>NC_064648.1:117304416-117610416 GCF_023864345.2 Schistocerca serialis cubense
TTCTCTATCTACATTATTCCGTTATTTATTCAGTTTTTAAATTTATACTGACTTTTTGATCACCCGGTATTTCGGAGACCATGCACAATAAGTAGGAGGTCAGCGTAGAAAAAAATTGTGGAGAAATTTCCTGAATCTTTTGAACAGACATCGTATACAGTGTTCCAATTTCTTTCGTTCGTTACACCAGGAAGCGGGCCAAAATGTCATAAGCGAGCTTATTTACTGCACTTGACGAGTACCGTCTAGCACTCGCCATACCGCTAAACACTTCTTCTCGCCTCGTTCCGCGCAATGTCAGTCTCGCTTTCCGCCGTAGCGCTGTTTTGTGCGTGCAGACGTTTCGGAGTGGTTCGGAGAGTTCATCTTCAGGAGCGACTGACCTGTGCGCCTCCGCCTGCTGCTGCATCTGCAGGCCGGCCGCCTGCCACGCCGTGCCCACGGTCCCCACCGCGTCCCTGGACGCCCTGGCTAGCTTCCCGGACAGCTTGCCCAGCGCCTTGGCGTACGCCGTCTCCGCCTCGCATCTGGAAAACACCAACACAACACAGCTCAGCAGCGGCACCCTCTGGTCAGCACTCGCTCACCTATAGAACACAATTGGCTAATTATATACTGAAGCACCAAAGAAACTGGTATAGGCATGTGTATTCCGATACAGAGATGTGTAAACGACGCAGAGGTCGGCACTGCCTATACAGGGGTCGCCCATTGATAGTGGTTCAAATGGTTCAAATGGCTCTGAACACTATGGGACTTAACATCTATGGTCATCAGTCCCCTAGAACTTAGAACTACTTAAACCTAACTAACCTAAGGACATCACACAACACCCAGCCATCACGAGGCACAGAAAATCCCTGACCCCGCCGGGAATCGAACCCGGGAACCCGGGCGTGGGAAGCGAGAACGCTACCGCACGACCACGAGATGCGGGCATTGATAGTGACCGGGCCAAATATCTCACGAAATAAGCGGCAAATGAAAAAACTACAAAGAACGAAACTCGTCTAGCTTGAAAGGGGAAACCAGATAGCGCTATGGTTGGCCCACTAGATGGCGCTGCCATATGTCAAACGGATATCAACTGCGTTTTTTTTTTATAATAGGAACTCCCTTTTTATTACACATTCGTGTAGTACGTAAAGAAATATGAATATTTTAGTTGGACCACTTTTTTCGCTTTGTGATAGATGGCGCTGTAATAGCCACAAACGTATAAGTACGTGGTATCACGTAACATTCCGCCAGTGCAGACGGTATTTTCTTCGTGATACATTACCCGTGTTAAAATGGACCGTTTACCAATTTCGGAAAAGGTCGATATCGTGTTGATGTATGGCTATTGTGATCAAAATGCCGAACGGGCGTGTGCTATGTATGCTGCTCGGTATCCTGGACGACATCATCCAAGTGTCCGGACCGTTCGCCGGACAGTTACGTTATTTAAGGAAACAGGAAGTGTTCAGCCACATGTGAAACGGCAACCACGACCTGCAACAAATGATGATGTCCCAGTAGGTGTTTTAGGTGCTGTCGCGGCTAATCCGCACATCAGTAGCAGACAAATTGCGCGAGAATCGGGAATCTCAAAACAATCCTACCTCAACATCGATTGCACCCGTACCATATTTCTATGCTCCAGGAATTGCATGGCGACGACTTTGAACGTCGTGTACAGTTATGCCACTGGGCACAAGAGAAATTACGGGAGGATGACAGATTTTTTGCACGCGTTCTATTTAGCGACGAAGCGTCATTCACCCACAGCGGTAAAGTAAACTGGCATAATATGCACTATTGTGCAACGGAAAATCCACGATGGCTGCGACAAGTGGAACATCAGCTGTTTGTCTAAAATTGTGAGCCATATGTTTGTGACTATTACAGCGCCATATGTCACAAAGTGAAAAAAGTGGTCCAACTAAAACATTAATTTTTATTTACTTACTACAGGAATATGTAATTAAAATTGGGGACTCCTATTTAAAAAAAAAACGGAGTTGATATCCGTTTGACCTATGGCAGCGCTAACTAGCGGGCCAACCATAGCGCCATCTGGTTTCCCCCTTCAAGCTAGACGAGTTTCGTTCTTTGTAGTTTTTTCGTTTGACGCTTATTTCGCGAGATATTTGGCCGCGATCACGATCAATGGACCACCCTGTATAAGGCAAAAAGTGTCTGGCGCAGTTGTTAGATCGGTTACTGCTGCTACAATGGCAGATTATCAAGATTTCAGTGAGTTTTAACGTGGTGCTATAGTCGGCGCACGGGCGATGGGACGCAGCAAAAATGGTTCAAATGGCTCTGAACGCTATGGGACTTAACTTCTGAGGTCATCAGTCTCCTAGACTTAGAACTACTTAAACCTAACTAACCTAAGGACATCACAGACATCAATGCCCGAGGCAGGATTCGAACCTGCGACCGTAGCTGTCGCACGGTTCCAGACTGTAGCACCTAGAACCGGTCGGCCACTCCGGCCAGCGGGACGCAGCATCTCCGAGGTAGCGATGAAGTGGGGATTTTCCCGTACGGCCATTTCACGAGTGCACCGTGAATATCAGGAATCCCGTAAAACATCAAATTTCCGGCATTGTTGTGGCCAGAAAAAGATCCTGCAAGAACGGGACCGACGACGAGTGAAGAGAATCGTTCAACGTGACAGAAGTGCAACCCTTCCGCAAATTGCTGCAGATTTCACGGCTGCCTCATCAATAAGTGTTAGCGTGCGAACCATTCAATGAAACATCATCGGTATGGGCTTTCGAGGCCGAAGGCCACTCGTGTACCCTTGAATACTGGACGACACAAAGCTTTACGCCTCCCGTGGGGCTGCCATTACTGATAAGGACTGGAAACGTGTTGCCTGACGAGTCTCGTTTCAAATTGTATCGAGCGGATGGACGTGGACGGATATGGAGACAACCTCATGCGTCCGTGGACCCTGAACATCAGCAGCGGACTGTTTAACCCTTTGTTTCCTGACATAAGAAAAAATTTACTTTTTAACATTTTCTTTGCAGAATTTATGCTATTGTGGCCTCAAATGACGGTAGGATTTTTTGTAAAATTTTATCTTATTTTTCACAACTTTTTTCTCTCCTGGTAGTCAGAAGTACCGTCAGACTCCGTGGACAGAATCACAATATGCGCTGAAAAATGATCCAATTTTTATAACTGGTACTTTATTCCACATAAACATTAAATATTTTTACATTAGAAAATTAATTAACAGAAATATGATATGATATTTCTGAATTTTTTTTAAAATTTCGCATAAATTTATTCTAGAGCAACTTCACAATACATAGTAACTTAGCTATACATATCACATATTTCGTGTTAGTGATACCTCATGAAATTGTAGGAAACAGTTCTTTTTCTCATTGGAGCACAAATACACTTTACATGTACTACATTGTGAATGTGGTCTCGACTGAATTTTATTTTTCGCACACATTTCGCATCGTCCTCTTTTACAACTGAACACTGCAAAATGGTTTTCTCGGTTGCCAAGATGTACATTCTTCGGAACAGAAAAGTTATCCTTCCTTCTCTTTGGGGGAGTTATTTCATCTTTACCAGAGTTTCTCTTTTTGAGATTTGGCACTTGCTGTTCATTCAGTAGCCCTAGTGCCACAGCACGCCTGAATTCCAGCAGTGGCAGTGCCCCATGTAGATCACTGAAAATGACGTAAGGATTGACAAAAGCAATTTCTATTGCTCCCCACAAGAGACGGTGCCACCATTTCTTTGATCGCCTGTCAAGACCGTAAGTTGAACGTAATCTGTCTGCATGATCCACACCACCCATGTGTTTATTGTAATCACATACAATAACTGGTCGTGGTATAGTCATACTAGTTCCATCTTTCTGTTTTCTTGTCACTACGCTCTGTTCAGTGCCATGGAAGTTTGACGCAAAATACGCTACTTTATTTTCCCTCCATTGAAATACTGTTAGGTCTAAAGATGACTCTCTGTGATTTGATTCCCCACGGTTTAGACATTTTTCTTTAGGTAAATTCCCTGGCAAACCTGTCCTGTTTGTTCTAATTGTTCCACAGGCAAATGTATTTACGGATTTCTGTGTGAGAAAAAGTGGACAGAGCAACTAGTGAGAGGTAACGCATTGTTGGTACAATTAAGTGTTCGCACAACCTGACGGTACTAATACATCGGCTTTATATTTTCCACTTTATCTCATTCACTTGTAACGTAATGATTCAAACTATTATAAAAAAACAAAGAAGGTAAGAACGTACAATGGAAAACTCAACGGAAGTTTCAATAAATTGCACACAAACTCAGGTAACACCATTGAAACAAGCACATACAATCTTCTGTTTTCACAGCAGCGCGCAAAAAACAATTTCAAGCTCTGACCGCCAGAGAGGTCTATGTATTGCACAATAACATCTATGAAACAGTAGAGCAGAGTTACTGTTACGTACCGACGGGCTCTCAGATCACCAAACTGCACCACGAGAAAATAATGAGAGTCAAAACTTACTGGTACTTTTAAGTACCGTCAGGCAACAAAGGGTTAAGCTGGTGTAATGGTGTGGGGCGTGTGCAGTTGGACTGATATGGGACCCCTGATTCGTCTAGATACGATTCTGACAGGTGACACGTATGTAAACATTGTGTCTGATCACCTGCAGCCATTCGTGTCCATTGTGCATTCCGACGGACTTGGGCAATTCCAGCAGGACAGTGCGACACTCCACACGTGCAGAATTGCTACGAAGTCGCTGCAACAATACTCTTCTGAGTTTAAACACCTTCGCTGTCCACCAAATTCCCCAGGCGTGAATATTGTTGAGCATATCTGGTATGCCTTGCATCGTGCTGTTCAGGAGAGATCTCCTACCCCTCGTACTCTTACGGATTTATGGACAGCCCTGCAGGATTCATGGTGTCAGTTCCCTCCAGCACTACTTCAGACATTAGTCGGGTGAATGCCACGTCGTGTTGCGGCACTTCTGCGTGCTCGCCTACGTATACACCGTATTAGGCATGTGTACCAGTTTCTTTCGCTCGTTAGTATAGTTTACTTTTTCGTCACAATCTTACGTAGAGGTTGCAAAAGTACAGGGCTATTACAAATGATTGAAGCGATTTCATAAATTCACTGTAGCTCCATTCATTGACATATGGTCACGACACACTACAGATAAGTGGAAAAACTCATAAAGTTTTGTTCGGCTGAAGCCGCACTTCAGGTTTCTGCCGCCAGAGCGCTCGAGAGCGCAGTGAGACAAAATGGCGACAGGAGCCGAGAAAGCGTATGTCGTGCTTGAAATGCACTCACATCAGTCAGTCATAACAGTGCAACGACACTTTAGGACGAAGTTCAACAAAGATCCACCAACTGCTAACTCCATTCGGCGATGGTATGCGCAGTTTAAAGCTTCTGGATGCCTCTGTAAGGGGAAATCAACGGGTCGGCCTGCAGTGACCGAAGAAACGGTTGAACGCGTGCGGGCAAGTTTCACACGTGGCCCGCGGAAGTCGACGAATAAAGCAAGCAGGGAGCTAAACGTACCACAGCCGACGGTTTGGAAAATCTTACGGAAAAGTCTAAAGCAGAAGCCTTACCGTTTACAATTCCTACAAGCCCTGACACCCGACGACAAAGTCAAACGCTTTGAATTTTCGGCGCGGTTGCAACAGCTCGTGGAAGAGGATGCGTTCAGTGCGAAACTTGTTTTCAGTGATGAAGCAACATTTTTTCTTAATGGTGAAGTGAACAGACACAATGTGCGAATCTGGGCGGTAGAGAATCCTCACGCATTCGTGCAGCAAATTCGCAATTCACCAAAAGTTAACGTGTTTTGTGCAATCTCACGGTTTAAAGTTTACGGCCCCTTTTTCTTCTGCGAAAAAAACGTTACAGGACACGTGTATCTGGGCATGCTGGAAAATTGGCTCATGCCACAACTGGAGACCGACAGCGCCGACTTCATCTTTCAACAGGATGGTGCTCCACCGCACTTCCATCATGATGTTCGGCATTTCTTAAACAGGAGATTGGAAAACCGATGGATGGGTCGTGGTGGAGATCACATGTCATGGCCTCCACGCTCTCCCGGCTTAATCCCATGCGATTTCTTTCTGTGGGGTTATGTGAAAGATTCAGTGTTTAAACCTCCTCTACCAAGAAACGTGCCAGAACTGCGAGCTCGCATCAACGATGCTTTCGAACTCATTGATGGGGACATGCTGCGCCGAGTGTGGGAGGAACTTGATTATCGACTTGATGTCTGCCGAATCGCTAAAGGGGCACATATCGAACATTGGTGAATGCCTAAAAAAGCTTTTTGAGTTTTTGTATGTGTGTGCAAAGCATTGTGAAAATATCTCAAATAATAAAGTTATTGTAGAGCTGTGAAATCGCTTCAATCATTTGTAATAAGGCTGTATAACAGGTCATAGACGATGAGGTAGGGAACCTGGGATCGGAGAAGCCAGCTTAAGGAGATAATAGGAAAAAAATCATATTGTGGGGTATTTTTTTTGTTTCCATTAGTTACAGTTAGCTACAAACACCATCACTGGTACAATGAACGTACCACTGGTACCGTATCTTACAAAATGTGCTGCACTGACGGACAAGAACCTCAACGAAAGCACGACACCGGCGAATATGACTCCGACGCATCCTGACAAACATCCCTGGTGTGTTTCGAATCACATCATAGACAGCTACAAATCTGGCAACTAATTCCACTCCGTATCCACTGGGGTCTCATACACATGTGACTTTAAATATCGCCATAAGGAATACCCTGCGGTAGGACCTCCCTATCGAGTGTGCCGGCCGGAGTGGCCGAGCGGTTCTAGGCGCTACAGTCTGGAGCCGCGCGACCGCGACGGTCGCAGGTTCGAATCCTGCCTCGCGCATGGATGTGTGTGATGTCCTTAGGTTAGTTAGGTGTAAGTAGTTATAAGTTCTAGGGCACTGATGACCTCAGATGTTAAGTCCCATAGTGCTCAGAGCCAATCCAGTAACCAGGAAATACAGCACTGAGATGGTTGCGGACATCCAAACTAAGGTGAGGCGGTGCACCGCCATGTTGTATCCACGACCTCTCACGAACAGCCAAGGGTACGTTCTGCAACAACGCAGGCAGAACTCTTTGCACGAATCTCATGCATAGGTGCCCATTCAGACGGGCAGGTAGAATATATGGCCCAATCAAACTGTCGCCTACAATGCCGGCCCGTGTGTTGACACTTTAACGTACTGGATAATGCGACTCTGCTACAGCGTGATGATTTTCCTCATCCATCTCGTGGCTACTCCTGTTATTTGAAACACCGTCACCATCAAATAAGGCCTCCTCACAAGGGAACCTCCCCATCGCACCCCCCTCAGATTTAGTAATAAGTTGGCACAGTGGATAGGCCTTGAAAAACTGAACACAGATCAATCGAGAAAACAGGAAGAAGTTGTGTGGAACTATGATAAAAATAAGCAAAATATAGAAAGTGAGTAGTCCATGGCCACGATAGGCAACATCTAGGATAGTGTGAGCTCAGGAGCGCCGTGGTCCCGTGGTTAGCATGAGCAGCTGCGGAACGAGTGGTCCTTGGTTCAAGTCTTCCCTAGAGTGAAACTTTTAATTTTTTATTTTTAGATAATTATTATCTGTTCGTCTTTTGGGAGTGATTATCACATCCACAAGAAAATCTAAATCGGGCAAGGTAGAAGAATCTTTTTACCCATTCGCCAAGTGTACAAGTTAGGTGGGTCGACAACATATTCCTGTCATGTGACGCACATACCGTCACCAGTGTCGTATAGAATATATCAGACGTGTTTTCCTGTGGAGGAATCGGTTGACGTATGACCTTGCGATCAAATGTTTTCGGTTGCCATTGGAGAGGCACGTCCTTTCGTCTACTAATCGCACGGTTTTGCGGTGCGGTCGCAAAACACAGACACTAAACTTATTACAGTGAACAGAGACGTCAATGAACGAACAGACAGATCATAACTTTGCGAAAATAAAGAAACTAAACTCTTCACTCGAGGGAAGTCTTGAACCAAGGAGCCGGCCGCGGTGGTCTAGCGGTTCTAGGCGCGCAGTCCGGAGCCGCGCGACTGTTACGGTCGCAGGTTCGAATCCTGCCTCGGGCATGGACGTGTGTGATGTCCTTAGGTTAGTTAGGTTTAAGTAGTTCTAAGTTCTAGGGGACTGATGACCACAGTAGTTAAGTCCCATAGTGCTCAGAGCCATTGAACCAAGGACCTCTGGTTCCGCAGCTTCTCACGCTAACCACGGGACCACGGTGCTCCTGAGCTCATATTTTCCATGATGTTGCCTATCTTGCACATGGACTACTCAGTTTGTATATTTTGCTTATTTTTTTCAGAGTTCCACACAACTTCTTCCTGTTTTCTCGATTGATCTGTGTTCAGTTTTTCAAGGCCTATCTACTGTGCCAAGTTGTAACTAAATCTGAGGGGGATGCGATGGGGAGGTTTCCTTCTCAGTAAACAGCACGCTCTGGAGGAAATCTGGCCGATCAATGCGTTGTTGGAGCAACCACTGATGCAATGCGACCCTTGGTGCAAAGTCACTCACGAGCATTGCACGGAGCGCGTTGTGGGCGATATGGGTGTAATTGTTGGCCGTGCAGTACTTCGGCACTCGCTAGTATGTGCAGCGTCAATTTCTCGTGCAATACAAGTACTTGTAGTGCGATCCGCTGCAACACGCTGCAGCATCTCCTCTTCAAAACAGGGCGTGCAAGTTGTCCTACTGCTGCCATGTCCCTCGTTTCTCCTTCCAGTGAATCAGTCTCCTTTATTCATCGATCGAGAGAAATAAACATTCTTCGTGAGGGATGATGCCTGTTAGGAAATCCACTCCTGGAAATTGAAATAAGAACACCGTGAATTCATTGTCCCAGGAAGGGGAAACTTTATTGACACATTCCTGGGGTCAGATACATCACATGATCACACTGACAGAACCACAGGCACATAGACACAGGCAACAGAGCATGGACAATGTCGGCACTAGTACAGTGTATATCCACCTTTCGCAGCAATGCAGGCTGCTATTCTCCCATGGAGACGATCGTAGAGATGCTGGATGTAGTCCTGTGGAACGGCTTGCCATGCCATTTCCACCTGGCGCCTCAGTTGGACCAGCGTTCGTGCTGGACGTGCAGACCGCGTGAGACGACGCTTACTCCAGTCCCAAACATGCTCAATGGGGGACAGATCCGGAGATCTTGCTGGCCAGGGTAGTTGACTTACTTACACCTTCTAGAGCACGTTGGGTGGCACGGGATACATGCGGACGTGCATTGTCCTGTTGGAACAGCAAGTTCCCTTGCCGGTCTAGGAATGGTAGAACGATGGGTTCGATGACGGTTTGGATGTACCGTGCACTATTGAGTGTCCCCTCGACGATCACCAGTGGTGTACGGCCAGTGTAGGAGATCGCTCCCCACACCATGATGCCGGGTGTTGGCCCTGTGTGCCTCGGTCGTATGCAGTCCTGATTGTGGCGCTCACCTGCACGGCGCCAAACACGCATACGACCATCATTGGCACCAAGGCAGAAGCGACTCTCATCGCTGAAGACGACACGTCTCCATTCGTCCCTCCATTCACGCCTGTCGCGACACCACTGGAGGCGGGCTGCACGATGTTGGGGCGTGAGCGGAAGACGGCCTAACGGTGTGCGGGACCGTAGCCCAGCTTCATGTAGACGGTTGCGAATGGTCCTCGCCGATACCCCAGGAGCAACAGTGTCCCTAATTTGCTGGGAAGTGGCGGTGCGGTCCCCTACGGCACTGCGTAGGATCCTACGGTCTTGGCGTGCATCCGTGCGTCGCTGCGGTCCGGTCCCAGGTCGACGGGCACGTGCACCTTCCGCCGACCACTGGCGACAACATCGATGTACTGTGGAGACCTCACGCCCCACGTGTTGAGCAATTCGGCGGTACGTCCACCCGGCCTCCCGCATGCCCACTATACGCCCTCGCTCAAAGTCCGTCGACTGCACATACGGTTCACGTCCACGCTGTCGCGGCATGCTACCAGTGTTAAAGACTGCGATGGAGCTCCGTATGCCACGGCAAACTGGCTGACACTGACGGCGGCGGTGCACAAATGCTGCGCAGCTAGCGCCATTCGACGGCCAACACCGCGGTTCCTGGTGTGTCCGCTGTGCCGTGCGTGTGATCATTGCTTGTACAGCCCTCTCGCAGTGTCCGGAGCAAGTATGGTGGGTCTGACACACCGGTGTCAATGTGTTCTTTTATCCATTTCCAGGAGTGTCGTTCCCTCTGCAGCCTTTCAGCAGCGAGTGCATTGAAATGTGATTCCGCATACACAAGGCGCATGCCAGTTAGTTCTGTGAAATTGCACCGGTACTACAGCATCCTATTGTACTGTACGTCTCTCAATAGCACTGAGTAATGAAAGGATCTGTCGTTGATTCATATGACGCTCCATCATGGTACAATGCTTATACGATACAACAGAGCCACGATATGGGCAAGTAAAGTACACAAAACCTGCATCGTGATTCCTGGTAATCAGGATCGTCCTCCTTTTTTACTTTGCAGGAACTAAAGAATGTACAGGTAAGTAAACAGCACAGTACGTGTTAACTTGTACGCGAGTGGGTTATAAATAAGCTGGAAAACAATAATGCTAGACGAAACGTTATCTCCTTCAGCTCGCTTCTCCGACCCCAGGTCCCCTACCTCAAATTGTTCAGTCGAGCACTCTCTATGCCCTGTCACATTTTTGCACGCCGTTTCTGAAACCCGGCCGGGGTGGCCGAGCGGTTCTAGGCGCTACAGTCTGGAACCGCGCCACCGCTACGGTCGCAGGTTCGAATCCTGCATCGGGCATGGATGTGTGTTAGTTAGGTTTAAGTAGTTCTAAGTTCTAGGGGACTGATGACCTCGGATGTAAAGTCCCATAGTGCTCAGAGCCATTTGAACAGTCCACTCACGCCTCTGCCTCCCCACACTGAACCTAGGGCTATTGTGCGGTTCGGCCGTCAGTGGAGGAAAATGATGAGGAAGCTTCCGTCACTGTCAACGGCGACCGTTAGCGAAAAATGCTCTCTGATCGGTTTCCCTCTCTTATTAGTGAAAATGGAGATTTTTAGTTTTAACAAGATGGTGCGACAAGTCACACATCCCGTGAAACGATTGATCTGCTGAATGAAAAGTTTCCTCAAAAAATCATCTCTTTGCGTGGCAACCAGGAATGGTATTCCAGATCGTGCGATCTTACGCGTTGTGACGTTTTAGTACGGATTTGGAAAAGTACGTGAACAAACCACAAGCAATACACCAAATGAAGGATGAAATTAAAAGGGTTATCATAGGCACCCCGACCCCCTAAGCCAGATATTTGTGAACCAGAACTTCAATGAACGCATTGCTGTTTGCCGCGTGGTCTTGGGTGGACTATGGAGCATGTAATTTTTCATACATAAATGGGAGAAGTCATTAATGTTAGTAAAAAACAATTACATTTTCAATAAACTTTATATGTTCTATAAAAAAACTAAACGCCGCCAGAACAGGCCATGAAGACCCAACGGTACCGACCGGTCGCCGTGTCGTCCTGAGGCGTGACTGGATGCGGATATGGAGGAGCATGTGGTCAGCGCACCGCTCTCCAGGCCGTATTTCAGTTCACGAGACTGGAGCCGCTACTTCTCAGTCGAGTAGCTCCTCAGTTTGCCTCACAAGGGCTGAGTGGACCCCGCTTGCCGACAGCGCTCGGCAGACCGGATGGTCACCCATCCAAGTGCTAGCCCAGCCCGACAGCGCTTAACTTCGGTGATCTGACGGGAACCGGTGCTACCACTGCAGCAAGGCAGTGACGGCCTAAGAAGGGGAAAATAAGCTGAAGATGTGAGTTGGTATTAGGGACGACAATGGATTAGTGTCGTCCTTGCAGGTCTGTTAGTTATATTGTTGTCGTGGTGTAATGGCTAGCATTCGTGCATAATAACATGGGTTCGACTCCTGGCCATGGTACAAATTTTAATTCGTCTCTTCAGCTTCCATCATTATAACAGATAAAGATGAGACTCAAATGTCTTGTGGAAACTTTAATTATATCAGATCAATAGTCCAGCAATATGCTTCTGGACTGGGAGACCTCTGGCAACATGCTCCCGCATTTTCATTCATTTCCACGAAGTTGATAATTTTTTCAGAGCTAACTACTTAGAAATAATGAGAGGAATTGTAACGCATCTCGGGCACAAATGGTAATGCACGTGCAGCATAAGTAAAATTCCGTTATCTTTAGTCCTCTTTGCTGCTCCAGTGAAAATTGCAGCAGTGTAGATTCACGTGCAGATCGATGTTTTCGGGATGTAATCTGGTAGCGATGAGTGAACGTCGTGTTGTTCCAGCGGCTGGTGCCTGCGTTTGAACTTTCACTCCTGACGATGTGGGGTAGTGTGAAACGCCTACTGCAAGCATGCTAGTACCCGCAGCGGGCGTCACCGTACAGTATCCCAGGGCGAGCGCCGGCCGGAAATGCTCGCAAGGCCTCGCGCATCCGCCCCCACATGCCGTTATACTCTGCTGCCGCTGCTGCGCGGATTCCGTGCCGTTGCGAGGCCATATTAAAAGCCCGCAGTACCATCATGCTTATGCGCCTCGCTTACAGCGGAAGTTCATCCGCTCGTGTAGAATATCCGGAATGAAAACAATTTCATTAAAAATATGCATCTGTGTCTGTCATTAGTTACTTTGTATTGTATGGATCGGGGGACCCAGAAACGACGGAGACGCTTCGTCCCCGCCGTAGCCTTCAGTGGTACACAACCCCGAAACAGGCCACAGCAGTCCACCCACCGCACCGCCGCCCCACACCGAACCCAGGGTTACTGTGCGGTTCCGTCCCCAGTGGACCGCCCGGGAACGTCTCTCACCAGACGAGTGTAACCCCACACGTTTGCGTGGTAGAGTAATGGTGGTGTACGCATACGAGGAGACAGTGTTTGCGCAGCGACCGCAGACATAGTGTAACTGAGGCGGAATAAGGGGAACCAGCCCGGATTCGCCGAGGCTGACGGAAAACCGCCTAAAAACTATCCACAGACTGACCGGCTCACCGGACCTCGACACTAGTCCGCCGGGCGGATTGGTGCCGGGGACCAGGTGCTCCTTTCCGCTGGGGAAGCAGCGCGTAACACCGCACGGCTAACCGGGCGAAACATTAGTTAGTTACTCGTACACGTACCACATGTCGTAATTCTGACCCCTCTCTATGGAGTGGAAAGACTGAATTTTGTAGTTAACGTACACAGGCGAATTTGAGGGATTCGATTAGCAAAGAAGACAGTAAACCTAGTAAGTAGGCAACAAAATAACTGAGGTGTCGCGGTATAGAAGGATGTTGAAAATTAGGACTGATAAGACATGAGTAGGTTGTCCACAGAACCGGTGAAGAAAGCGATATATGGAAAACACTGACTAGGAGAAGGTTCAAAATGGTTCAAGTGGCTCTAACAAGGGAACCTCCCCATCGCACCCCCCTCAGATTTAGTTATAAGTTGGCACAGTGGATAGGCCTTGATAAAATGAACACAGATCAATTGAGAAAACAGGAAGAAGTTGTGTGGAACTGTGAAAAAATAAGCAAAATATACAAACTGAGTAGTCCAAGCGCCACATAGGCAACATAATGGACAATGTGAGCTTAGGAGCCCGTGGTCCCGTGGTAGCGTCAGCAGCTGTAGAACGGGAGGTACTTGGTTCAAGTCTTCCCTCAAGTGAAAATTTTACTTTCTTTATTTTTGCATAGTTATGATCTGTCCGTACGTTCATTGACGTCTCTGTTCACTGTAATAAGTTTAGTGTCTGTGTTTTGCGACCGCATCGCAAAACCGTGCGATAAGTAGACGAAAGGACGTGCATCTCCAATGAGAACCGAAAACATTTGACCGCAAGGTCATAGGTCAACCGATTCCTCCACAGGAAAACACGTCTGATATATTCTATACGACACTGGTGAGGGCTTGTGCGTCACATGACAGGAATATGTTGTCGACCCACCTAACTTGTACACTTGGCGAATGGATAAAAAGATTCTTCTACGTTGCCCGATTTAGTTTTCCTTGTGGATGTGATAATCACTCCCAAAAGACGGACAGATAATAATTATCTGAAAATATAAAATTAAAATTTTCACTCGAGGGAAGACTTGAAACAAGGACCTCTCGTTCCGCTTATTTTTTCATAGTTCCACACAACTTCTTCCTGTTTTCTCAATTGATCTGTGTTCAGTTTATCAAGGCCTATCCACTGTGCCAACTTATAACTAAATCTGAGGGGGGTGCAATGGGGAGGCTCCCTTGTAAGAACTATGGGACTTAACTTCTGAGGTCATCAGTCCCCCAGAACTCAGAACTACTTAAACCTAACTAACCTAAGGACATCACACACATCCATGCCCGAGAAAGGATTCGAACCTGCGACCGTAGCGATCGCGCGGTTCCAGACTGACGCGCCTAGAACCGCTCGGCCACACCGGCCGGCCCGCTCCTATAGAGTAACCCGAGCAAAAACAATTTTAAAATCACGGAGATGTGTCTGTAATTTGTTATTTGCTAGTACACGTTCCATGTGTGGTAATTCTGATCCGTCTCTACCAAGCGGAAAGATTGAGTTTTACAGCTGAAGTATTAGAGGCGAGGCTGAGGGATTAGATTAGCAAATGAAAGTAGTAGATGGGGAAGAAAGTAACTGAGATGTTCTGGTTTAGTAGGATGTTGAAAATTAGGTGGACTGATAAGACATGAGTAGGTCCTCCGCAGGACCGGTGAAGAAACGAGTATATGAACAACACTGACAAGAAGAAGGGGTAGGGACACAGGTAACGTGTTATGACACGAGGGAATGACTTCTAGAGAGAGCTGTAGAGGGCAAGAACTAGGGGAAGACAGATTGGAATATATCCAGCAAATAATTGAGGACGTTCGACTGAAATGCTACTCTGAGGTGACGAGGTTGGCACAGGAGAGGAATGGGCCGCATTAAACCAAACAGAAGACTAACGTGTCGCCGGCCGGAGTGACCGAGTGGTTCTAGGCGCTACAGTCTGGAACCGAGCGACCGCTACGGTCGCAGGTTCGAATCCTGCCTCAGGCATGGATGTGTATGATGTAGTTAGGTTAGTTAGGTTTAACTAGTTCTAAGTTCTAGGGGACTGATGACCTTCTAAGTTAAGTCCCATAGTGCTCAGAGCCATTTGAACAATTTTTTCGACTAACGTGTCATTGAGCTGCTTCTAACGATGAGTTTCATGCAACCTGCAACGCTTGCAAATACCACGAGGAATATTTTTCTGCTCTCTCCCTCGCTGTGCACAAACTATTAGTCCTACAGAAAAAAAGTGAGCAAATTTTTTTCTACGAAATTTAATGTAGTTAAATTTTGTACTGGAATACGTTTTCGGTGGAGGGCATGGGCTTTCGAGTTATTCAAGAAAAACCGGTTCGAAAGTAATTTTTGTAAATTTTTCTTGAATAATTCGAAAACTATGGCCTTTAGAGAAAACGCATCCAAGCACTAAATTTAAGTACGTCAAATTTCCTACAAAAAAGGCCCGTTCACTTCTTCTGTAGGACTTAGTTTGTGCGTAACACGGGAGTGTATGAAAATGTTGCTCGTCGTATTTGCATGTGTTGCAGGTTGTGTGAAACCCACAGGAAGGAGCAGCTGAAAAAAATGGCTCTGAGCACTATGGGACTTAACATCTATGGTCATCAGTCCCCTAGAACTTAGAACTACTTAAACCTAACTAACCTAAGGACATCACACAACACCCAGTCATCACGAGGCAGAGAAAATCCCTGACCCCGCCGGGAATAGAACCCGGGAACCCGGGCTCCGGAGCAGCTGAATCACCGTGTATGCAGGGCGAGTCACGTAAGACGTAACATCCCTTTCATTGAACGGTTCCAGATATCGATACGAGGTTTTCAACAAATGATAGTACGCTAAAGGACATGTACTCTCGTATGTGATAAAGTGTCTTTTGTATCGATCGAGATACTGTAGCAGGTTTGATTCTTAAATAGAATGATGCGCTTTTTTAAAGGCATTCGAAAGCGGTTCAAAAGACGAGTACAGATTATCTGATTGTTTATATTGGGGCTGAAACTCTTCGCAAAAGAATCCGAGAAATGTACTAAAACTGGAAAGAAAATTGACCAGAGTCAGCAACTGCGCCGGCCGCGGTGGTCTAGCGGTTCTAGCCGCGCAGTCCGGAACCGCACGACTGCTGCGGTCGCAGGTTCGAATCCTGCCTCGGGCATGGATGTGTGTGATGTAGTTAGGTTAGTTAGGTTTAAGTAGTTCTAAGTTCTAGGGGACTGATGACCACAGATGTTAAGTCGCATAGTGCTCAGAGCCATTTGAACCATTTTGAATCAGCAACTGCGGTGTGAACACCGGGAAGCAAAGCTCCCATGCCAGGCTGCGTCGTTATATGCAGCAAGACAGGGCTACGCCGCTAAGATGAAACCTTATTTCATATACGACGTAGGTAGAGAGTCAGCTATGATTTTTGTATATGGAACTACGGCATATACACTCCTGGAAATTGAAATAAGAACACCGTGAATTCATTGTCCCAGGAAGGGGAAACTTTATTGACACATTCCTGGGGTCAGATACATCAGATACATCAGAACCACAGGCACATAGACACAGGCAACAGAGCATGCACAATGTCGGCACTAGTACAGTGTATATCCACCTTTCGCAGCAATGCAGGCTGCTATTCTCCCATGGAGACGATCGTAGAGATGCTGGATGTAGTCCTGTGGAACGGCTTGCCATGCCATTTCCACCTGGCGCCTCAGTTGGACCAGCGTTCGTGCTGGACGTGCAGACCGCGTGAGACGACGCTTCATCCAGTCCCAAACATGCTCAACGGGGGACAGATCCGGAGATCTTGCTGGCCAGGGTAGTTGACTTACACCTTCTAGAGCACGTTGGGTGGCACGGGATACATGCGGACGTGCATTGTCCTGTTGGAACAGCAAGTTCCCTTGCCGGTCTAGGAATGGTAGAACGATGGGTTCGATGACGGTTTGGATGTACCGTGCACTATTCAGTGTCCCCTCGACGATCACCAGTGGTGTACGGCCAGTGTAGGAGATCGCTCCCCACACCATGATGCCGGGTGTTGGCCCTGTGTGCCTCGGTCGTATGCAGTCCTGATTGTGGCGCTCACCTGCACGGCGCCAAACACGCATACGACCATTATTGGCACCAAGGCAGAAGCGACTCTCATCGCTGAAGACGACACGTCTCCATTCGTCCCTCCATTCACGCCTGTCGCGACACCACTGGAGGCGGGCTGCACGATGTTGGGGCGTGAGCGGAAGACGACCTAACGGTGTGCGGGACCGTAGCCCAGCTTCATGGAGACGGTTGCGAATGGTCCTCGCCGATACCGCAGGAGCAACAGTGTCCCTAATTTGCTGGGAAGTGGCGGTGCGGTCCCCTACGGCACTGCGTAGGATCCTACGGTCTTGGCGTGCATCCGTGCGTCGCTGCGGTCCGGTCCCAGGTCGACGGGCACGTGCACCTTCCGCCGACCACTGGCGACAACATCGATGTACTGTGGAGACCTCACGCCCCACGTGTTGAGCAATTCGGCGGTACGTCCACCCGGCCTCCCGCATGCCCACTATACGCCCTCGCTCAAAGTCCGTCAACTGCACATACGGTTCACGTCCACGCTGTCGCGGCATGCTACCAGTGTTAAAGACTGCGATGGAGCTCCGTATGCCACGACAAACTGGCTGACACTGACGGCGGCGGTGCACAAATGCTGCGCAGCTAGCGCCATTCGACGGCCAACACCGCGGTTCCTGGTGTGTCCGCTGTGCCGTGCGTGTGATCATTGCTTGTACAGCCCTCTCGCAGTGTCCGGAGCAAGTATGGTGGGTCTGACACACCGGTGTCAATGTGTTCTTTTTTCCATTTCCAGGAGTGTACTTGCTTCTGGTGCATCAGATGAGCCTTAGGACGACTATGTCAAATATGTGTACGTTTCCCGCTTTCTGAGGAAATAACTACAGCATCATCAGGAAATTTTCCATTTAAACCCTCCCTTTGCTGCTTACTTACCAAAGCTGTAACAGATAAGTCAGCCAGTCATACTTCATAATAATAAACAGCCGTCTTCACGCGAAAAGGAGAACTACTGTATTAACTTTCTTAGAATTGAAAAAAATAGTAATACCTGACCTCTCTTTATCTGGAGACGCCTGAATGCTACTTATGGTAAACCACCTGCTGTGAGACCAATGTGTCTATTAATGCTGCTCGAAATTGTAATTAGATGGAATACACATTAAATACACTAAATAGCGACATGTCACTCAGAAACTACACTCATGCTCATAAATTAAGGATAATGCTGATACATGGTGAAACAACGCTCTGGACGGCTTTAAATCATCTCGGGGTATGACCGTGCGGTGCATCTGACCTGCGGTCGTCGCACGGTGGCGCTGGCAGCAGTCCACATACGCAGGGGTGTGTTGGTGCATGTCAGAGTACGGTGCAGCGAGTAAGTGTGCAGACGTTTTCAGACGTACTAATGGTGACTGTGTGTTGGAAATGGCTGAGAGAACACATATGGGTGACGTTATGAGGGGTACAATACTAGGGCGACTGGAGGCTGGTCAAACACAGTAGGTCGTAGCACGGGCCCTCCGTGTGTCACAAAGTGTGATATGGAGATTATGGCGACGATTCCAGCAGAGAGGAAACGTGTGTAGGCGCTACAGTACGGGACGTCCACAGTGTACAACACCACAAGAAGACCGATATCTCACCATCAGTGCCCGCAGACGGCCACGGAGTACTGCAGGTAGCCTCGCTCGGAACCTTACCTCAGCCACTGGAACAGTTGTCTCCAGACACACAGTCCACAGACGACTGAACAGACACGGTTTATTCGCCCGGAGACCTGCGAGGTGCATTCCACTGACCTCTTGCCACAGGAGAGCCCGTAAAGCCTGGTGTCAAGAACACAGTACACGGTCATTGGAACGGTGGTCCTAGGCTATGTTCACGGATTCCAGGTATAGTCTGAACAGTGATTCTCGCCGGGTTTTCATCTGGCGTGAGCCAGGAACCAGATACCAGCCCCTTAACGTACTTGAAAGGGACCTGTATGGAGGTCGTGCTTTGATGTTGTGGGGTGGGATTATGATTGGTGCACGTACATCCCTGCACGTCTTTGACAGAGGAACTGTAACAGGTCAGGTGTATCGGGACGTCATTTTGCACCAGTATGTCCGCCTTTTCACGGGTGCAGTGGGTCCCACCTTCCTCCTGATGGATGATAACGCACAGCCCCACCGAGCTGCCATCGTGGAGGAGTACCTCGAAACAGAAGATATCAGGCCAATGGAGTGGCCTGCCTGTTCTCCAGACCTAAACCCCATCGAGCACGTCTGGGATGCTCTCAGTCGACGTATCGCTGCACGTCTTCAAACCCCTACGACACTTCAGGAGCTCCGACAGGCACTGGTGCAAGAATGGGAGGCTATACCCCAGCAGCTGCTCGACCACCTGATCCAGAGTATGCCTACCCGTTGTGCGGCCTGTGTACGTGTGCATGGTGATCATATCCCATACTGATGTCGGGGTACATGCGCAGCAGACAGTGGAGTTTTGTAGCACATGTGTTTTGGGACGGTTTTCTCCACTTACCACCAATACCGTGGACTTAGATATCTGTGTCGTGTGTGTTCCCTATGTGGCTATGCTATTAGCGCCAGTTTTGTGTAGTGCCACGTTGTGTGGCACCACATTCTGCAATTATCCTTAATTTATGAGCATGAGTGTAAATAGCGACATGACACTCAGAAAATAAGTACTTTTCTTAACGAAACGTAGTATTACACTTTACTTTTGTTGTTGTTGTTGTTGTTCTTGTGGTGGTCTTCAGTCCCGAGACTGGTTTGATGCAGCTCTCCATGCTACTCTATCCTGTGCAAGCTTCTTCAGCTCCCAGTACATCCTTCTGAATCTGCTTAGTGTATTCATCTCTTGGTCTCCCTCTACGATTTTTACCCTCCACGCTGCCCTCCAATATTAAATTGGTGATCCCTCGATGTCTCAGAACATGTCCTACCAACCGATCCCTTCTTCTAGTCAAGTTGTGCCACAAGCTCCTCTTCTCCCCAATTCTATTCGATACCTCCTCATTAGTTATGTGATCTACCCATCTAATCTTCAGCATTCTTCTGTAGCACCACATTTCGAAAGCTTCTATTCTCTTCTTGTCTAAACTATTTATCGTCCACGATTCACTTCCATACAAATACTTTCAGAAACGACTTCCTGACATTTAAATCTATACTCGAGGTTAACAAATTTTTCTTCTTCTGAAATGCTTTTCTTGCCATTGCCAGACTGCATTTTATATCCTCTCTACTTTGACCATCATCACTTACTTTGCTCCCCAAATAGCAAAACTCCTTTACTACTTTAAGTGTCTCATTTCCTAATCTAATTCCCTCAGCATCACCCGACTTCATTCGACTACATTCCATTACCCTCGGTTTGTTGTTGTTGATGTTCATCTTATATCCTCCTTTCAAGACACTGTCCATTCCGTTCAACTGCTCTTCCAAGTCCTATGCTGTCTCTGACAGAATTACAATGTCATCGGCGAACCTCAAAGTTTTTGTTTCTTCTCCATGGATTTTAATACCTACTCCGAACTTTTCTTTTGTTTCCTTTACTGCTTGCTCAATATACAGATTGAATAACATCGGGGAGAGGCTACAACCCTGTCTCACTCCCTTGCCAACCACTGCTTCCCTTTCATACCCCTCGACTCTTATAATTGCCATCTGCTTTCTGTAAAAATTCTAAATAGCCTTTCGCTCCCTGTATTTTACCCCTGCCACCTTCAGAATTTGAAAGAGAGTATTCCAGTTAACATTGTCAAAAGCTTTCTCTAAGTCTACAAATGCTAGAAACGTAGGTTTGCCTTTCCGCAACCTTTCTTCTAAGATAAGTCATAGGGTCAGCATTGCCTCATGTGTTCCAACATTTCTACAGAATCCAAAATGATCTTCCCCGAGGTCGGCTTCTATCAGTTTTTCCATTCGTCTGTAAACAATTCGCGTTAGTATTTTGCAGCCGTGACTTATTAAACTGATAGTTCGGTAATTTTCGCATCTGTCAACGCCTGCTTTCTTTGGGATTGGAATTATTATATTCTTCTTGAAGTATGAGGGTATTTCGCCTGTCTCGTAGATTTTGCTCACCAGATGGTAGAGTTTTGTCAGGACTGGCTCTCCCAAGGCCGTCAGTAGTTCCAATGGAACGTTGTCTACTCCGGGGCCTTGTTTCGGCTCGGGTCTTTCAGTGCTCTGTCAAACTCTTCACGCAGTATCATATCTCCCATTTCATCTTCATCTACATCCTCTTCCATTTCCATAATATTGTCCTCAAGTACATCGCCCTTGGATAGATCCTGTATATACTCCTTCCACCTTTCTGCTTTCCATTCTTTGCTTAGAACTGGGTTTCCATCAAAGCTCTTGATATTCATGCAAGTGGTTCTCTTTTCTCCAAAGGTGTCTTTAATTTTCCTGTAGGCAGTATCTATCTTACCCCTAGTGAGATAAGCCTCTACATCGTTACATTTGTCCTCTAGCCATCCCTGCTTAGCCATTTTGCACTTCCTGTCGATATCATTTTTGAGACGTTTGTATTCCTTTTTGCCTGCTTCGTTTACTGCATTTTTATATTTTCTCCTTTCATCAATTAAATTCAATATATCTTCTGTTACCCAAGGGTTTCTACTAGTCCTCGTCTTTTTACCTATTTGATCCTCTGCTGCTTTCACTATTTCATCCCTCAAAGCTACCCATTCTTTTTCTACTGTATTTCTTTCCGCCATTCCTGTCAATTGTTCCCTTATGGTCTCCCTGAAACTCTGTACAACCTCTGGCTCTTTTAGTTTATCCAGGTCCCATCTCCTTAAATTCGCACCTTTTTCAGTTTCTTCAGTTTTAATCTACAGTTCATAACCCATAGATTGTGGTCAGAGTCCACATCTGCCCCTGGAAATGTCTTACAATTTAAAACCTTGTTCCTAAATCTCTGTCTTACCATTATATAATCTATCTGATACCTTTTAGTATCTCCAGTGTTCTTCCATGTATTAACAACCTTCTTTTATGATTCTTAAACCAAGTGTTAGCTATGATTGAGTTATGCTCTGCGCAAAATTCTACCAGGCGGCTTCCTCTTTCATTTCTTACCCCCAATCCACATTCACCTACTATGTTTTCCTCTCACCCTTTTCCTACTCTCGAATTCCAGTCACCCGTGACTATTACATTTTCGTCTCCCTTCACTATCTGAATAATTTCTTTGATTTCATCATACATTTCTTCAATTTCTTCGTCGTCTGCAGAGCTAGTTGGCATATAAGTTTGTACTACTGTAGCGGGCATGGGCTTCGTGTCTTATCTTAGCCACAATAATGCGTTCACTATGCTGTTTGTAGTAGCTTACCCGCACTCCAATTTTTATTCATTATTAAACCTACTCCTGCATTAACCCTATTTGATTTTATATTTATAACCCTGTATTCGCCTGACAAAAAGTCTTGTTCCTCCTGCCACCGAACTTCACTAATTTCCACTATATCCATTTCCCTTTTTAAATTTTCTAACCTACCTGCCCGATTAAGGGATCTGACATTCCACACTCCGATCCGCAGAACGCCAGTTTTCTTTCTCCTGATAACGACGTCCTCTTGAGTAGTCTCCGCCCGGAGATCTGAATGGGGGACTATTTTACCTCCGGAATATTTTACCCAAGAGGACGCCATCATCATTTAACCATACAGTAAAGCTGCATGCCCTCGGGAAAAATTACGGCTGTAGTTTCCCCTTGCTTTCAACCGTTCGCAGTACCAGCACAGCAAGGCCATTTTGGTTAATGTTACAAGGCCAGATCAGTCAATCGTCCAGAATTTACATGACCGTGTTTCTCAAGCGTTGTTTAGTCTGAAATGCAGCGTAACCTCCCAAGCGGTGCAGAACAAAGCAACAAAATCCCATACGACGCTCGAAATGACATTCCTTCCGAAATTCCTTCACCACAAAAGGCGAAGTAAGTATTCCAGAATTCGAATTAAGAACAGCTGCCAACATGAGTAACGTAAAAATAAATATCCACGGAGTAGTGAAGCAACTTAAATCACTGAACAAAAGCAAGTCTTCCGGTCCACAACGTATACCAATTAGGTTCCTTTCAGAGTATGCTGATACAATAGCTCCATACTTAAGAATCATATACAACCATTCGCTCGACGAAAGATCCGTACCCAAAGACTGGAATGTTGCACAGGTCGCACCAATATTCATGAAAGGTAGTAGGAGTAATCCAGTAAATTACAGGCCCACATCATTAACGTCGATATGCAGCAGGATTTTGGAACATATATTGTGTTTGAATATTAGGAATTACCTCGAAGAGAACGGTCTCTTGACACACAGTCAACTCGGATTTAGAAAACATCGTTCTTGTGAAACACAACTAGGTCTTTTCTCGCACGAAGTGTTGACTGCTATCGACAAAGTATTTCAAATTTATTCTGTATTTCAAGATTCCCAGAAGGCTTTTGGCACCGTACCACACAAGCGCCTTGTAGTGAAACTGCGTGCTTACGGAAAATCGTCTCATTTATGCGACTGGATTCGTGATTTCCTGTCAGAGAGGTCACAGTTCGTGGTTATTGACGGAAAGTCATCGAGTAAAACAGACGTGATTTCTGGAGTTCCCCAAGGTAGTGGTACAGGCGCCCTGCTGTTGATTGTCTATATAAACGGTTTACGAGACGATACGAGCAGCCGTCTTAGGATGTTTGCAGATGCTGATGTCTATCGCCTAGTAAAGACATCAGAAGACCGAAACAAATTGCAAAACGGTTCAGAAAGCATATCTGTATGGTGCAAAAATCGGCAATTGACCCTAGATAACGAAAAGTGTGAGGTGATTCACACGAGTGCTAAAAGATATCCGTTAAACTTCGGTTACACGATAAATAAGTTAAGTCTAAGGGCCGTACATTCAACTAAACGAACTAAGTATCTAGGAATTACAATTACGAACAAATCGGAAGGAACACACAGAAAACGTTGTGGGGAAGGCTAACAAAAGTCTGCGGTTTATTCACAGGACACTTAGAAGATGTAACAGAAGATAGACACTACTCTTGTCCGTCCTCTTTTAGAATACTGCTGCGCGGTGTGGGATCCTTACCAGATAGGACTGACGGCGTACATCGAGAAAGTTCAAAGAAGGGCAGCACGTTTTGTTTTATCGCGAGATAGGGGAGAGGGTGTTACGGACATGATGCAGGATTTGGGGTGGACGTAACTAAAACAAAGGCGTTTTGTAGTATCACCAACTTTCTTCTCCGAATGCGAAAATATTTTTTTGCCGCCGTCCTGTATAGGGAGAAACTATCATCATAATAAAATAATGGAGAACGGAGTTCGCACGTAAGATATACCTGTCACGAACGTAAGCATCCTGTCCGATCCCCTGGATCCGTTCATGCCCATTGTGCGCTCCGCCGCCTTATGCAATTCCAGCAGGACAATGAAACACCCCACACGTCAAGAATTGCTCCAGAATGGCTCCAGGAACACTCGTCTGAGTTTAAACACATCCGCTGGCCACCAAACACCCCACACATGAACATTATTGAGCATATCTGGGATGCCTTGCAACGTGCTGTTCAGAAGATATCTCCAGCCCCTGGTTCTCTTACGGATTTATGGACAGCCCTGCAGGATTTATGGTGTCAGTTGCCTCCAGCACTACTTCAGACATTAGTCGACTCCATGCCACGTCGTGTTGCGGCACTTCTGCGTGCTCGCGGGGGCCCTACACGATATTAGGCAGGTGTACCAGATTCTTTGTATTTAAGTTTATATGACACTCTACAGGGAAAGTGCTGCCAGAAGTCAAAAACAGTTGGGAAACACGCAAGTTTTATGCTGAAGGTAAAAATGTGGTCCAACTCTCCCCTACTTACCCCCATATACGTGAAATGTACATACAGGGTGTTACAAAAAGGTACGGCCAAACTTTCAAGAAATATTCCTCACACACAAAGAAAGAAAATATGTTACGTGGGCATGTGTCCGGAAACGCTTACTTTCCATGTTAGAGCTCATTTTATTACTTCTCTTCAAATCACATTAATCATGGAATGGAAACACACAGCAACAGAACATACCAGCGTGACTTCACTTTGTTACAGGAAATGTTGAAAATGTCCTCCGTTAGCGAGGATATATGCATCCACCCTCCGTCGCATGGAATCCCTGATGCGCTGATGCAGCCATGGAGAATAGAGTATTGTATCACAGCCGTCCACAATACGAGCACGAAGAGTCTCAACATTTGGTACCGGGGTTGCGTAGACAAGAGCTTTCAAATGGCCCCATAAATGAAAGTCAAGAGGGTTGAGGTCAGGAGAGCGTGGAGGCCATGGAATTGGTCCGCCTCTACCAATCCGTCAGTCACCGAATCTGTTGTTGAGAAGCGTACGAACACTGCGACTGAAATGTGCAGGAGCTCCATCGTGCATGAACCACATGTTGTGTCGAACTTGTAAAGGCACATGTTCTAGCAGCACAGGTAGAGTATCCCGTATGAAATCATGATAACGTGCTCCATTGAGCGTAGGTGGACGAAACTAAAATGAGCTCTAACACGGGAATTAAGCATTTCCGGACACATGTGCACATAACATATTTTCTTTATTTGTGTGTGAGGAATGTTTCTTGAAAGTTTGGCCGTACCTTTTTGTAACACCCTGTATATGTGAAATATATGTGTCGAATGATTGCATGGGCGAATCTGCGGGAAAATAGCTAGTAAGAAAATAAAATTCGCGATGCTTTCGTTTCTTGAATAGTAATGACAAGGAAAAAGCAAGGGCGGCTTCTAAAACGCTGTGTCTGTTAACCGGATGTAATGTTAGGAATCTTCAACCTGGAATATAAATAACAGACTTTTTTCCTCAGTACAAAACAAACAGGACGTTTTGGCCACATCGTACCTCAACATAAGGGAAAAAAAAGAAACGAAAACGTAATAGTTAGTACGTACCTCTCCTGGAGAATGGAGCTCAACTCCTTGCAGAAATCGCCACCCTGTTTGATGTAGCGTCGGAGTTCCTCGAAGCCCGACTGACCCTGGAACAGAAGAGAGAATGTCCGTGATGAAATCTCTCGCCAAAAGTGTACCGAACAAATCTCACCGCCAGACGGTGAAACTGCTGCGTTGTGAAGGATAATCAGATATAAAGTAAATTTATGCTGTCCATTACTAACGTCGGTTCAAATAAACGTAGGGTTCCGGCCTGACATGACTACACGCTAACTACAGATTATTAGACAATTTCCTGAGGTACATAAATACATAATCTTGTCACCATCTCAAGGAGGCAACCTGGAATGACGAGGCAGAGAAGAACGGGAATTCTATAGTGAGAGAAGTGTGAGCAAGGTACAGGGTGACAATTATTGAACTATACAGGGTGAAAAGTATTTAAACCGACAAACTCTGGGAGGTTGTAGAGGACATCAAAACAAATATTTTTCCCTGATGTCAATTTTTCCTATGAGGATTATTTAAACCGGTGGAGGCCGTATTACGATCTTCAGTTGTTAGAGGCCGTATTATGATCTTCAGTTGTTAGAGGCCGTATTACGCTCTTCAGTTGTTAGAGGCCGTATTACGATCTTCAGTTGTTAGAGGGCGTATTACGATCTTCAGTTGTTAGAGGGCGTATTACGATCTTCAGTTGTTAGAGGGCGTATTGCGCTCTTCAGTTGTTAGAGGGCGTATTACGATCTTCAGTTGTTAGAGGCCGTATTACGATCTTCAGTTGTTAGAGGGCGTATTACGATCTTCAGTTGTTAGAGGGGTATTACGATCTTCAGTTGTTAGAGGGCGTATTACGATCTTCAGTTGTTAGAGGGCGTATTACGATCTTCAGTTGTTAGAGGGCGTATTACGATCTTCAGTTGTTAGAGGCCATATTACGATCTTCAGTTGTTAGAGGCCGTATTACGATCTTCAGTTGTTAGAGGGGTATTACGATCTTCAGTTGTTAGAGGGCGTATTACGATCTTCAGTTGTTAGAGGGCGTATTACGATCTTCAGTTGTTAGAGGGGTATTACCATCTTCAGTTGTTAGAGGGCGTATTACGATCTTCAGTTGTTAGAGGGCGTATTACGATCTTCAGTTGTTAGAGGGCGTATTACGCTCTTCAGTTGTTAGAGGGCGTATTACGCTCTTCAGTTGTAGGCAACTGCTGTCCACCAGTGTAGCAGTGCATTGTCTCTGTTTACTAACGGAGCGATACACCTGGTGAGAGTTCTGCGATCGGTTATCTCAATATCTGCCATTTCGAATTTCGTACAACGATCCAAAGGAGGGACGGTGTTACGATCTTCCGCGGTGAAACAACTTCGAATTCATTATTTCGGCCTTCTCCCTCTTATCTACCGTTTCGGTGCCGGTGTGGTCGCTGAGACAATGAATAGATGATTTTGACCCACTTGCTACTTTTACATACGACCAAAATCTCTTCGGGTTTTTACTCAGGGCGGTTGCAAACGTCTTACTTTCAACGGATAGGGACCGTCGAACACTGCAGCGGCTGGTCGTCATACACACATCAAAAAAAGTTTTGCATCACCCCCGTTACCAGAACTCCTGAACATACAAGTTGACTGTGGATATTGTATCACAGACAGTCCAGAGATGTCACTAAACCCGCCCAAAGATGTAAACGGATCCCGGCTTCCCGTGCTGCAGCGGACGACCGTCGCAGGTAGCAAGAGGAGAACCGCACCAGAGGTGAGCGCGGTGAAGCCCTCGGACGTTGGCGCGCCAGGTACATACACTATGCGATCAAAAGTATCCGGACATCCCCAAAACCATACGTTTTTAATATTAGGTGCATTGTGATGCCACATACTTCCAGGTACTCGATATCAGTGACGTCAGTAATCATTAAACATCGTGACAGAGCAGAATGGGGCACTCCACGGAACTCACGGACTTCGAACATGGTCAGCTGATTGGGTGTCACTTGTTTCATACGTTTGTACGTGAGATTTACACACTCCCAAACATCCCTAGGTCCACTGTTTCCGATGTGATAGTGAAGTGGAAACGTAAAGGGACACGTACAGCACAAAAGCGTACAGGCCGACCTCGTCTGTTAACTGACATAGACCGCCGACAGTTGAAGAGGGTCGTAATGTGTAACAGCCAGACATCTATCCAGACCATCACACTGGAATTCCAAGTACTATGCCAGGCGGGAGGTGAGAAAACTTGGATTTCACGGTCGAGCGGCTGTTCATAAGCCACACATCACGCCGGTAAATGCCAAACGACGCCTCGCTTGGTGTAAGGAGCGTAAACATTGGACGACTGAACAGTGGAAAAACGTTGTGTGGAGTGACGAATCACGGTATACAATGTGGCGATCCGATGGCAGTGTGTGGGTATGGCGAATGGCCGGCGGACGTCATCTGCCAGCGTGTGTAGTGCCAACAGTAAAATTCGGAGGCGGTGATGTTGTTGTGTGGTCGTGTTTTTCATGGAGGGGGCTTGCACCCCTTCTTATTTCGCATGGCACTATGACTGTACAGGCCTACATTGATATTTTAAGCAATTTCTTGCTTCCCATAGTTCAAGAGCAATTCGGGGATGCCGATTGCATTTTCCATCACGATCGAGCACCTGTTCATAATGCACGGCCTGTGGTGGAGTGGTTACACGACAATAACATCCCTGTAATGGACTGGCCTGCACAGAGTCCTGACCTAAATCCTATAGAACACCTTTGGGATGTTGTGGAACGCCGACTTCGTGCCTGATATTTTACCCTTTTATTTCAATATCAGGGTATAAATCAAAACTTATAGGCCATCCGCTGTGACCGAGCGGTTCTAGGCGCTTCAGTCTGGAACCGCGCTGCTGCTACGGTCGCAGGTTCGAATCCTGCCTCAAGCATGGATGTGTGTGATGTCCTTCGGTTGATCACCATCTATATTAGCAGGTCCTTTGCGTCTCCATTTTCTGCGATCCATTGCCTCCTTCTTAAGGCTGCTGTATGTTGTACCGTCCATCATGTCATCCAGTATCTGGAATCTCTTCCTCCCTCGCTTCCTTTTCCCTTCTACATAACCTTCTAAAACTGTTTTTATCAGTCCGTCATTCTTTCTTAATATATGCCCAATCCATTTTCTTCTCTTTATTACATGTAGTAACTGTCTTTTCTCTCCCACTCTTCTCAGTACCTCTTCATTTTTTTACTCTGTCCATCCAACTTATTCTTTCCATCTTCCGCCATGTCCAGATCTCAAAAGCCTCGAGCCTTTCTCTGTCTTTTTTCCTCATAGTCCATGTTTCAGCGCCATATAGAAGAACACCCCATACAAGACATTTTATGAGTCTCTTTCTGAGTTCTCTGTCCAGATCGCTGCAGAAGATTCTCCTTAGGTTAGTTAGGTTTAAATAGTTCTAAGTCTAGGGGACTAACGACCTCAGATAACACCACATTCCTCCGCATTTCGGTGCTGGCACTACACATGATGGCAGATAACGCTCTCCACGCATGAGCCTTTCCATGACATAGGGACGAGGTGTAGCGTCATTCATCGCTCCAAATCACGTGTTTCCGTCATTCACAATCCAGTGACAGCGCTCTTTACTCCAGCTCTAAGCGTTACTTAACACTCACCACAGAAATGTGCGTATCATGAGGAGCCTCTCGTTCACTCTTAACTCCCTATGCGCTGTCATTGTTCTACTAACGCGTTAGTCACTCACAAATGATTATTTCTGCTTCATTAAATCGCCAGGTTGACGATGCCGATGGATTTTGTACGGGTAGCATCGGAGGGTACGCCTCAGTGCCAACCAAACAGTACTGTATGGAATGCCGGTGCGACGTGCGACTGCACGAGCGCTGACTTCCCCGTGCATAGACGAACCCGCTACAGACTCCATTTCTTCCTGAACTCTCTCAGCAGCATTACGCCTTGTGCTCGGTCGGCCACTACGGGGTCTATCGTCCAAACAACCCGTGGCTTCGAACTTCGAAATCATTCTCACAACAGCTGCATTTGTCAACGGACCTTTACCCGATCGATTCCCCTTCCTATGGCGATAGCATCGTAACGCTGAAGCGCATTCCCCATTCTGATAATTCAGCTTCACTAAAGCGCCCTTTCAGGTAACGTCAACACGCTGCGCCTGCTGGCGCATCTGATTCTCTCTCTCATTACAGCACCTTTTATACACGATTATCATGCGCAGTCACTGACGTTTTGCTGTCCAGCGCCAACTGTCGGACATTTTCTGAACTTTCTTTTTTTTTTCTTCGTTCTAATAAAACCCCATGTCATTCCAAGCATGTGTGTAAATTTTTACCTGTCTGTCTACATTATTCCGTGGTTTATTAAGTTTTCAAATTTATACTGACTTTTTGATCACCTGGTATATAAATGACCTAGCAGAAAGCGTCGGATGCTCTTTAAGGCTATTCGCAGATGATGCGGTTGTCTATACAAAAGTAGCAACGCCAGAAGATAGTAAGAATTTGCAGAACGACCTGCAGAGAATTTGTGAAAGGTGCAGACTCTGGCATTTGACCCTGAGCGCAAATAAATGTAACGTATTGGGCATTGTAATATTATTGGTATTTCCGTCCTACGAAAGCTTTGAGTACCCTTTGAAAGACATCTGTTTTGTATAATTTACATAACTGTAAAGATGCGCATCTAGCGCGGACGCTAATACATCGATTGCGCAGTCAAAGAAACATTTTAACAGAAGCTGAACTGTCGTTCCGCTTCGATCTAAATAAAAGATGACGGTAGAAAACTTTTGTAGATCTTCAGATTTTAATGTGCTTCGGCTTGTTATGTGAAAACGTAAAGGAGGTCGACTTTAAGTTAAAAAAAAAGTGAGCGGTCTTGCTAGCGTGCAGACAACATTATTAATTAATAAAATTAAGGTAATTCATGTTCGAAACTGTAAATCAGCAAGTTATTGTTATCGGAGGTGTTGAACAGTGCAAGAATTGTCTTCAACGAAAGGAGAAAAGTAGTGACTATAATTTATGGAGAAAAAAAAAAAAAAAAAAAAAACGTGAACCAAGGAGACAGCACAGGACAGGCTGAAATCTGATCGCACCATACTGTTAGAAAAGTAATTATGCAAGTTGTATTGTTTATAAATAAGCCCTAATTTTGCTAGTGAGAATTGTTTGAATATATTTTAGTGTTTACCAGACTTCTTATTCTGTTCTTTTCCTTTATACTTTTTTTATCCTCCATGCCATATTATTTTTATAAATGTCAAACAGCCTTTACTGCAGCAGAGAATACTGCGGCATCCTGGTCGTAGACAGAAGGCCGCTCCTTGTCTTCTATACAATTCATAGCTGCCCCATTTACTAATGATTTCATTTGCAAATGCATTTTTTTTTACTGTCCATTGTGAAAGGTCCCTTAGGTAATTATAAAATTCGTACTAATTACGTAAAGATATCCGGGTTGTTCTTTTCCAAATAATAGAAGTCTTTGCGTAATCAAAACCTAGCCTCCTTCTGACAACGATCAGGAGCCGACCAGAAGGCGGACGTCTTCGACCGCTTTCGTGTGTCCTGTGGCAAAGCTGTGCCAGACTGGAAACACGACATTCTAGTTTGAAATACCGATTTAAATTGATAGAATTGAAATATATTTAACGAAAGAAAAATTATATATTTTTTTATCATACTAGAGCATACATAGCTACACTATTCATGACAAACAGCTGGAGACAGCATCTGCCGTAAAATATCTAGGAGTAACTAACCAGAGCGACCTTAAGTGGAATGACCACATAAAACATAGTGGGAAAAGCAGATACCAGACTCAGGATTCATCGGAAGAGTCTTAAGGAAATATAACTCATCCACAAAAGAAGTGGCTTATAAGGCGCTTGTTCGCCCGATTCTTGAGTATTGTTCATCTATCTGGGATCCCTGTCAGGAAGGACCGATAGAGGAGTTATAGACTATCCAACGAAGTGCGGCGCGTTTCGTCACGGGATCCTTTAGCTGGCGAGCAAGCGTTATAGAGATGCTAAACAAACTCAACTGGCAGACGTTACAAGAGAGGCTTTGTGCATCACGGACAGAGTTATTATTGAAATTTCGGGACGGCACTTTTTACGAGGAGTCGGACAACATATTACGTTCCTCCAACATACATCTCGCGCATTGACCACGAGGACAAAATTGGGGAAATCAGAGCTAATACACTCCTGGAAATTGAAATAAGAACACCGTGAATTCATTGTCCCAGGAAGGGGAAACTTTATTGACACATTCCTGGGGTCAGATACATCACATGATCACACTGACAGAACCACAGGCACATAGACACAGGCAACAGAGCATGCACAATGTCGGCACTAGTACAGTGTATATCCACCTTTCGCAGCAATGCAGGCTGCTATTCTCCCATGGAGACGATCGTAGAGATGCTGGATGTAGTCCTGTGGAACGGCTTGCCATGCCATTTCCACCTGGCGCCTCAGTTGGACCAGCGTTCGTGCTGGACGTGCAGACCGCGTGAGACGACGCTTCATCCAGTCCCAAACATGCTCAATGGGGGACAGATCCGGAGATCTTGCTGGCCAGGGTAGTTGACTTACACCTTCTGGAGCACGTTGGGTGGCACGGGATACATGCGGACGTGCATTGTCCTGTTGGAACAGCAAGTTCCCTTGCCGGTCTAGGAATGGTAGAACGATGGGTTCGATGACGGTTTGGATGTACCGTGCATTATTCAGTGTCCCCTCGACGATCACCAGTGGTGTACGGCCAGTGTAGGAGATCGCTCCCCACACCATGATGCCGGGTGTTGGCCCTGTGTGCCTCGGTCGTATGCAGTCCTGATTGTGGCGCTCACCTGCACGGCGCCAAACACGCATACGACCATCATTGGCACCAAGGCAGAAGCGACTCTCATCGCTGAAGACGACACGTCTCCATTCGTCCCTCCATTCACGCCTGTCGCGACACCACTGGAGGCGGGCTGCACGATGTTGGGGCGTGAGCGGAAGACGGCCTAACGGTGTGCGGGACCGTAGCCCAGCTTCATGGAGACGGTTGCGAATGGTCCTCGCCGATACCCCAGGAGCAACAGTGTCCCTAATTTGCTGGGAAGTGGCGGTGCGGTCCCCTACGGCACTGCGTAGGATCCTACGGTCTTGGCGTGCATCCGTGCGTCGCTGCGGTCCGGTCCCAGGTCGACGGGCACGTGCACCTTCCGCCGACCACTGGCGACAACATCGATGTACTGTGGAGACCTCACGCCCCACGTGTTGAGCAATTCGGCGGTACGTCCACCCGGCCTCCCGCATGCCCACTATACGCCCTCGCTCAAAGTCCGTCAACTGCACAAACGGTTCACGTCCACGCTGTCGCGGCATGCTACCAGTGTTAAAGACTGCGATGGAGCTCCGTATGCCACGGCAAACTGGCTGACACTGACGGCGGCGGTGCACAAATGCTGCGCAGCTAGCGCCATTCGACGGCCAACACCGCGGTTCCTGGTGTGTCCGCTGTGCCGTGCGTGTGATCATTGCTTGTACAGCCCTCTCGCAGTGTCCGGAGCAAGTATGGTGGGTCTGACACACCGGTGTCAATGTGTTCTTTTTTCCATTTCCAGGAGTGCACAAAGGCCTACCAACAGTCGTTCTTCCCACGCACTATTCGCGAGTCGAACAGGGTTGGAGGGATCAGATAGTGGTACCGAAAGCACCCTCCCCCACACACCATTAGGTGGCTTGCGGAGTATGATGCAGATGTAGATGAACACGAGGTCTGCGTGGTTTCGGTTGAGCTGCGGCTATTCCTTCGCGTTTCCGCTTCACAATCACATCACATACTTGGACACGTTTAGAAGGGTTGAATTGTCCCTGATGCATTTGTCACTCAGCGAATGACTACTCCACGTCGGAAGACACTGAAGTCTGCTGACCGCCCTATTTTGCTTTTACTTCTTCTCTACTGACAACACTCCCCGCCTACACTACGTGATCAAAAGTATCCGGACACCCCCAAACAACAAACGTCTTTTATATTAGGTGCATTGTGCTGCCACCTACTGCCAGGTACTCCATATCAGCTACCTCAGTAGTCATTAGACATCCTGAGAGAGCAGAATGGGGCGCTCCGCGAAACTCACGAGCTTCGAACGTGGTCAGCTGATTGGGTGTCATTTGTGTCATACGTCTGTACGTGAGATTTCCACACTCCTAAACATCCCTAGGCGCACTGTTTCCTATGTGATAGTGAAGTGGAAACGTGAAAGGACACGTACAGCACAGAAGCTTACAGGCCGACATCGTGACGACCCGATGTTAGATTTTCAGCTTCAAGAATCAAACCCCTAGACAAGAAGTACTGGAGCCGTCTCGTCATGACAATCTAAGTAAACTTGTAAGTTTATTGTAATCATTGCTCCTCTCAAATCTTCATAGAAATACTTTGCTTATTAATTACTTTGACTGGGTATTGTGTAACGTGGACAACATTTGGAAGAAGGAGGAGGGGAAAGATTACATCCACTTACGAATGGAGCGAGAGTGTGGGAGGGGGGATATGTTTACACACATATATATACTACTGGACATTAAAATTGCTACACCAAGAAGAAATGCAGGTGATAAACAGGTATTCATTGGACAAATATATTATACTAGAACTGACATGTGATTACATTTTCACGCAATTTGGGTGCATAGATCCTGAGAAATCAGTACACAGAGCAACCACCTCTGGCCGTAATAACGGCCTTGATACGCCTGGACATTGAGTCAAACAGAGCTCGGATGGCGTGTACAGGTACAGCTGCCGGTGCAGCTTCAACACGATACCACAGTTCATCAAGAGTAGTGACTAGCGTATTGTGACGAGCCAGTTGCTCGGCCACCATTGACCAGACGTTTTCAGTTGGTGAGAGATCTGGAGAATGTGCTGGTCAGGGCAGCAGTCGAACATTTTCTGTATCCAGAAAGGCCCGTACAGGACCTGCAACATGCGGTCGTGCATTATCCTGCTGAAATGTAGGGTTTCGCAGGAATCGAATGAAGGGTAAAGCCACGGGTCGTAACACATGTGAAATGTAACGTCCACTGTTCAAAGTGCCGTCAGTGCGAACAAGAGGTGACCGAGACGTGTAACCAGTGGCATCCCATACCATCACGCCGGGTGATACGCCAGTATGGCGATGGCGAATACACGCTTCCAATGTGCGTTCACCGCGATGTCGCCAAACACAGATGCGACCATCTTGATGCTGTAAACAGAACCTGGATTCATCCGAAAAAATGACGTTTTGCCATTCGTGCAGCCAGGTTCGTCGTCGAGTACACCATCGCAGGCGCTCCTGTCTGTGATGCAGCGTCAAGGGTAACCGCAGCCACGGTCTCCGAGCTGATAGTCCGTGCTGCTGCAAACGTCGTCGAACTGTTCGGGCAGATGGTTGTTGTCGTGGAAATGTCCCCATCTGTTGACTCAGGGATCGAGACGTGGCTGCAAGATCCGTTACAGGCATGCGGATAAGATGCCTGTCATCTCGACTGCTAGTGATACGAGGCCGTTGGGGACCAGCACGGCGCTCCGTATTACCCTCCTGAACCCACCGATTCCATATTCTGCTAACAGTAATTGGATCTCGACCAACGGGAGCAGCAATGTCGTGATATGATAAACTTCAATCGCGATAGGCTACAATCCGACCTTTATCAAAGTCGGAAACGTGATGGTACGCATTTCCCCTCCTAACACGAGGCATCACAACAACGTTTCACCAGGCAACGCCGGTCAACTGCTGTTTGCGTATGAGAAATCGGTTGGAAACTTTCCTCATGTCAGCACGTTGTGGGAGTCGCCACCGGCGCCAACCTTGCGTGAATGCACTGAAAAGCTAATCATTTGCATATCACAGCATCTTCTTCCTGTCGGTTTAATTTGGCGTCTGTAGCAATTTTAATGGCCAGTAATGTAGACAGATAGATAGATAGATAGAGAGAGAGAGAGAGAGAGAGAGAGAGAGAGAGAGGGAGAGAGAGCAATGAAGGTAGGTGAGAGAGCGAAGCTCGACAGACACAGACGGAGGCTTTACAGTTTTAAGTGATCGTGGTATATGTTGTGCGGACCTTCTCCTCGGCTGGCGCCCGGAACTTGTCCCTGGAGCGCGCGCTGGAGCGGCGCCGCCCCCGCAGCAGGAGCCTGGAGTCCACGTCCGCCCCCACCACGATGACGAGCGTCGCGGCGCTGGCGGACCTCCGTCGCATTGCAGCGACGTCTGTCCCTCTCACCTCAAGGCGACACGGCACGGGGAAAAACAACCGCCGCCTTACTACACCCTGCCGCTCGTCACTTTTATCTTTGCTCGCTGACAGCACGCCACACCACGCTACACTCCCTGGTGACACACGCCTCGGTAATACCTCTGCTCACGCACCGCTGGAACCACTCACGTCAGCTGCGACGCACCTCCCCAACTCGCAAACACAAGTTCCCCTAACAAGTAAACAGAAACTTCACTCTCTCGTCCAGTGTTACCACGTGCCACTAATATCTCTGGCTACAAAATTTATCTTACTTCGACAGGAAATAGAAAATCACTTCAGCAATAGCTCTACGGCAAAACATCCCTTCAATGAAGATAATCTTTGCTGGCATCTCTCATAACAAAAACGGTGTTTCTACAAACTGTAGCAGTAACATCTCTGGTGCTAATCTATCAGTGTCTGTGTGCTGCTGAAGCGCACATAGCTACTATCTCTGGATCACACAGTTATCAATAATATTTCTGGTGCACTCTATCTCTGTGTAATCAGTATAACAGGACCTTGTAAATAGCTCAGGACCTTAACATCTCTCATACATACTACTAGGTCTTGTAGATAGCAGTAGAAGAGAACACAGCTAATATCTGTGGATGAAGCATTCTTCAATAATACCTCTGCTCGTGCTAGTAACTAACCATTGCTTGTGTTCTCTGCAACACAGTTGACATGACTCATCTTTTCTGAGCACAGCATCTCCACGCTACAAATAAACTCAAATTTCAGTTGGCTGAAGACTGACACAGCACTAATATCTCTGGACAGCATAGAGACACTACGTTGCATTAATATCGCTGGACAGCTACACTGCAACACAGTTCAGATGACGCATCTTTTCTGAGCACAGTATCTCCACACTACAAGTAAACTCAAATCTCAGCTGGCTGAAGACTGACACAATACTAATATCTCTGGACAGCTCAGAGACATTACGTTGCATTAATATCGCTGGACAGCAAAATTCCCCCTTATTTCACTTAGAAATGGAAAGGCACCATGCCCATAGTTGTACCATAAAACACCACTGCAATGAAGGTAGACTTCCCTGACATTTCTAATAACAAAGATGATCTCGTACATATTACTTCGGTAACATCTCTGCTATAGTAATATCTGTGAGCTTCGAAAGAGGGCACTGGTAATAACTCTGGAGAGGGGATATTAACGTCACTTTTGTTTGTTGCCAACGCCGACGTGCAGCGTACATGGGCTAGAAAACAGATCGTCAAAATAACACAGGTTGCTACAGTGCCAACATTACACTGTATATCCAAATACACACAGAAAAAGTCTCCTCTGTTTTGGGAAATCTTTTCAACAGCTCCGCAGACTGTGGTTGAATTGAACACTTTCAACTGCAGTAATTGCAGTTAGCTCGAATGCACAAGAAATTTTGCAAAATTTTCTTCGGGTGCAGGTCACGGCTAAGCCAGCGCTTTCGAAAATTACGAAAGGAAAGCGAAAACTGAACTTCTTCAGGAGGGTCGATATTCCGTCCAGCTGTTCTTGAAAAGAGATCTTCAAGGACGCAGAGGAGAAACTGTGATGTGGGAAACAGCAAAAGTCGTTCTCTCCAGATGAAAGTCCCGGGCTCCCACACTCCGTACTTGTGAGAAAATATTCAGTGAAGTTCACTGGTTCCGATGTCTATCTTCTCATCAATGAAACCTCAATACACAACAGTATCGTCTGTAAACGGATCACTGCATCGCTCTGAAGAAGACCCATTTTGCTTCAGCACCGCCGCACCTACAGAGAAGAGAACATTAAAACTCAACCTTATTTAACCGATATCTACAAGAAAGCTACCACAAAAGTAGGAATAGTTTCAACATTCGAAATTCGATTCCTCCAGTTCCCTTCCTTCTAGGAAATTTCGTGTGCAGATTTTTACGGGTGCGAAGATTCAGAGGGCTAAAGGGTCTACCAGGGCTAATTACGGAGACCAACGCAAGTTTAGTTGAGCAATGGAACGGAAAGAATATATAGACAACGATACGTTCGAAGCGCCATAAGGTTCTTCGCAGATAGTGCCTACGACAGGCATATTACTTCCTCCTACAAATCTCTCGCGAAATGATCACAGTCGGACTCTCAGAAAAATTGGAGCTCATACGGAATTACAGCACAGTTAGCTTAAAGGATCATGCATCCAAGTTGTTGACAATAATAATATACACGTGAATAGAAACTTGTTACATCGCGATCATATTGGTTTTCTAAACAGTAAAGGCAGTGGAGACGCAGTTCTGACGTGGACTTGATAACGGAAGAATGGTTCAAATGGCTCTGAGCACTATGGGACTTAATATCAGAGGTCATCAGTCCCCTAGAACTTTGAACTACTTAAATCTAAGGACATCACACACATCCATGCCCGAGGCAGGATTCGAACTTGTGACCGTAGCGGCAGCGCGGTTCCGGACTGAAGCGGCTAGAACCGCCTTGCCACAACGGCCGGAGACAACGGAAGAAAGAGTTAAGAAAAATCGGGACACGTTTATATGATTGGTTGAGCTCAAAAAGCCGTTCCACAGTGTAAAATGGTGCAAGATGTTCACAGTTCTTGGCAAAACAGGAGTAAAATACATAGGTAAAGACGGATAATATACAATGTGTATAAATAGGATTAGGAAACAATGAGTATGGAAGACTAAGAACGAAATACTGGGATTGAAAAACGGTAGAAGACCGGGATGTAGTAATTCGCCCCTATTGTTAAATCTGTACATCGGAGAAGCACTGATGGAAATAAAAGTATAGGTATGGGATTAAAATTCAGTGTGGAAGAATGCCAGTGGTAAGATTCGCTGAAGACATTGCTATCCACTGTGAAAGTGAAGAAGAATTTTGAATGGAATGAAGTCTTAATTTGTGCAGAACGTGGACTAAGATTAAATCGAAGAAAAGCGAAAGTAATGGATAGCACAAACGAGGTTACCGAAAATATATTATCAAAATTGATGACCACAAATAGGCGAAGCAATTAAAACATTTCAGGACGAAAACAGCAAGGAGGACATAAAGCAATGCAATAGTACAGGTAAAAATGGCATTTCTGGCCAAGAGAAGTGTAGTGGAGTCAAATGTAGGCCTCAATATCAACAAGAAATTTCTGGGATGGTTCATTTGGAGCAGAGATGTTGTATGGTAGTGAAACATGGGCTGTACGAAAGTAGGAGAAGAATGTTGAAAATAAGGTGGACTGATAAGGCACCGAATGAAGAGATTCTCTGCAGAATCGGTGAAGAAAGAACTCGTGTGGGAAAAAGAAGAAGGGAAGATATGACAGGACATCAGGAAATAAGATTCTTGGTACTAGAGGGAGCTGTAGAGGTTCAAACTGTAGTGGAGGACGGAGATGGGAAAACATCCAACGAATAATTGAGAGCGTAGGGTGGATGTGCTGCTCTGAGGTAAACAGATTAGGGCAGAAGAAGGATTCACGGCGGACCGCATCAGACCAGTGAGAAAACTGTAAAAAAAATCCAGTCGTTCTTCCCACGCATCATTCACAAATTGCACAAGAAGCGAGGAGGGAAAACGTGGATTGCGGAATATAGATGTTGATGTACAGTTAGATATGGATGCTGTTGTATACAGTGCATTCGCAACGTTAGAGAAATGCAACGAGGATCGACGCTTGGAGCAGGGAATGGCTGCTACCCCTCAACATAAACAAAATCGTCTTTCCATTAACAGGCAGGAAGAACTATCATTGAATTTTTCTTAAAGAATCAAGTTTGTCAGCAGCGCTAACAATTCTTTTTATTGCTATTACCGGTTTCGACATGTCTATTCTGTCATCATCAGATCTTGATCACAGCGTAGACCGGTCGAAACTGGTAATAGCAATAAACAGAATTACTAGCGATCTTGGCAAACCTGATTCTTCAGGAATAATATAACCTTCAGATGGCCCACAAAGATTGACGCAATATCAAACAAACATCAAAAGTATCCGGACACAACCTAAAACATACGTTTTTCATATTAGGTGCATTGTGCTGCCACCTACTGCCAGGTACTCCGTATCAGAGACCTCAGCAGTCATTAGACATCGTGAGAGAGCAGAATGGAGCGCTCCGCTGAAATGACGGATTTCGAACATGGTCAGGTGATTGGGTGTCACTTGTGTCATACGTCTGTACGCGAGACTTCCACACTCCTAAACATCCCTAGGTCCACTGTTTCCGATGTGGTAGTGAAGTGGAAACGTGAAGGGACACGTACAGCACAAAAGCGTACAGGCTGACAGTTGGAGAGGGTCGTAATGTGTAATAGGCCGACATCTGTCCAGATCACCACAGAGGATTTCTAAACTGCATCAGGATTCACTGCAAGTACTATGACAGGAAGGTGGGATGTGAGAAAACTTGGATCTCGCGGTCGAGCGGCTGCTCATAAGCCACGCATCACGTCGCTAAATGCCGAACGTCGCCTCTCTTGGTGTAAGGAGCGTAAACACTGCACGATGGAACAGTGGAGAAACGTTGTGTGGACTGACGAATCACGGTACACAATGTGGCGATCCGATGGCAGGGTGTGTGTATGGCGAATGCCCGGTGAACGTCATCTGCCAGCGTGTGTAGTGCCAACAGTAAAGTTCTGAGGCGGTGGTGTTATGGTGTGGTCGTGTTTTTTATGGAGGGGGCTTGCGCCCCTTGTTGTTTTGCATCGCACTATCACAGCACACGCCTACATTAATGATTTAAGCAGCTTCTTGCTTCCCACTGCTGAAGAGCAATTCGGAGGTGGCGATTGCATCTTTCAGCACGATCGACCACCTGTTCATAATGCACAGCCTGTTGCGGAGTGGGCCGGCCAGTGTGGCCGTGCGGTTAAAGGCGCTTCAGTCTTGAACCGCGCGACCGCTACGGTCGCAGGTTCGACTCCTGCCTCGGGCATGGATGTGTGTGATGTCTTTAGGTTAGTTAGGTTTAAGTAGTTCTAAGTTCTAGGGGACTGATGACCTCAGATGTTAAATCCCATAGTGCTCAGAGCCATTTGAACCATTTTTTTTGTTGCGGAGTGGTTACACGACAATAATATTCCTGTAATGGACTGGCCTGCACAGAGTCCTGACCTGAATCCTATACGATTTGGAACGCCCGGCCCCACCGACCGACATCGATACCTCTCCTCAGTACAGCACTCCGTGAAGAATGGGCTGCCATTCCCCGAGAAACCTTCCAGCAGCTGATTCAACGTATGCTGTCATCAAGGCTAAGGGTGGGTCAACACCGTACCGAATTCGAGCATTACCGATGGAGGGCGCCACGAACTTGTAAGTCATTTTCAGCGGATACTTTCGGTCACGTAGTATATCTGTCATGGTATGACTACACGAAACAGACATATCCATTAACCATCTGGTAGTATGCATACGAACTGATTTCCACTACTTCTAGCTTTACTAGCACGATGCGTTTCGCCAGGAAGGTGCTGTCATCAGGTGCATAACACTTGCATATGCATTACATAAAACTGACACGCGTCTGTGAAGTCTGCAAGGCACCTGGATAATTAATGGCGGAAGTAAAGCTGTGAGGGCTGGATATATCGGACAAATTCGAGCCCCAGTCCAACACACAGTCGTAATGCGCCGTGAAGTTTAAGATCAACGAATACCATACGGTGTGGGTGAAGGTTTCACTGTGCAAAGCTACTGTCTGTATCAGTGCGAGCCGGCTGGAAATAAGCTCTCCTAATCTCCCTCTGTGTACCCTGAATCCCAGGCCACCTCGTTAGGTCCCGCCTCCCACGCCTCCTACAGTCTTTACACTCTCGCCGCCTTTGTTGGCGCTTCACTCACTTTCCAGGGTCCAGGCCTTTCCATGGACCACATCCTCTCCAGAAAACCGCTGATCGCTGCTTTCTCTCCGCCTTCCAGTAGGCAAAAGGTTCCACGAGCGAGCGGAGGACGTCTCGGCACAAGTGAAAATACGACTAAGCTCTCACCCTGAAGATGATGATTGCAAGTACGGTCGAAACGCCGCTTGGACTGGCAGTTGATCCAGTACATAATTACAGCCCACTTTACACCGAAGCGAAGGCAAGCGAACGACAATTCTGTCTGGTATAAACGTTAGGTGCGCGCCAGCAAACAACACCCCGTCGTGTTAGGTTCGCATTCGCTTGTGTTCCGCTCGTTGTCGGTAGTTTAGCCAACCATCAAAGGAAGCCTGCGTGCTCTCCGCTTCGGCGCTAGTAGTACGGAAAGTTTTCGTTTCCTGTCTTATCTACTTCTGTTGTTGTTGTCATTGACATGAGTTGCTGAGCGATGGATTAGCCCGAAGGGAATGTAACGTTACTGCCACAAGCAATACACAGGGTGATTCAGTGATGGTGTTAAGAAATTTCAGGGATGATGGCGAAGCGTAAATGTACTCGTACCAATCTGAAATAAGGGACCTTGGACCGGAAACGTCCGAGCCGTAAGTTACAAGTGAAAGCTACTGCGAAATATATCTCCACCACCGAAAAAGTGTCCATACCTTTTAAGGTGCACATTGTACAGCCCATGTTTACTAGGCATTTTTATCCTCTTTTTGTAAATACACCTCCTTCCAAAATACGGAAAGCGAGAGGCTCCGAAAAGAAGAGATGTTTCATAATAGCGCAGATGAACGAGTGCTCATAGCTAGACTTGCCCTCTACGAAAACTACGGTTCGATAGTACACAGGGTGTTACAAGAAGGTACGCCCAAACTTTCAGGAAACATCCCTCACACACAAATGAAGAAAAGATGTTATGTGGACATGTGTCCGGAAACGCTTAATTTCCATGTTAGAGCTAATTTTAGTTTCTTCCACCTACGCTCAATGGAGCACGTTATCATTTTCATACGGGATACTCTACTTGTGCTGCTAGAACATGTGCCTTTACAAGTACGACACAACATGTGGTTCATGCACGATGGAGCTCCTGCACATTTCAGTCGAAGTGTTCGTACGCTTCTCAACAACAGATTCGGTAACCGATGGGTTGGTAGAGGCGGACCAATTCCGTGGCCTCCACGCTCTCCTGACCTCAACCCTCTTGACAATCATTTATGGGGGCATTTGAAAGCTCTTGTCTACGCAACCCCGGTACCAAATGTAGAGACTCTTCGTGCTCGTATTGTGGGCGGCTGTGATACAATACGCCATTCTCCAGGGCTGCATCAGCTCATCAGGGATTCCGTGCGACGGAGGGTGGATGCACGTATCCTCGCTAACGGAGGACATTTTGAACATTTCCTGTAACAAAGTGTTTGAAGTCACGCTGGTACGTTCTGTTGCTGTGTCTTTCCATTCCATGATTAATGTGATTTGAAGAGAAGTAATAAAATGAGCTCTAACATGGAAAGTAAGGTTTTCCGGACACATGTCCACATAACATATTTTCTTTCTTTGTGTACGAGGAATGTTTCCTGAAAGTTTGGCCGTACCTTTTTGTAACGCCCTGTATAAACTATATAAATGACGTAGTAAATGGTAGGATCACCGATATTACTGGTAGCATTGGGAGGTAAATGACTGTGACTTGAGCCTCCCTTCCGGTATACCGTTCGCCTGGTGCAAGTCTTTGGATCTGACGCCACTTCGGCGACTTGCGCGTCAGTGGGGATGAACACACAGTCTCTGAGCGGAGAAAATCTCCGACTCAGCCGGGAGTCGAACCCGGGCCATTAGGATTGACATTGTGTCGCACTGACCACTCAGCTACTGGAGGCGGAGATTGGGAGGTAAAGAACCATGAATAAATGTGTAAGAAACGAAAAGGGAGCTGACGACTTGGCTCCTCTTTGTTTTTTTGTTTTGGTTGTTTGTCTTGCACATAATTCGTACAGTGTTAGTCCATCGCGTATTCTACGTATATATTTGCGAAATATAAATAGGTAATCGCGTAAATTCTGCTCTTTTATGTAACCAAAGCAAGTACTTTGATGCAAGGTGGTCGCAGGTTGTGTTCCAAAAACGAACAGCATAGAGACAGGGGTGATCACACTTTCTGCAGGACCTGACCATCATTTTGCAGGACAATGCTCAAGCACGTACAGTGCAAGCTCTTACTGATTTGTTTGACTGATGGGGCTGCTAAGTGCTGTACCACCTACTGCACTCCCCTGACTTAAGCCCTCCTGAGCTCAACTAGATTTCTAAACTGAAGGAGACACTTCACGGCATTCGCTTCAGAACTGCTACGAATTCGTCGGGCAACAGACCGCGCCGCTTCGACTGTCAACACAACTGGCACTGCTAAGAGTATCCTACGACTTCCACATCGCTGGCAACGGGCTGTACACAATGTTGGTGACTACTTTGAAGATGAGTAAGACTCTGAAAAATGATTCGAATGGCTCTGAGCACTATGAGACTTAACTTCTGAGGTCATCAGTCCCCTAGAACTACCTAAACCTAACAAACCTAAGGAGATCACACACATCCATGCCCGAGGCAGGATTCGAACCTGCGACCGCAGCGGTCGCCCGGTTCCAGATTGTAGCGCCTAGAACCGCTCGGCCACACCGGCCGTCAGTAAAACTTTGAAACACGAATCTGTTTTGTACTATCTGTAAATAAATAGTTGCCACTATTAAAGTTCCAACCGTCGTATATTCTCACTCAGTTTCTAGACAGTTCACCGCTTCCGGTTTCTAGGAGAATCTAGTAACACACTGACGGCACATGTAGAAAGAAGAATCGTTATGAGGTAATGCCCGATAGGTATGAGACAAACACAGTGTACAGGCAATGCGGGTACGACCTTAACTGACCAAAGCTTCTGCAGTGCACGCTTAATTACGGTAGACTGCGGAAACCTATGGTAGTTTTATAACTCTACTCATGGCTCTTAAGATACGCCCATGTTTACTCCACTTTTTTTTTGTTTTAGTTCACGCTACCATCTCAGAAACTTAATACCCTGTGGTCCGCCCCCGGTAGCTGAATGGTCGCCAGATGCGACGACGAAAACGAACAAAATGAGATAAAAAAAATGGTCAGCGTGACGGATTGTCATTCCTCTGGGCCCGGGTTCGTTTCCCGGCTGGGTCGGGGAATTTTCTCCGTCCAGGGACTGGGTGTTGTGCTGTGCTCATCATCATCCTGTCATCCTCATCGACTGCAGGTCGCCGAACTGGCGTCAAATTGGAAGACCGGCACCCGGTGAACGGTCTGACCGACGGGGGGCCCCTAGCCATACGATTAAATTTAAAAAATACCTTGTAGTTTTAGCAACAAGAGTATATGTAACCTATTCCACTGTCAGAAGTATCAAAATAATCTTCGATTCTAACTTTTGAATTGGTCGCCTCCGGACCAAAGTACACTACTGGCCATTAAAATTGCTACACCACGAAGATGACGTGCTACACACGCGAAATTTAACCGACAGGAAGAAGATGCTGTGATATGCAAATGATTAGCTTTTCATAGCATTTACACAAGGTTGGCGCCAAGTGGCGACACCTACAACGTGCTGACATGAGGAAACTTTCCAACCGATTTCTCATACACAAACAGCAGTTGGCCGGCGTTGGCTGGTGAAACGTTGTTGTGATGCCTCGTGTAAGGAGGAGAAATGCGTACCATCACGTTTCCGACTTTGATAAAGGTCGGGTTGTAGCCTATCGCGATTGCGGTTTATCGTATCGCGACATTGCTGCTCGCGTTGATCGAGATCCAATGACTGTTAGCAGAATATGGAATCGGTGGGTTCAGGAGGGTAATACGGAACGCCGTGCTGGATCCCAACGGCCTCGTATCACTAGCAGTCGAGATGACAGTCATCTTATCCGCACGGTTGTAACGGATCGTGCAGCCACGTCTCGATCCCTGAGTCAACAGATGGGGACGTTTGCAGGACAACAACCATCTGCACGAACAGTTCGACGACGTTTGCAGCAGCACGGACTATCAGCTCGGAGATCACGCTGCGGTTGCCCTTGACGTTGCATCACAGACAGGAGCGCCTGGGATGGTGTACTCGACGACGAACCTGGGTGCACAAATGGCAAAACGTCATTTTTTCGGATGAATCCAGGTTCTGTTTACAGTATCACGATGGTCGCATCCGTATTTGACGACATCGCGGTGAACGCACATTGGAAGCGTGTATTCGTCATCGACATACTGGCGTATCAACCGGCGTGATAGTACGGGGTGCATTGGTTACACGTCTCGGTCACCTCTTGTTCGTATTGACGGCACTTTGAACAGTGGACGCTACATTTCAGATGTGTAACGACCCGTGGCTCTACCCTCCATTCGATCCCTGCGAAACCCTACATTTCAGCAGGATAATGCACGAACGCATGTTGCAGGTCCTGTACGGGTCTTTCTGGATACAGAAAATGTTCGACTGCTCCCCTGGCGAGTACATTCTCCAGATCTCTCACCAACTGAAAACGTCTGGTCAATGGTGGCCGAGCAACTGGCTCGTCACAATAGGCCAGTCACTACTCTTGATGAACTGTGGGATTGTGTTGAAGCTGCATGGGCAGCTGTACCTGTACACGGCATCCGAGCTCCGTTTGACTCAATGCCCAGGCGTATCAAGGACGTTATTACGGCCAGATGTGGTTGTTCTGGGTACTGATTTCTCAGGATCTATGGACCCAAATTGCGTGAAAATGTAGTGACATGCCAGTTCTAGTATAATATATTTGTCCAACGAATAACCGTTTATCATCTTCATTTCTTCTTGGTGTAGCAATTTTAATGGCCAGTAGTGTATTTGTGCAATATCGCAGAATGCTCATTCACCTTCTCGTAGCCCTATGACACGACCTCGTTCAAACTCAGTGAGGTGTTGCACCTGGCGTCTTTTTTGCCTTAAAGGCATTCTAGACTCTCAACTCATCACGTCATCAAAGTTAACCAGCGCTCATGACCGTTTCAGCGTGTATTTAAAGCAAACCCGCTTTGCATCCCGATAGTGGCGCATCTAGCAAAACCCTTACGTAACTGGTGGGAAATTTGAACAGATATCACCTTTCAGATATAGAAATACGACCACCCACTTACGTTTACAAACCACTGAAGATGCCTCATTAGCGGAACGCCAATCGCGCAAAATAAACAGCCTTTCATTTACTTACACAGACGGACCACGTCTCCAAGAATGTACAAGTAATTAAGCACTCCGTCTTCAGGCCACAAGTGGGCCATCGGGACCATCCGACCGTCGTGTCATCCTCAGATGAGGATGCGGATAGGAGGGGCGTGTGGTCAGCACACCGCTCTCCCGGTCTTTATGAACGTTTTCTTTGACTGGAGCCGCGACTATTCGTTCGAGTAAATCCTCAATTGGTATCGCGAGGCTGAGTGCACCCCGAAAAAATGGCAACAGCGCATGGCGGCTGGATGGTCACCCATCCAAGTGCCGGCCACGCCCGACAGCGCTTAACTTTGGTCATCTCACGGGAACCGCTGTATCCACTGCGGCAAGGCCATTGCCCACAAGCAACTAAGGAACGACGCAAAACATAAAAAAATGACGGTGTATATGTTTATCAACAAAAAGTTTCCTCCCGCACGTTGGGAAGCCACGAGCAGCACGGCGTGTATTGTCGCTCTCCGCCTGGACCGGGTCACTAGGAAGACAGAAAGAGCGGCGGTTATCCGGGCTCTGCAAGCAGCGGCTTGCCCTCGGTCAGGAGGAAACTGTTTGTAAACAGCGGACGTGAAACCCCGCGGGCTTCCGCCGCCCCTGACACGCATTTAGACCGCAGCAGGAAGCGGCGGCTTCTCTCCACAGCCGACACGCCCACTCTGTTAACAGGCGCTAATCTCTGTCCAGTACCTGCATCTACACTACCACTGCGCAAGCGCTTGTGGTGTGTACGGCAGGCGTAATTCCCTTCCTAGCATGATTATCCAACACATCCTCCTTACTGAATGGAACATAGGGGAGAGTTACCTACACTGAAGAGCCAAAGAAACTGGTACACCTGCCTAGTATCGTGTAGGGCTCCCGCGACCACGCAGAAGTTCCGTAACAGGACGTGGCATGGACTCGAGTAATGACTGAAGTAGAGCTGGAGGGAACTGACACCATGAATCCTGCAGATCTGTCCATACCTGTAAATCCGTAAGAGTACGAGGGAGTGGAGATCTGTTCTGAACAGCACGTGCAAGGCATCCCAGATATGCTCAATAATGTTCATGTCTGGAGAGTTTGGTGGCCAGCGGATGTGTTTGAACTCAGAAGAGTCTCCCTGGAGCCACTCTGTAGCAATTCTGGACATGTGGGGTGTCGTATTTTCCTGCTGGAATTGCCCAAGTCCGTCGGAATGCACAATGGACATGAATGAATGCAGGTGATCAGACAGGATGCTTACGTACGTGTCACCTGTCAGAGTCGTAATCTAGACGTATCAGGGGTCTCATATACTCCAACTGCACACGCCACACACCATTACAGAGCCTCCACCAGCTCGAACAGTCCCCTGCTGACATATAGGGTGAAAGGATTCATGAGGTTGTCTCCATACCCGTCCATCCGCCCGATACAATTTGAAACGAGACTCGCCCGACCAGGCAACATGTTTCCAATCATCAACAGTCCAATGTCGGTATTGACGAGCTCAGGCGCGTTTTAATGCTTTCTATAGTGCAGTCATCAAGGGTACACGAGTGGACCTCCGGCTCCGAAAGCCCATATCGAAAATGTTTCGTCGATCGGTTCGCACACTGAAATGAAATAAAATGATCGTATGGCATTGTTGGCCGGGAGGCCCCATGTGGGGAAGTTCGGCCGCAGTATTGTTAAGTCCTTTTTAGTTAACGCCACTTCGGCGACTTGCGAGTCAATGATGATGAAGAACACACAACACCCAGCCATCACGAGGCAGAGAAAATCCCTGACCCCGCCGGGAATCGAACCCGGGAAGCGAGAACGCTACCGCAAGACCACACTGACACTTGTTGATGGCACAGCATTGGAATGTGCGGGAGGGTTGCACTGCTCTCATGTTGAACGATTCTATAGGTTTCCAGAATGGGATTTTCACTCTGCAGCGGAGTGTGCGCTGATATGAAACTTCCTGGCAGATTAAAACTGTGTGCCCGACCGAGACTCGAACTCGGGACCTTTGCCTTTCGCGGGCAAGTGCTCTACCAACTGAGCTACCGAAGCACGACTCACGCCCGGTACTCACAGCTTTACTTCTGCCAGTACCTCGTCTCCTACCTTCCAAACATTACAGAAGCTCTCCTGCGAACCTTGCAGAACTAGCACTCCTGAAAGAAAGGATATTGCGGAGACATGGCTTAGCCACAGCCTGGGGGATGTTTCCAGAATGAGATTTTCACTCTGCAGCGGAGTGTGCGCTGCCAGGAAGTTTCATTCTATAGGTTTGTTCATAAATAAATAAATCTGCCCCCAGTCACCATTTTTCTTTATTTCACTTTCCGCACGACGCGTTTCGAGAAATAATTCCCATTTTCAAGTGCGTTGTTTGTGTGCATTAACGCATTTCTTTGGATGTTGGGTATCAATTCTTTTTGTGAAGTTAGTGGCGAAATTTAGAAGAATTTGTACTTACAGTGTTGTAATGGCCCATTTGTGCAGAGTCTCACATTAGAAAACTGAAAGTACAAATTCTTCTAAATTTCAGAAAAAGAATTGATACCAAACAAAATAATCGCGTGTTTCTTATGTATTGCCGTAAAAGTCAACGAAATGAAGCAGACTCTCACACATTGACAACATCAAAAGAAATGGCTTAATACACACAAAAAACGCTCTTGAAAATGGGAATTATTTCTCCAAACACGTCGTGCGAAAAGTAAAGTAAAGAAAAATCGTGACTGGTAGCAGAAGATTTATTTATTTATAAACAAACCTATTGTTTCTACAGTCGCACACCGAGCGAGGTGGCGCAGTGGTTAGCACACTGGACTCGCATTCGGGAGGACGACGGTTCAATCCCGTCTCCGGCCATCCTGATTTAGGTTTTCCGTGATTTCCCTAAATCGTTTCAGGCAAATGCCGGGATGCTTCCTTTGAAAGGGCACGGCCGACTTCCTTCCCCATCCTTCCCTAACCCGAGCTTGCGCTCCGTCTCTAATGACCTCGTTGTCGACGGGACGTTAAACACTAACCACCACCACCATCTACAGTCGCACCCTTTCAAAAACCATTCATAATGGGTCAAATCAGATTGAACGATTCTTTTCAGTCCTCTTTGGTCCCGTTCTTGCGCAATCTTTTTCCGGCCACAGCGACGTCGGAGATTTGATGTGCTATCGGATTACTGATATTCACAGTACACCCGTGAAATCGTCGTACGGAAAAATCCACTCTTCATCGCTATCTCGGAGATGCTGTGTCCCATCGCTCGTACGCCGACTGTAACACCACGTTCAAACTCACTTAAATCTTGATAACCTGCCATTGTACCAGCAGTAACCGATTTGACAACTGCGCCAGACACTCTTTGTCTTACATAGGCGTTGCCGACCGCAGCACCGTACTCTACCTGTTTACGTATCTCTGTATTTCAATACGCATTCCTATATCAGTTTCTTTGGCGCTTCAGTGCGTGTTGTAGCGGATCCTAATCTGAATCACTGCTACAAAATTCCTACCTCCAGTTCACCCGATTTTCATTGACATCTGCTTCAATTACGTGCTTGTTGGAGCCATATTCTCAGCTATGAGATGTGTTTGTTGAGGAACAAATGGTTCAAATGGCTCTAAGCACTACGGAAGTTAACATCTGAGATCATCAGTCCCGTAGACTGAGAACTACTTAAACCTAACTAAGCTAAGGACATCACACACACCCATGCCCGAAGCAGGATTCGAACCTGCGATCGTTGCAGTAGCGCGGTTCCGGACTTATTGAGGAACACATGGTAGGGAAGACAGAGTTGGTTTGGTCGTAGTCTTTATGTAACTTTTTGTGCAAGCGCTGTTACTAGGTAAACACGGAAATGTTTATTTATGATTGAATATATACGAAATCACCTTAGTTTTTAGGCAGTGTTCAGTCAGTATTGCCTGTGGTTTGTTTGTAGAAAACTGTTCAAGAAAAACTGGCGACGATGCCTACAATGTACCGCTTTAAGATTCCAATAGCCGTGCGGGATTAGCCGAGTGGTCTCAGACGCTGCAGTCATGGACTGTGCGGCTGGTCCCGGCGGAGGTTCGAGTCCTCCCTCGGACATGGGTGTCTCTGTGTGTGTGTGTGTGTGTGTGTGTGTTTGTCCTTAGGATAATTTAGGTTAAGTAGTGTGTAAGCTTAGGGATTGATGACCTTAGCAGTTGAGTCCCATAAGATTTCAGACACAGTTGAACATTTTGATTCCAATATTTTACCGGTACAGTTTCAGAAACTTCCTCGAATACTAAGTTTCAAAAAAGGTGTTTAACGTTATTGGAGCAACATAATGTTTAGAAAAAATGTGATGAATTTTCTAATACGTCTTTATCTTAAGTTGACAATTAAATAATTATTTTGTATTACAGGATGGCAACGGAAAGGCGTTCAGGAAAGTGGATGACAGATGAATTTCATTTACGAGGAGGAGATTAGTGTTTCACATCGCGTCGACAGCGAGGTCATTAGAGACGGGGCACAAGCTCAGATTGAAGAAGGACTGGGAAGGAAGTCGGCCGTGGCATTTCGAAGGAACCATCCCGGCATTTGCCTGAAACGATTTAGGGTGGTCCCATAAGACCTTACCGAAAATATCAAATACTTAAACATACGGCTCTAAAACTGGCAGTATATTTACAATATGCAGCCATTTTTATTGGTCGGTACGTCTGTATTTTTTTCTTCAATATATCGACATATTGCTACGGTCGCAGGTTCGAATCCTGACTCGGGCATGTATGTGTGCGATGTGCTTCGGTTAGCTAGGTTTAAGTAGTTCTAAGTCCTAGAGGACTGATGACCTCAAATGTTAAGCCTATAGTGCTCAGACCCATATCGATATATCATAACTTTGTCGATATATCAGTAGCCAATAGGGACACGTTTTTAAATATCGATTGTTGTGTACATAGTTCCGTATAGTCAGTGCGTACACAACTTTCCCACTAGAGCGCGCCCCGCTAAGCACAACAGCGCAGGCGCAGCGCTCGTCCGTCTCCGCACTACGAGATGGCGCTGCCATAGAGACGGACCAAATTCTGCTTCCGCAGATCCGCGTATTAATATGTAACACAGCCAATGAGATGCTGCTAACGTAGAACCTTTTCTCCTCGCGGATCACACTCGCGCAGTGATACCTGAACGCTCGAGGTATTATAATGAGTGTACAGACCTCCGATTGGTCAGTCTGCATTAGTCTGCATTTATCTGCACCTGTCTGTACCAGTCTGCATTAGTCTATATCAGTCTACATTAGCCTGTACCAATCTACATTAGCCTGTACCAGTCTATAGTCAAGTTTCAGTCTGCACCTAATAAGATTACCATATTCCTGTACATAGCCCTGAAGATAAATGAATAGACACTTTGTCAAGTATCAGAGATACGTGAGAATAAGATTAACGTACCAAGACCAAAGGAACTTCAAATCGTCAATTGTAACCAGCATCCAGAATCAAGTTACGTATTGTCTATGTTTTTTATTATTTTAATAAATGTGTGTGAAAATTAATCAAGTTCTGTTTAAAGTTGGCCACCGTCAATCTGCTACTCTAAGCGTGCAAGTGGCATTTCTATCGTCTGACCTAACGGCAGAAGATAAACACGCCACGATAAGACCACGAGGCATATTGCTGACACTCGCCTACTTCGTTAGAGCGACAAGTCAAATAATCTGATGGTGTGTGTACCGAAGGTCTTGCAGTACGCACACCACGTCGATTTAATAGATTCCCGATATTTTTAAAAATATCAAGAGTCCTAGTTCCTAGAGCAGCAAACCGTATATTGCTTCTTCTTACGTGAATTTCGGAAAGAGATCATAGAGATATAGTTCACACGGACGTTTACCAGCAATCGTTCTTGTGACGAGCCATCCGCCCCTGGAAGGTCGGTAAGTGTCAGCGCTATACAAAATATCCTCCCGCACCCTCGTCGAAGAATAACGCCACGTCCACTTGCACGTCTTATGTCAGGGCGACTTAAGGTGATTTGCGAAGTAAAACCGTACTAGTGGGTGAAGGTAGGAGAAAGCTGTGAGCCGGGCGTCGAACCCTGGAGTCACCTGCCCGCCGTCCGCGAGCTGCTCAGGTTCCACCGGTTCCCGGCCGCGTCTGCAGCCCACACTTACACTTATCGCAGTACGAAGGGGAGGGGGGGGGGCAGGGCAAGAGCTGCGGGCCTATGTGGTTGTGCGACTGGATTCGTGATTTCCCGTCAGGAAGGTCGCAGTTCGTAGTAATAGACGGCAAATCATCTAGTAAAACTGAAGTGATACCAGGTGTTCCCCAGGGAAGCGTCCTGGGACCTCTGCTGTTCCTGATCTGTATAAATGACCTGGGTGACAATATGAGCAGTTCTCTTAGGTTGTTCACAGATGATGCTGTAATTTACCGTCTAGTAAGGTCATCCGAAGACCAGTATCAGTTGCAAAGCGATTTAGAAAAGATTGCTGTACGGTGTAGCAGGTGGCAGTTGAGGCTAAATAACGAAAAGTGTGAGGTGATCCACAAGAGTTCCGAAAGAAATCCTTCGGAATTCGATTACTCAATAAATAGTACAATTCTAGAGGCTGTCAATTCAACTAAGTACCTGGGTGTTAAAATCACGAAAACTTCAGTTGGAAAGACCACATAGATAATATTGTGGGGAAGGCGAGCCAAAGGTTGCGTTTCATTGGCAGGACACTTAGAAGATGCAACAAGTCCACTAAAGAGACAGCTTACACTACACTCGTTCGTCCTCTGTTAGAATATTGCTGCGCGGTGTTGGATCCTTACCAGGTGGGATTGACGGAGGACATCGAAAGGGTGCAAAAAAGGGCAGCTCGTTTTGTATTATCACGTAATAGGGGAGAGAGTGTGGCAGATATGATACGCGAGTTGGGATGGAAGTCATTAAAGCAAAGACGTTTTTCGTCGCGGTGAGATCTATTTACGAAATTTCAGTCAACAACTTTCTCTTCCGAATGCGAAAATATTTTGTTGAGCCCAGCCTATACAGGTAGGAATGATCATCAAAATAAAATAAGAGAAATCAGAGCTCGAACAGAAAGGTTTAGGTGTTCGTTTTTCCCGCGCGCTGTTCGGGAGTGGAATGGTAGAGAGATAGTGTGATTGTGGTTCGATGAACCCTCTGCCAAGCACTTGAATGTGAATTGCAGAGTAATCATGTAGAAGTAGATGAAGAGGCAGACGCTTTGTTCGCATAGCGCGACAGCCGTCCCGTCAGAACGGCGTCCAACTTGGGCCGTGAGAGCAGACTACCGGCTGAGTCAGACAGGTGTCTCGGAGCGCAGGCCTACTCAGCAGGGCGCTGAGTCACGGCCGACTCAGGTGCTCCACAAGGCACAGCACTGGGGCCGCCACACTTCCGCTGCGCAACCCGACCTGGTCGCTGAGTAATACACAGCACGAGCACTGCGGACAAAGCATTAGAGTTGCAGGACAACTTCGGCGAAGTTCAGAAAGTAGAGACACTGGCAAAGGCAGAACTGCGACGGCGGGTCTTGCTCGGATATCTCGGTCGGCGACGAGGCAAAAACTTAGGATCACAACGCGAATTTCGCTAGCCACGTACAGTTCAGAAGATATCCTATTCTCGGGTAGTCCTTTTACTTACAAACGAAAAAAAGACGCGTTTCTCCGGTTCCTAGCCTGTGACAGTTACCACTCAAAGAACGAGAAAACCAAAACCAGTCACGAAGATTGCCGATATTACCTGACACTGGAGCACAACAAAACCAAAAGCAAGTCGGCCGCTGTGGCCGAGCGGTTCTAGGCGCTTCAGTCCGGAAGAAGGCAGCTGCTACGGTCGCAGGTTCCAATCCTGCCTCGGGCATGGATGTGTGTGATGTCCTTAGGTTAGTTAGGTTTAAGGGGAATAGAACGTCAAACGGGCCGACTTGGAGCAGGAGAGGCACCACGGGACATTTTAATTTCTACTGTCTATACTTTTACAAATAAATTAATAAAACTTTGTCAGCATCACCAGGAAGGATTCAGGATTCACATTCATTGCAGTGAAGTTCGAAAACTTAACAAAATAATTTTACGTGTGAAATTTCATCATTTTTTCACTTACTATTGGCTGGATTTGTTGCTATAGCTACATTTTTCTTCATAAGTAAGAGAGACTGTTGGATGAATTTTCCACAGCATACAAACCATACTTACAGGTGTATGAATACAATTTATTTAATTTACGAAAAAACGAATGATATGTTGTACTTTAAACTTCATGTTTAGAAAAGACACAAATTTTGTAGTTAATTACCTCAATTTTTACCACAGTTTTTAATAGATTTGGAAAATTCTAGAGTTTCCTACACTTTTAAGTATGTTTTGTATGCTGTGTAAAATTCATCAACCCATCTTACTTATGAAGAAAAGGGTACCTATAGCAACAAATGCAGCCATCATGAAAAAATGATGAAATTTCACACGTAAAAAAATTATTTTGTTATGTTTTCGAACTTCCACTGCAATGAACGTGTATCCTGAATCCTTCCTGGTGATGCTGACAAAGTTTTATAAATTTATTTGTAAAAGTATAGACAGTAGAAATTAAAATGTCCTGTGGTGCCTCTCCTATTCCAAGTCGGCCTATTTGACATCCTACCCCCCTTAAGTAGTTCAAAGTCTAGGGGACTGATGACCTCAGATTTTAAGTCCCACAGTGCTCAGAGCCATTTGAACCATATTTGAAGGTTACTGCCACAGGAACACAACAAAACCTATATCAGCCACGAAGATTACTGATGTTACCTGACAGTGGAGCACAACAAAACCAAGCTCAGTCTCGAAGATTACCGCTATTACCTGACACTGGAGCACAAAAAAATCCACTCACCATGGTTACTGCCACAGGAACACAGCTAAACCCAAATCAGTCATGAACGTGAATGGTATTACCTGACAGTGGAGCACAACAAAACCAAAATCAGACCCAATGATTAATGATATGATCTGATAGTGCAGCGCAACAAATTACCTGACAGTGCAGCTTAACAAAACTAAAATCAGTCTCTAAGAATACTGGTATTTTCTGACACCAGAGCACAACAAAATCGAAATCAGTCATGAAGGTTGCTGCCACAGAAAACCTAAATCAGTCATGAAGATTACTGATATTACTTGACAGTGGAGCACAGGAAAACCAAGCTCGGTCTCGATGATTACCGCTATTACCTGACAGGAGCACAGCAAAATCAAAATCACTCACGATGGTTAGTGCCACAGGAACATAACTAAACCCAAATCAGTCCAGAACCTTAATGGTATTACCTGATAGCGGAGCACAACAAAATCAAAATCAGTCCCAATGACTAATGATATGATCTGATAGTGCAGCGCAACAAATTACCTGACAGTGCAGCATAACAAAACTAAAATCAGTCTCAAAGATTACTGGTATTATCTGACACCAGAGCACAACAGAATCAGAACACAATGTTTAATGGCGCTGGAAGACAACAAAACCAAAATCACACACAAAGGTTACTGGCATTATCTGACACTAGAGCACAGCAAATTACCTGACAGTGGAACATAACAAAACCAATCATTTGTGAAGATTACTGGTATTACCTGACACAGGAGCATAACGGTCAAAATAAGTTACTGGCATTACCTGGCAGTGGAGCACAAGAAAACAAAAAAGAGTCTCAAAAGATTTCTGGTACTACCTGACAGTCGAACACAACAAAACCAGAATCAAAGATAACTGGCACTATCTGACTGTGCAGCACAACAAATTACCTGACACTGGAGCATAGCGAAACCACTGAGTCTCGGTGAAACCTGGTATTACCTGACACAGAAGTCCAACAAAATCAAAATAAGTAACAAAGGTTACTGGCACTACCTGACAGTGGAACACAACAAATTATCTCACAGTGGAGCATAACAAAGCAAAAATGAGTCTTACAGATTACTGGTATGACCTGAAAGTCGAGCACAACAAAACCAAAATCAGTCTCAAAGATTACTGGCACTATCTGACTGTGCAGCACAACAAATTACCTGACAGTGGAGCATAACAAAACTAAAATCAGTCTCAAAGATTACTGGTATTACCTTACACAGGACCACAACAAGGTCAAAATAGGTGACAAACGTTACTGCATTACCTGACAATGGAGCACAACAAAACCGAAATGAGTCTCAGAGATTAGTGGTCTTACCTGGTCAATATCAGGGTCAAAGATTGCTGGCACTATCTGACAGCGGGCCACAACAAATTACCCAACAGTGGAGCATGACAAAAACAAAATCAGTCAAGAAGATTACTGGCACTGCATGACAGTCGACCGCAACAAAACCAGAATCAGCAAGCGAGGTGGAGCACTGGTTAGCACACTGCACTCGCATTTGGGAGGAGGACGGGTCAAATCCGCATCCAACCATCCTCATTTATAGGAACATGGTATCTGATCTTTCAGACATGTCCGAAACAACAGATACGATCTTGATATAGTTAGGGCTAACGGGCCATTGACCTTCTTCGTCTGTGCTGGATTCACACGCATTGCCCGAAGTCATACGGGACTCGGTAAGATTGTCTGCCGCGAGTGAAGAGTGTAATGGGCAGGGGTACTACGAATGTAGTGTGTGGACATTAAGTTGGGAATGTGGGTCCCACGGGAAGCGTGCAAGGAATAAGTCCCTGCAGTCGCACTATCCTCTGTGCCCTCGGTGGCTCACATGGATAGAGCGTCTGCCATATAAGCAGGAGATCCCGGGTTTGAATCCTAGTTCGTGCACACATTTTCAACCGTCCCTGTTGATGTATGTCAAGGGCTGTGTACAGCTTGCGGTCTTCATTTCATTATCATTTCATCCTAATTTAGGTTTTTCTTGATTTCCCCAAATCCAGAGAAATGCCGGGATGGTTCCTTTAAAAAGGACACGGCAACTTCCCTCCCATCCTTCCCTAATCCGATGGTACCGGAGACCTTGCTGTTTGGCCCCCTCCCGCGAATAGCTGTATGAAGATAACTTTGCCTGAGTTTTGGCCGCTGTACTGCCATACTGGCTGATGCTATGTAAATGTAAATGTCGTGTGACTAGGGCCTCCCGTCGGATAGACCGTTCGCCTGGTGCAGGTCTTTCGATCTGACGCCACTTCGGCGACTTGCGCGTCGATGGAGATGAAATGATGACAACACAACACCCAGTCCGTGAGCGGAGAAAATCTCCGACCCAGCCGAGAGTCGAACCCAGGCCCTTAGGATTGACATTCTGTCACGCTGAGCAATCAGCTATCGGGGGCTATTGAACAAAATAATATTGACTATACCTACAAGGAATGAAAATCGACAGGGTAGCAGAGTGAACGTATGCTAAATAAGGATCCATGGGACTCCCTATTTGTTCAAGAAGATCACTTTAGTTTAAATTTAAACGACGGGCCCCGTTTATTTTCAAAGACGTTCCCTGATATTTAAAATAGAGATTCTGGTTATTCTAGAATGCGAGCCTTGTTCTGCTATAGAAGCAATTCTTCTGTGATGTAGAAGACTAGTACAAGTGGCGTTAAAAGAGAAAGATGACTAATTTCAGATGAGTTGCCTCGAAGTCAAGATTTGTTGTTTTATACTGTACGAAGTCGTACAGTCGTAGTGTCAAGGGAGAAGTGTTGGTTGTTACTGAAGAAGGAAGGAAGATTAGAGTTTAACGTTCGTCGGCAGCGAGGTCTTTTTAGAGACGGTGTTATGGAAACGGAGATTTGTTAGCGTTGAAAGAGGTGTCTTATTTGGGTTAGAAAAGAAGCGCAAATCTGGAAGAGGAAACTCGTATGTTTTACACAAAGAAGTGAAGCCCAATTTGTTTTAGAAGAGGAAGCTTGTGTGCTTTTAGAGGCCAAAATTTTCTTGCTATAAAAGAGGAATCTTGCTTGCTTCAGAAGAGGAGTTTTATTTGCTTTTGAAGACAAATACTGTTTTGGAAGAGGTATCATGTTTGTGTTTTGAAAAGGAGTTTCTTATTTTGGTGTTGAAGAGGAACCTTGATACTTATGTTACGCTGAAAATGTAGTAATGGGACACCCTACTCAAACACTACCTTCTTTTTTTATAGAAGTAACCGATACCAAGTATACTGTCGATTCTTGTATAGGTGAACATTGAATGACTGTTTCACTGAAAGAATTTCATTTGATTTTGTATACGATGTATTATACTCTAGGCTAAAATTTATAAAAAAGAAATTAATTTTTTTCAATCGATATGTAGAAACAGTTAAAAATTATCCTTGTTTAAGAAATATTTGAAATTATAAATTCTGGCATACTTAAAATTCATATTATTATTTGCACAATCTAGCGCTAACTATTAAATTTATTTCTGGACTCATTTGTAAAATAATGCTATAATTTGGTGCAGATACTTCTTTTGTCAAGAAAGTTTGTAAAGTATTTTACTTCAGAAACTCTTTGGAATAATGTAAGTATCGCAGAATGTAGTAGTAGTGGACATGCCTCTGATGGAGACACACGGATTTATATGATCGATACTAACAGTGTAATTTGGAATTTGAAGTGGAAATTGTAAATACGGTGTGATATTTAATAGTGTGACAAAGAATAAAATTGAAGAAATATACAGACAAATCTTCGTCATTTATTTAGTCATCAGGAGCCCACAACGTTAAATCAAAATTTCAGCCGCAATAACGTACCCCCACACGCAAGACTTGGAGCCAACAACAAGAAGGGAAAATGAAGTATTTCTTTTGCATATCTTGCGCCTCTCGAAGCTTTTGAAAGTAATGAAGACACCTGTGATCGTTTTTGCTAGCGCTGTTTTATTCCTGTTTCGTTTTATATGGCAAGTTTAAGTGCACAACGTGCAGCTGTTAAATTTTGTTTTCTAGTCAGTAAAAATCGTGCTAAATCTGTTTTGTTGTTGAAAAGAGCTTACCAAGATGACGGATGCTGTGGGAAAATGATGTACGAATGGTTTCCTCGAATTAAAAATGGCGACATGTCGATTGATGACGAACCTCGTTCTGGGCGTCCGTCAACTGCCCGAATCGACGAAAAGATCGAAAAAAATTCGAGAGCTTGTGCTCACAGACCATCCGCAGACAATTGATCAACTGTCAGAGATTAGTGGGTTATCTTGGGGCTTCGTTCAGCGAATTTTAACGGAAGATTTTGGAATAAAAAGGGTTGCTGCCAAGTTTGCTCCACGTGTTCTGATTGACAGCCAAAAGGAACGTAGAGTCGGAATATGTCGTGCTTTGAAATAACAGCCCGAAACTGACCCAGATTTTCTGTCAAAGGTCATTACTGGCGATGAGTCATTGTGCTATGGTTATGACCAAGAAATAAAGCAACAGCCAAGCCGAAGGAAGACGTCATCGTCAGTCTGCCCAAAAAAATGTCGTCATGTCAAATCAAACATCCTACGGTCGGAGGTTCGAATCCTGCCCCGGTCATGGATGTGTGTGATGTCCTTAGGTTAGTTAGGTTTAAGTAGTTCTGAGTTCTAGGGGAGTGATGACCTCAGGTGTTAAGTCCTATAGTGCTCGGAGCCATTTGAACCAAATCAAACATCAAAACAGTGCAGTTTTGATTTTTTTGATGCCAAACACGTGGTTCAAACAGCGTTTTTTTTTTCCCAGGTCAGACCGTCAATCACACCTTTTATTTGGTGCTTTATAGAAGATTGCGCAACAGTGTTCCTAAAAAGACCTGATGTGTGGCAGATAAGAGAGTAGTTCTTCCACCACGACAATGCACCTGCACACACAGCCATCTCTGTTAGACAGTTTTTGACTAAAAATGGCACGCTTCCAATGCCCCCTGCACCTTACTCGCTTGACATGGCCGCCTGGTCCTAGGCGTCTTGCCACGGTTCGTGCGGCTTTGCCCCGTCGGAGGTTCGAGTCCTCCCTCGGGCATGGGTGTGTGTGTTGTCCTTAGCGTACGTTAGTTTAACTTAGATTAAGTAGTGTGTAAGCCTAGGGACCGAAGACCTCAGCAGTTTGGTCCCACAGGAACTTACCACAAATTTCCAGAATTTTCGCTTGAGCTGGCTCCGTGCGACATTGTCTTATTTCCAAGCATGAAAAGCGTCACCAAAGCGACACCGATTCGACAAAATTGAAAAATTCGAGAAGAAAACGAGGGGGGAGCTGTGAGCTATTTCTGCAAACGACTACAAAAGATGTTTCGAACAGTGGAGGTTCGAATGGTTCAAATGGCTCTGAGAACTATAGGACTTAACTTCTTAGGTCATCAGTCCCCTAGAACTTAGAACTACTTAAACCTAACTAACCTAAGTACATCATAGACATCCATGCCCGAGGCAGGATTCGAACCTGCGACCGTAGCGGCCGCGGGGTTCCAGACTGTAGCGCCTAGAGCCGCTCGGCCACTCCAGCCGGCAACAGTGGAGGCATTAGTGGAACAAATGCATTAGTTGCAATGGAATTATTTTGGAGGGGATATGGTTGTTTTGCGAACAGTTTGAAAATATAGAGCTTTTAAAGAGTTATTCAGGTTTTTTCAGGTACCCTCTAGTACAGACAATGATTTTTCTTCGCTCAGTAAGCGAATGGAATAAGAAAAACATGGATAATACTGGTACAATGTACCCTCCTCCGTGCACTGCTCAGTGGCTTGCGTAGTAAATAAATAAATGAGGAGTGAGAAGTACAGTGTACCCTCTGCCACTCACTGGCGAAGCGTTGTGGCGGCTGTAGTGGTATAGCGGCAGCTGGCGGCGGATGTGAGAGGGAGAAGGAACGCGCGAGAATTTCCGGTCGCCGCAGGTCATGAAATATCAGCGCGCTTGCAACAGGTAGCTGAATCCTGCGCGCAGTCGATTCACAATACTGCACTCAATACGGCTGACATCACACTGTTGTATAATCACAGGACCGTATAAATACATTTAGGAAAGTTATTATTCCCCTGTCTAGGAGTCAACGTGCATTTTGCAACGGCTTTTATGACTGCAAAAATAATTTCCTTAAAATTTCGTGTTGTTGGGCTGCGTTCACAGTGTTGTAGGGAACGGCCGTCGGATGCCTTAGCCTTCTGTTGTGTTGGCAGAAGGGCCAACACCGTGTTACTAAAGGAGTCCGAAATGCACGCTTTTTAGCTCACGCAGGCTGGCGTGAGGAGAGAAGAACTACACTGACGTGAGGTCTGTGACATGACAAGGAATTAGAATTCAGAAAGCGATACGTAATTACTTTGATACTTAACTTTAATCCATTAATGAGGAACGTCGCTCTTGACGGCACAAGATTCACAATATTATCTGTTCAGATTTTAGTAACTGAATATGGCGCCTTGCTAGGACGTAGCAAATGACGTAGCTGAAGGCTGTGCTGAACTGTCGTCTCTGCAAATGAGAACGTATTTAGACAGTGAACCACCGATAGCAAAGTTGGCTGTCCAACTGGGCGAGTGCTAGGAAGTCTCTCTAGACCTGCCGTGTGGCGGCGCTCGGTCTGCAATCACTGACAGTGGCGACACGCGGGTCCGACATATACCAACGGACCGCGGCCGATTTAAAGGCTACCACCTAGCAAGTGTGGTGTCTGGCGGTGACACCACACCTTCCTCAAGGGAGTATTCAAAAAACTCGCCACTCGACTATACAGAAACTCGAGCCGTTCGAACAGTCCTTTCATCCTTATTCTGGTGAACTGCACTGAAGAGCCAAGAAAACTGGTACACCTACCTAATATCGTGTAGGGCCCCCGCGAGCCCGCAGAAGTGGAGCAACACGACGTGGCATGGACTCGACTAGTGTCTGAAGTAGTTCTGGAGGCAACTGACACCATAAATCCTGCAGATCTCTCCATGAACCCGTAAACAGTACGAAGAGGTGGAGATATCTCTTCTGAATGTGCAGGGTATACTAAAAACATAGATAACATTCCATCAGAATTTCTAAAATCGTTGGGGGAAGTGGCAACAAAACGACTATTCACGTTGGTGTGTAGAATATATGAGTCTGGCGACATACCATCTGACTTTCGGAAAAGCATCATCCACACAATTCCGAAGACGGCAAGAGCTGACAAGTGCGAAAATTATCGCACAATCAGCTTAACAGCTCATGCATCGAAGCTGCTTACAAGAATAAAATACAGAAGAATGGAAAACAAAATTGAGAATGCGCTAGGTGACGATCAGTTTGACTTTAGGAAAAGTAAAGGGACGAGAGAGACAATTCTGGCGTTACGGCTAATAATGGAAGCAAGGCTAAAGAAAAATCAAGACACTTTCATAGGATTTGTCGACCTGGAAAAGCGTTCGACAATATAAAATGGTGCAAGCTGTTCGAGATTCTGAAAAAAGTAGGGGTAAGCTATAGGGAGAGACGAGTCATATACAATATGTACAACAACCAAGAGGGAATAATAAGAGTGGACGATCAAGAACGAAGTGCTCGTATTAAGACGGGTGTAAGACAAGGCTGTAGCCTTTCGCCCCTACTCTTCAATCTGTACATCGAGGAAGCAATGATGGAAATAAAAGAAAGGTTCAGGAGCGGAATTAAAATACAAGGTGAAAGGATATCAATGATACGATTCGCTGATGACATTGCTATCCTGAGTGAAAGTGAAGAAGAATTAAATGATCTGCTGAACGGAATGAATAGTCTAATGAGTACACAGTATGGTTTGAGAGTAAATCGGAGAAAGACGAAGGCAATGAGAAGTAGTAGAAATGAGAACAGAGAGAAACTTAACATCAGGATTGATGGTCACGAAGTCAATGAAGTTAAGGAATTCTGCTACCCAGGCAGTAAAATAACCAATGACGGACGGAGCAAGGAGGACATCAAAAGCACACTCGCTATGGCAAAAAAGGCATTTCTGGCCAAGAGAAGTCTACTAATATCAAATACCGGCCTTAATTTGAGGAAGAAATTTCTGAGGATGTACGTCTGGAGTACAGCATTGTATGGTAGTGAAACATGGACTGCGGGAAAACCGGAACAGAAGAGAATCGAAGCATTTGAGATGTGGTGCTATAGACGAATGTTGAAAATTTGGTGGACTGATAAGGTAAGGAATGAGGAGGTTGTACGCAGAATCGGAGAGGAAAGGAATATGTGGAAAACACTGATAAGGAGAAGGGACAGGATGATAGGACATCTGCTAAGACATGTAGAGGGCAAAAACTGTAGAGGAAAACAGAGATTGGAATAGGTCAAGCAAATAATTGAGGACGTAAGTTGCAAGTGCTACTCTGAGATGAAGAGGTTAGCACAGGAAAGGAATTCGTGGCGGGCGGCATCCAACCAGTCAGTAGACTGACGACAAAGAAAAAAAAAAAAAAAAAAAAAAAGAAAAACTCCGTCCGAACAGGCCTTGGAAGGCCCAACGGTACCGACCGGCCGCCGTGTCATCCTCTCAGTCCAGGAGCGTCACCGGATACGGATACGGAGGGTCATGTGGTCAGCACACCGTTCTCTCGGCCATATGTCAGTTTACGAGACCGGAGCCGCTACTTCTCAGTCAAGTAGCTCCTCAGTTTGGCTCACACGGGCTGAGTGGACCCCGCTTGCCTACAGCGCTCGGCAGACGGGATGGTCACCCATCCGAATGCTAGTATACACTGCACATTCAAGCCAATATAATGGCAGTAAGAACTAACAGATATAAAACATGACATCCCTACAGCCACTGATCAGAGCACTCAGGTAACTGCACAACTTCTTGACTATCAAGTGGTTCAAATGGCTCTGAGCACTATGGGACTTAACTTCCGAGGTCATCAGTCCCCTACTACTTAGAACTACTTAAACCTAACTAGCCTAAGGACATCACACACATCCATGCCTGAGGCAGGATTCGAACCTGCGTCCGTAGCGGTCGCGCGGTTCCAGACTTTAGCGCCTAGAACCGCTCGGCCACCCCGGCCGGCTCTTGACTATCCAAAAGCATTTGATTTACAGAATGAGATTTTCAGCGGAGTGTGCGCTGATATGAAACTTCCTGGCAGATTAAAACTGTGTGCTCGACCGAGACTCGAACTCGGGATCTTTGCCTTTCGCGGGCAAGTGCTCTACCATCTGAGCTACCCAAGCATGACTCACGACCCATCCTCACAGCTTTACTTCTGCCAGTACCTCGTCTCCTACCTTCCAAACTTTACAGAAGCTCTCCTGCGAACCTTGCAGAACTAGCACTGCTGGAAGAAAGGATACTGCGGAGACATGGCTTAGCCACAGACTGGGGGATGTTTCCAGAATGAGATTTTCACTCTTCAGCGGAGAGTGCGCTGATATGAAACTTCCTTTCTTTCAGGAGTGCTAGTTCTGAAAGTGAGTAACGGGCGTGAGTCGTGCTTGGGTAGCTCAGTTGGTAGGGCACTTGCCCGCGAAAGGCAAAGGTCCCGAGTTCGAGTGTCGGTCGGGCACACAGTTTTAATCTGCCAGGAAGTTTCATTTGATTTACTGTTATACATACGCTAATTAACCAAAGTACGGTCGTATAGAGTATGAAGTAAAACTTGTGGCTGGATTCGGGATTTCTTGGTGGAGAGGGCGCAGCAAGGTATCGTTAATTGTGGATCATCGACAGAAGTAGGTGTTGCATCACCTGTGCGCCAGGGAAGTGTGTTGGAACCCTTGCTGTTTGCACTGTACCGTATATCAATGACACTGCAGACAATATTAGTAGCCGGCCGAAGTGGCCGTGCGGTTAAAGGCGCTGCAGTCTGGAACCGCAAGACCGCTACGGTCGCAGATTCGAATCCTGCCTCAGGCATGGATGTTTGTGATGTCCTTAGGTTAGTTAGGTTTAACTAGTTCTAAGTTCTGGGGGACTAATGACCTCAGCAGTTGAGTCCCATAGTGCTCAGAGCTATTTGAACCATTTGAACAATATTAGTAGTAGCCTCAGACTTTTCGCAGATGATGCACTTATCTGTAATCAAGTACTGTTTGCAAAAAGCTGCGTACACTTTCAGTCGCAATTTTGTAAGATTTCAAATGGGTGCAATGATTGGCAACTTGATTAAGTATTGAAAAATTTGAACTGTGCGCTTTACAAAACGAAAAATGTGTGATACAACTACAGTATGAATGAATCACAGTTGGAATCGGTCACCTCATAGAAATTTCTGGGGATAACTCTTTGTAGGAAAACGAAATGGAACGATCACATAGCCTCAGCCATCAGTAAAGCGGATTTATTCGTAGAATATTAGACAAATGCAATCAGTCTGCAAAGGAGACTTTACAAATCTCGTGCAACCCTCCCTACAATATTGTTCGAGTGTGTTGGACCCATACCAAATACGCACAGCACAGGATATTGAACGTATACAGAGAAGGGAAGCACGAACTGTCACAGGTTTGTTTGACATGCGGGGGAGTGTCACAGACATACAGAAGGAATTGAACTGGCAGACTCTTGAAGTTATATGTAAACTATCCCGAGAGAGTCTATTAACAAAATTTCAAGAACCGGCTTTAAATGATGACACTAGCATTATACTGCAACGCCTTACGTATCGCTCACATAGACATAGTGAGGGCAAGATTTGAGTAATTATAGCACCCACGGAGGCATTCAAACAATCATTCTTCCCGCGCTCCATACGTGGATGCAGCAGCAAAAAAATCCTAATAACTAGTATAGTGGTACGTATCCTCTGCCATGCACTTCACAGTGGGTTGCAGAGTATAGAAGTATATGTAAGACTGCAATAATTACTACTGAGTACCAAGTCCGACTGCTATGCAAACAACTGCATCTTAATATTAATCCAAACGTATTTCAGCACCTTTGTGCGATTGTCAGTTGATATTCTTTGCTCAGTTCCGTAAAATGGTTTCTTAACTCACCCATGAACCTCACTATAGCAACATTTCAGTCCTCATGATACGCTAAGAATATGCGCTAAAGTATAGTGTTTTGTGCATGACTGAATAATGTAGAACTATTAAGGTAAAGACAATAACTATTTTTGGCCTAATTTCATTAGGATAATTATTGCTTAAAATAAGTTTACAATTTACAGAGCTGGCTAAAGATAACCGCTGATGAGGGGACAAGAGTACTGAAACATGTTTGGGTGTATATAAAACACAGTTGATTTCCATAATATGCGAATCTATTTTGTCTGTAAACAAAGCTACTGCAAGAGCTTCAAAAGCAAATCATGAACATCATAATTATTATCAAAAATGGCTCTGAGCACTATGGGACTTAACTTCTAAGGTCATCAGTCCCCTAGAACTGAGAACTACTTAAACCTAACTAACCTAAGAATATCACACACATCCATGCCCGAGGCAGGATTCGAACCTGCGAGCGTAGCAGTCGCGCGGTTCCAGACTGTAGCGCCTAGAACCGCTCAGCCACCCCGGCCGGCATAATTATTATCGATCGCATGTAACGCAAGTAGACGAAAATGATAATGCTGACTCTCCTTCAACTTTTAATTGTAAAGTAAGTAATATTTTGTCGCCGGCCGGTGTGGCCGCGCGGTTCTAGGAGCTTCAGTCTGGAACCGCGTGACTGCTAGGTCGCAGGTTCGAATCCTGCCTCGGGCATGGATGTGTGTGATGTCCTTAGGTTAGTTAGGTTTAAGTAGTTTTAAGTTCTAGGGGACTGATGATCTCAGACATTAAGCCCCTAGTGCTCAGAGCCATTTGAACCAATATTTTGCCTGTAAACAAGGCTACTGCAAGAGCTTGTTTAAAAAAAATGTTCAAATGTGTGTGAAATCTTATGGGACTTAACTGCTAAGGTCATCAGTCCCTAAGCTTACGCACTACTTAACCTAAATTATCCTAAGGACAAACACACACACCCATGCCCGAGGGAGGACTCGAACCTCCGCCGGAACCAGCCGCACAGTCCATGACTGCAGCGCCCGAGACCGCTCGGCTAATCCCGCGCGGCCCAAGAGCTTCAAAAGCAAATGATGAACATCATAATTATTATCGGTCGCATGTAATGCAAGTAAACGAAAATGATAATGCTGACTCTCCTTCAACTTTTAATTGTAAAGTAAGTAATATTTTGTCGCCGGCCGGTGTGGCCGCGCGGTTCTAGGCGCTTCAGTCTGGAACCGCGTGACTGCTAGGTCGCAGGTTCGAATCCTGCCTCGGGCATGGATGTGTGTGTTGTCCTTAGGCAAGTTAGGTTTAAGTAGTTCTAAGTTCTAGGGGACTGATGACCTCAGATGTTAAGTCCCATAGTGCTCAGAGCAATTTGAACCAATATTTTGCCTGTAAACAAGGCTACTGCAAGAGCTTGTTTAAAAAAAATGTTCAAATGTGTGTGAAATCTTATGGGACTTAACTGCTAAGGTCATCAGTCCCTAAGCTTACGCACTACTTAACCTAAATTATCCTAAGGACAAACACACACAGCCATGCCCCAGGGAGGACTCGAACCTCCGCCGGAACCAGCCGCACAGTCCATGACTGCAGCGCCCGAGACCGCTCGGCTAATCCCGCGCGGTCCAAGAGCTTCAAAAGCAAATGATGAACATCATAATTATTATCGGCCGCATGTAATGTAAGTAGACGAAAATGATAATGCTGACTCTCCTTCAACTTTTAATGGTAAAGCAAGTAATATTTTGGATATCCGCAAAACACTAGCGGTTACTTGTATCGGCACAGGTCGTATCCACAAAGCAGTTGCGACATCCGGTGCCCACGTACATATCCTGGCATATCTGCGTTAGCGCAGACTATGGAGACCTCCTCGCATCTGGATTTGAACATACGCACGCACACACATACTACCGACTCGCAAGCCGTTGCTCATTTCCACGCCACAAGAGCACCGCAGAAGGTAAGGCAAATACGCTGGAGGAATCGAACAAAGTATAAGCTGCGAAACTAATCCGAGTAGTGTCACAACATACTGAACACACACACGCGCACACTGCCGAAGCTGAGCGGAACGGAACGCAGTAATTCGGCACGGGACGCGAACCCGCGCGACACAGTTCACCGACTGACAACAGGTGCGAAGCCGACCTGCCACCGACGCGCCAGGAAGTGGCTGCAGTGTTGCCAACTGAGCGGCGACGTCAGTCACTAGGCACGCTCGGGAACTCTTCTCTCCCCTCCACCTCAGTTACACACACACACACACACACACACACACACACACAACGTGCTATGTGCCCCCGTCCTGTTGACCTGTACGAGACCTCGGCGCAGGGCGACTTTTTATAAGGTCCGATGCACACGACCGCACACGTGAGTGTGTGTGCGTGTGTGTGTGAGGAAATGCCGCCCTTTACGGGTGCGTCGCACGTGCTCTTACATCCGGAACACTTACCTCACTCGGAAGATAAGGAGGGAAAAGTAGGCAAGTCGCGACAATGCACTTACTGCAAGGTCCCACTTACTGCTCCCTGTAAACTCGCGGCGTAGAAAAAAAACAGTGGGCAGATTACTCACAGTGCATCAGATGCACTTTACAGACCTTGGGGGTCACATTCCTCACAAGGGAACCTCCCCATCGCACCCCTCTCAGATTTAGTAATAAGTTGGCACAGTGGATAGGCCTTGAAAAACTGGACATAGGTCAATCGAGAAAACAGGAAGAAGTTGTGTGGAACTATGAAAAAATAAGGAAAATATATAAACTGAGTAGTCCATGTGCAAGATAGGCAACATCAAGGAGAATTTGAGCGCCTTAGTCCCGTGGTTAGCGTGAGCAGCTGCGGAACGAGAGGTCCTTGAGTGAACAGTTTAATTCTTCATTTTCAGTTTATGTGACAAACTGTTATGTTTTCATCACTTTTTGGGAGTGATTATCACATCCACAAGAGAACCTAAATCGGGCAAGGTAGAAGAATCTTTTTACCCATTCGCCAAGTGCACAAGTTAGGTGGGTCGACAACATATTCCTGTCATGTAACGCACATGCCGTCACCAGTGTCGTATAGAATGTATCAGAGGTGTTTTCCCGTGGAGGAATCGGTTGACATATGGCCTTGCGATCAAATGTTTTCGGTTCCCATTGGAGAGGCACGTCCTTTCGTCTACTAATCGCACGGTTTTGCGGTGCGGTCGCAAAACACATACACTAAACTTATTACAGTGAACAGAGACGTCAATGAACGAACGCACAGATCATAACTTTGCGAAAATAAATAAAGTAAACTTTTCACTCGAGGGAAGCCTTGAACCAAGGACCTCTCGTTCCGCAGCTGCTCACGCTAACCACGGGACCACGGCGCTCCTTCGCTCACATTCTCCTTGATGTTGTCTATTTTGCACATGGACTATTCAGTTTGTATATTTTGCTTATTTTTTCATAGTTCCACACAACTTCTTCCTGTTTTCTCGATTGATCTGTATTCAGTTTTTCAAGGCCTATCCACTGTGCTAACTAATAACTAAATCTGAAGGGGGTGCGATGGAGAGGTTCCGTTGTCAGAAAAAAGAAAACAAAACATAAAACACTACTCTATCCTGTGCAAGCTTCTTCATCTCCCAGTACCTACTCCAACCTACATCCTTCAAAATCTGCTTGCGAATTCATCTCTTGGTCTCCCTCTACGATTTGTGCCCTCCACGCTTCCCTCCAATACCAAATCGGTGATCCCTTGATGGGCCGGCCGTGGTGGCCGTGCGGTTCTAGGCGCTGTAGTCCGGAACCGCGGTACTGCTACGGTCGCAGGTTCGAATCCTGCCTCGGGCATGGATGTGTGTGATGTCCTTAGGTTAGTTAGGTTTACGTAGTTCTAAGTTCTAGGGGACTGATGACCTCAGATGTTAAGTCCCATAGTGCTCAGAGCCATTTGAACCATTTGAGCCCTTGATGCCTCAGAACGTGTCCTACCAACCGATCCCTTCTTATGGTCAAGTTGTGCCACAAACTCCTCTTCTCCCCAATCCTATTCAATACTTCCTCATTAGTTATGTGATCTACCCATCTAATCTTCAACATTTTTCTGTAGCACCACATTTCGAAAACTTCTATTCTCTTCTTGTCCAAAGTATTTATCGTCCATGTTTCACTTCCGCACATGGCTACACTTCATACAAATACTTCCAGAAACTGCTTCCTGACACTTTATACTCGATGTTAACAAATTTCTCTTCTTCAGAAACGCTTTCCTTGCCATTGCCAGTCTACATTTTACATCCTCTCTACTTCGACCATCATAAGAGTATAAGGCACTGCAGTCATGGACTGTAGGGCTGGTCCCGGCGGAGGTTCGAGTCCTCCCTCGGGCATGGGTGTGTGTGTTTGTCCTTAGGATAATTTAGGTTAAGTAGTGTGTAAGCTTAGGGACTGATGACCTTAGCAGTTAAGTCCCATAAGATTTCAGACACAGTTGAACATTCGAATAAATCCAAGTCTGTCAGGAGTACTCATACAATTTTGATTATCACCTCGAAAAAGCAAAGCTACATAAATAATTTTTATTTGTTTGCAGGTGCGTATGTGCTACTGACTTTGCTGTTTCTGCTGTGGTGATCATCAGTCCGCAGACTGGTTAGATGCAGCACTCCAAATGGTTCAAATGGTTCAAATGGCTCTGAGCACTATGGGACTTAACATCTGTGGTCATCAGTCCCCTAGAACTTAGAACTACTTAAACCTAACTAACCTTAGGACATCACACACATCCATGCCCGAGGCAGGATTCGAACCTGCGACCGTAGCGGTCACGCGGTTCCAGACTGAAGCGCCTAGAACCGCTCGGCCACACCAGCCGGCCTGCAGCACTCCATGCTACTCCATCCTGCGCTCACCTTTTCATCTCCAAATAACTACTGCAACCTATATCCTTCCAAATCAGCTTACTGTATTCATCTCTTGGTCTGCTACAACTTTTACTACACCCTAACTACTTACTTACTTACTTAGTCCTCGACTCTACAGCCCTTGAAGAGCCTTGGCCTGCATCATAATAACCTGCCATTCTATCCGATCCATGGCTTTCCGTCTGCATCCTCTGACACCCGGTTTTTTCATGTCTTCTTTAACTCCATCCACCCATCTCTTTCTGGGGCGTTCCCTCCGCTATCTGCCTCCAGCTTTGCCGTCAAAAATCCTCTTACATGCTCTGTCTTCTTCCATTCTGACCACGTGCCCTGCCCACTGCAGTCTTCTTATTTTAATGGTAGTAACAATGCCAAGTTCTTCAAAAAGATCTTGTAGTTCTGCATTCGTACGAATGCGCCAACCTTCTTGCTCATATAATGGGCCATATATTTTACGTAGCACCTTTCTCTCTCCCATATGCTAAGGATCCTTTCCTCATTTACAGTCATGGTCCACGTTTCGGCACCATACGTAACAACTGGTCTTATAATTGTTTTGTAAATAAGGATTTTGGATTTTAGTGATAGATGCGAACTCCTTAGCATGGATAATGCGGCAAAGTAGCACTGCTAATCTGGCTTTCACCTCACTGCCATTGTCATTTTGAAAGTGTTGTTGCCCGCATCTCGTGGTCGTGTGGTAGCTTTCTCGCTTCCCACGCCCGGGTTCCCGGGTTCGATTCCCGCCGGGGTCAGGGATTTTCTCTGCCTCGTGATGGCTGGGTGTTGTGTGATGTCCTTAGGTTAGTTAGGTTTAAGTAGTTCTAAGTTCTTGGGGACTCATGACCGTGGATGTTAAGTCCCATAGTGCTCAGAGCCAATTGAACCATTTTTGAAAGTGTTGTTAATTAAAACTTCTCTATTTAAACCAGACTGAACTGCATGTGACTGCTTTAGTCTTTAATAAAACTTGCATCTGCGTATTTAATTGAACTGAACTTTATCTGGCTGCATGAAAATATTGTTGGAAAATTAATACTCAAAATACACAACTGACTGCATGAAAGTTTAGTGGTAAAAATAAATGAAAATCACCAACCTGCATCTGACTGGGTCTGTGGACTTAGCTAGTGCACTCCTTCCCGTTTAGCCGGTAATAAAACATATATTCAACTCAGCCGTAGTGCAATGGCATAAAATTGTCATTCTAGATAACTGTACTCATTTTTGGCCCTGTTTGTTACTTAATAAAAATTCTGTCCTGATCTGAATAATTTGCCAACTGTGCAATGGCACATAGATTATTTTACTCTGATAAATGAAATTGTTAGCTTTACTCAGGGGAACTTTACTTTACTGTACCTTTTGGTTCAGTGCAAGCACGGGATGCGGAGAACGACATAAGGTGTGAGATGAAACTCTAATTTTAGCTAAAAAATATTTATTATTCAAGCTTTTAAGGCACATGTGAAAAACTAAAGAAAACTTCTATAGCATGGATTTACGAGAAATCCGTCCGTTCTGAAGAGCTACAGGCTGATAAAAGCATACTATGTAGATAATGGCAGCGCATCGGCTATTTTCTTTGTTTTATTGTACAGTGTGTAAATTCTAAGTTGACAAACCAGAATAACTCGAAAAATAAGCTTCACACGAAAAAATGTGTAGAATCCAAAGTTGATTATTTTCGAGGGGGACATCTGCTGGTGCTAAAATTAGCCCACCACCCCAGCCCAACCGCCTGGGTTTGGGGCGGGAGGCAACTTTAAAATTTCAAATGAGAACCCCCATTTTTTATTGCGCAATCAGATTCTATATACATTTTGTCTTAAACATTTGTTTTGATTCTTGGTTGTTGGCGCTGTAATTCGAGAAAATCCATGTTCTCATTTTCGCGTGCAAAATGGTTACGCCGGGTTCCCGGGTTCGATTCCCGGCGGGGTCAGGGATTTTCTCTGCCTCGTGATGGCTGGGTGTTGTGTTCTGTCCTTAGGTTAGTTAGGTTTAATTAGTTCTAAGTTCTAGGCGACTGATAACCTCAGCAGTTGGGTCGCATAGTGCTCAGAGCCATTTGAACCATTTGAACCAAAATCGTTACGGATAAATAAAAAATACTTATTTACTTCGTACGATGTTTGGTTAGTTAGTTAGCTACTCACATGATTTGTGGATAATTAAAAGTTGTGAGGCCTCATGACCACGAAACAAACAAAACTTATGCGAATCTGCGGAAAAATTAATATTTGGGCCGTCATTTCTAAGATTCTAATTCCTCTGTCTCAAACCCTACGCTATGGGGAGAGAGGGAGACTTTTACTTTTAGAGAATCAAAATTTACGAAGTAAATAAGTATTTTTTATTTATCCGTAACCATTTTTCACGCAAAAATGAGAACATGGATTTTCTTGAATTACAGTGCCAACTACCAAGAATCAAAACAAATGTTTAAGACAAAATGTATGTAGTTTTTTTAATGTAGAATCTGATTCAACAATAAAAAAATGGGGGTTCCCATTTGAAATTTTAAAGTTGCCTCCCGCCCCAAACCCAGGCGGCTGGGCTGGGGTGGTGGGCTAATTTTAGCACCAGCAGATGCCCCCCTCGAAAATAATCAACTTTGGATTCTACACATTTTTTCGTGTGAAGCTTATTTTTCGAGTTACTCTGGTTTGTCAACTTAGAATTTACACCCTGTATACTATAAATGACGTCTTGTTAAGTTTTTATTTTATTACTGTTACCATAATTTTCTTCCTGTCTTATTATTTCACAGAAATGGTAGAGTAATCTCGAATCTTTTAAAGCAAATGAAGCATTATACCTCATTGCTACGTCAGACTAGGGTTTGTGCCATTCTGCGAGGAACTGCCGCATAGACCGGGTGGGGCGAACTCCCGCAATCTGCACGTAGAACCCTCTCTCGGGGTTCAAAATGGTTCAAATGGCTCTGGGCACCGTGGGACTTAGCTTTCTGAGGTCATCAGTCCCCTAGAACTTAGAACTACTTAAACCTAACTAACCTAAGGACATCACACACATCCATGCCCGAGGCAGGATTCGAACATGCGACCGTAGCGGTCGCGTGGGTCCAGACTGAAGCGCCTAGAACCGCTCGGTCACATAGGCCGGCGCCTATCTCAGGCCACGACACGTGGCAACAGAGACATTTTTTGACTCAGCTGTGCCGCTCAGATCTTACGGCATGTGTTTATTGTTCGTTTATGTCGGCATTGTTATTAATTTCTCCCATTTACTATAATAATGGAATATTTCAAACCAATGCAAAATTTATAAATAAAACATACGTAAAAAAAGTTTATTTAAAAACGACACATTTTAGCACTACCGGGACGGCTAATTCATATATATATATTTTTTTTTTACTCGGTGATTAGTAAAATTTTAAAAAATACCTGCTATGACCGTAACCAAATCAACACCGAGAAACGCACGTTATTCGTGACTAGAATACCGTTATCTGTTCCACATTGTCGGATTTGCCATGCCTATCCGAGAGTGACCTTTCATCCATACCATTACGATGTTGCGACAGTTCCTCTGCACCCGAAACACAATCTTGACAGTTGCTGCAACTTTGGGGTTGGTACAGGTATTACGATAGTTTCTAATTAGCTATAGAGCTGACACACAATCCGGGATGGTAACTGCGGTGTCTGCTGTGGACGTCTGTGCGAATAGTAGGGTTTCCACAATGGCAATCAGCTCCGCAGTCTTAAAATTGGAGTGTGGATGCAGCTTCTGCAGGCCTTGCTGTTTGCTTTGGGGTACCCAATTAGACCTACAGGGTGTTTCAAAAATGACCGGTATATTTGAAACGGCAATAAAAACTAAACGAGCAGCGATAGAAATACACCGTATGTTGCAATATGCTTGGGACAACAGTACATTTTCAGGCGGACAAACTTTCGAAATTACAATAGTTACAATTTTCAACAACAGTTGGCGCTGCGGTCTGGGAAACTCTATAGTACGATATTTTCCACATACCCACCATGCGTAGCAATAATATGGCGTAGTCTCTGAATGAAATTACCCGAAACCTTTGACAACGTGTCTGGCGGAATGGCCTCACATGCAGATGAGATGTACTGCTTCAGCTGTTCAATTGTTTCTGGATTCTGGCGGTACACCTGGTCTTTCAAGTGTCCCCACAGAAAGAAGTCACAGGGGTTCATGTCTGGCGAATAGGGAGGCCAATCCACGCCGCCTCCTGTATGTTTCGGATAGCCCAAAGCAATCACACGATCATCGAAATATTCATTCAGGAAATTAAAGACGTCGGCCGTGCGATGTGGCCGGGCACCATCTTGCTTAAACCACGAGGTGTTCGCAGTGTCGTCTAAGGCAGTTTGTACCGCCACAGATTCACGAAGAATGTCCAGATAGCGTGATGCAGTAATCGTTTCGGATCTGAAAAATGGGCCAATGATTCCTTTGGAAGAAATGGCGGCCCAGACCAGTACTTTTTCAGGATGCAGGGACGATGGGACTGCAACATGGGGCTTTTCGGTTCCCCATATGCGCCAGTTCTGTTTATTGACGAAGCCGTCCAGGTAAAAATAAGCTTCGTCAGTAAACCAAATGCTGCCCACATGCATATCGCCGTCATCAATCCTGTGCACTATATCGTTAGTGAATGTCTCTCGTGCAGCAATGGTAGCGGCGCTGAGGGGTTGCCGCGTTTGAATTTTGTACGGATAGAGGTGTAAACTCTGGCGCACGAGACGATACGTGGACGTTGGCGTCATTTGGACCGCAGCTGCAACACGGCGAACGGAAACCCGAGGCCGCTGTCGGATCACCTGCTGCACTAGCTGCGCGTTGCCCTCTGTGGTTGCCCTACGCGGTCGCCCTACCTTTCCAGCACGTTCATCCGTCACGTTCCCAGTCCGTTGAAATTTTTCAAACAGATTCTTTATTGTATCGCTTTTCGGTCCTTTGGTTACATTAAACCTCCTTGAAAACTTCGTCTTGTTGCAACAACACTGTGTTCTAGGCGGTGGAATTCCAACACCAGAAAAATCCTCTGTTCTAAGGAATAAACCATGTTGTCTACAGCACACGTGCACGTTGTGAACAGCACACGCTTACAGCAGAAAGACGACGTACAGAATGGCGCACCCACAGACTGCGTTGTCTTCTATATCTTTCACATCACTTGCAGCGCCATCTGTTGCTGAAAATTGTAACTACTGTAATTTCGAAAGTTTGTCCGCCTGAAAATGTACTGTTGTCCCAAGCATATTGCAACGAACGGTGTATTTCTATCGCTGCTCGTTTAGTTTTTATTGCCGTTTCAAATATACCGGTCATTTTTGAAACACCCTGTACCAGCCCCTTCACTAGACTTTGGCCCATCTGCATGCACCACACGCACGCATCATGATAGTGATGACCTGTCGTTGCTTTAGCTGAATCCTTGTTTTGGCACGTTAAATTAGCCCTGGCATCAGTCTACAGGGTCGAGATTTCGTACGCGCCAACAGAGTTGCAACTACCAGAGCACAGCAATGCCGACATAAAGGCGCAGAGCCGCGCGGTCTTGGGCGTCTTGCCACGGTTCGCACAGCTCCACCCCCCCCCCCCCTCCGACGGAGGTTCTTCGACTCCTCCCTCGTTCATAAATACCGGGTGATCAAAAAGTCAGTATAAATTTGAAAACTTAATAAACCACGGAATAATGTAGATAGAGAGGCAAAAATCGACTCACATGCTTGGAATGACATGGGGTTTTGTCAGAAAAAAAAAATCACAAAATGTCCGACAGATGGCGCTGGACAGCAAAACTGCTACCGTGACGGGTGAGAGGTACGCCGATATGTTACAGAATCGCATCATCCCCAGCCTGGCTGATAGACACCTGCTGGAACGTACGATGTTTATGCAGGATGGCGCTCCACCCCATATTGCTAGACGCGTGAAAGATCTCTTGCGCGCGTCGTTTGGTGATGATCGTGTGCTCAGCCGCCACTTTCGTCACGCTTGGCCGCCCAGGTCCCCAGACCTCAGTCCGTGCGATTATTGGCTTTGGGGTTACCTGAAGTCGCAAGTGTATCGTGATGGACCGACATCTCTAGGGATGCTGAAAGACAACATCCGACGCCAATGCCTCACCATAACTCCGGACATGCTTTACAGTGCTCTTCACAACATTATTCCTCGACTACAGCTATTGTTGAGGAATGATGGTGGACATATTGAGCATTTCCTGTAAAGAACATCATTTTTGCTTTGTCTTACTTTGTTACGCTCATTATTGCTATTCTGATCAGATGAAGCGCCATCTATCGGACTTTTTTTAACTTTTGTATTTTTTGGTTCTAATTAAACCCCATCTCATTCGAAGCATGTGTGTCAATTTGTACTTCTCTATCTACATTATTCCGTGATTTATTCAGTTTTCAAATTTATACTGACTTTTTGATCACCCGGTATATCTGTTGTCCTTATCGAAAGTTGGGTAAGTACTGTGTACGCCTAGGGAGTTATGATCTCTTGCAGTTTGGTCCCCTAGGAACTTAACACAAATTAAAAAAAAAGGGCGAAGAGTGGACGGACCGTATCTCAATATCCAGTAATACGTGTTGGGGTACCCCTGATTATATGGAGTATGACGCGGCCTAACGCTTTAGGAGATTCTACCATCACTGTTACAATGATTGGCGAACTGTCGTGGCTTGGGAACTGGGAAACCCCCCTGCTTACCCGAGGAACGTCAGAAGCTACCAGCGGACGCATGGGAAGCCCTGCGGGAAGTAGTCGTGTGAGTTTTCACAGCGCGGATCTGCTGCAGGGGAATGTTCAGACGCCCGTCTCGCGGATTTTCACGCTTTCCGTATTCTCCGGATCACAAAGAAGCAGAAAATGTGCTCAGACACCTTTGTGTTCGGTAGGTTCTAACTAAGGTTATTGCTATTAACACATTAGATTACTTGGACGCATGTGAAAAACGCGGGTATTTAAGAAATGTTTTTAATGGTGCGTATATGAAGAGGTTGAAAAGTATCAGCCAATCAGTTGCAAACCAAAGGTTTATTTAGCCCTTGACCTAGGTTTCGCTTTTTATAAAAATATCTTCTTCTTCAGGAGTGGACCACATTACCTGAACTCGAGGGCCTCTTGTCATATACAGGGTGTTACAAGAAGGTACGGCCAAACATTCAGCAAACATTCCTCACACACAAATAAAGAAAATATGTTATGTGGAGATGTGTCCGGAAACGCTTAATTTCCATGTTAGAGTTCATTTTAGTTTCGTCAGTATGTACTGCACTTCCTCGATTCACCGCCATTATTTCATACGGGACACTCTACCTGTGCTGCTAGAACATGTGCCTTTACAACTACGACACAACATGTGGTTCATGCACGATGGAGCCCCTGTACATTTCAGTCGAAGTGTTCGTACGCTTCTCAACAACAGATTCGGTGACCGACGGATTGGTAGAGGCGGACCAATTCCGTGGCCTCCACGCTCTCCTGACCTCAACCCTGTCGTCTACGGAACCCCGGTACCAAACGTAGAGATTCTTCGTGCTCGTATTGTGGACGGCTGTGATACAATACGCCATTCTCCAGGGCCGCATCAGGGATTCCATGCGACGGAAGGTGGATGCACGTATCCTCGCTAACGGAGGACATTTAGAACATTTCCTGTAACAAAGTGTTTGAAGTCACGCTGGTACGTTCTGTAGCTGTGTGTTTCCATTCCATGATTAATGTGATTCGAAGAGAAATAATAAAATGAGCTTTAACATGGAAAGTAAGCGTTTCCGGACACATGTCCACATAACATATTTTCTTTCTTTGTGTGTAAGGAATGTTTCCTTAAAGTTTGGCCGTACCTTTTTGTAACACCCTGTATAAAAATTCATATAAAAACCAGAAACCTCATGCTATGGCTCAATACAGCAGCCGAATTACACTCAGCGTACGTCAGAATAACTGTACAAATATATTCGCCCACTGGTAAAGGTTCTTGTCTAAAAAAGACTCGTGTTATAATTTTATGTAGACAAGAGCCATTACCAATGGCGGAAACCATTTGTGCATGTATTCTGCCGTACGATGAGTGTAATTTAATAATAACTGACAGTAATAATAATAAGGGAAAAATACTACACATTAATAATAATGGCAATAATAATAGTAAAGGGTATTAAGACTGATACACATACATGAATGCATGTTAACTACTGTATGAGCCAAAGAGATTACGAAACAGGAGGAGATAGGAAGACAGAATTTAAACAGAGGTCTGTGCCAATACGGGAGAAGAGAACAGTTATGAGGCGCGAGAGACTGACGAGAGTCAGCTGCAGCCAAGTGCACTATGTGATCAAAAGTATCCGGACACTTGGCTGAAAATGACTAACATGTTCGCGGCGCCCGCGGTCGGTAATAGTGCAATACAATAAGGTATTGGCCCACCCTTAGCCCTGACGACAGCTTTCACATACGTTCAGTCAGGTGCTGGAAGGTTTCTTGTGAATGGCAGCCCATTCTTCACGGAGTGCTCCACTGAGGTGAGGCCTGGAACAAAGTCGGCGTTCCGAAACATCCCAAAGGTGTTTTGTAGGATTCAGGTCAGGACTTGTGTAACCACTCCGCCACAGGCCGTGCATTATGAACACGTGCGCGATCGTGTTGAAAGATGCAATCGCTATCACCGAATTTCTCTTCAACAGTGGGAAGCAAGAAGGTGCTTAAAACATCAGTGCAGGTCTGTGCTGTGATAGTGCCAAACAAAACAACAAGGGGTGCAAGCCTACTCCATGAAAAACACGGCCACGCCACAACACCACCGCCTCCGAATTTTACTGTTGGCACTACACACAATGGCAGATGACATTCACTGGGCATTCGCCATACCCACACCCTGGCATCGTATCGCCTCATTGTGTACCGTGATTCGGCACTCTACAGAATGTTTTTCCACTGTTTAATCGTCCAATGTTTACGCTCCTTACTGGAAGCGCGGCGTCGTTTGGCATATACCGGCGTGATATGTGGCTTATGTGGAGCCACTGGACGGTGAAATCGAGGTTTTCTTACCTCCAGCCTAACTGTCATATTACTTGCAGTGGATCCTGATGCAATTTGGAATTTATGTGCGATGGTCTGGATACATGTCTGCCAATTACACAATACGACCCTCTTCGACTGCCGGCAGTCTGTGTCAGTCAACAGACGAGGTCGGCCTGTACACTTTTGTGCTGTACGTGTCCCTTCACGTTTCCACTTCACTATCACACCGGAAACAGTGGACGTGGCGATGTTTAGGAGTGTGTAAATCTCGCGTACAGACGTACGAGGTGCATTCAAGTTCTAAGGCCTCCGATTTTTTATCTCCGGACTGGAAAGAGATAGAAACATGCGCATTGTTTTAAAATGAGGCCGCGTTCATTGTCAATACGTCCCAGAGATGGCAGCACCGTACGGCAGATGGAATTTTACCGCCTACGGCGAGAATGAGAACTGTTTTAAATACTTAAAATGGCGACGTTTTCCTTACTTGAACAGCGTGCAATCATTCGTTTTCTGAATTTGCGTGGTGTGAAACCAATTGAAATTCATCGAGAGTTGAAGGAGACACGTGGTGACGGAGTTACGGCTGTGTCGAAAGTGCGTTCGTGGGTGCGACAGTTTAATGAAGGCAGAACATCGTGTGACAACAAACCGAAACAACCTCGGGCTCGCACAAGCTGGTCTGACGACACGATCCAGAAAGTGGAGAGAATTGTTTTGTGGGTTCTGTGCACACAATCCTGCATGACGACCTGAAAATGCGAAAAGTGTCATCCAGGTGGGTGCCACGAATGCTGACGGACGACCACACGGCTGCCCGTGTGGCACGTTGCTGAGCAATGTTGACGCGCAACGACAGCACGAATGGGACTTTCTTTTCGTCGGTTGTGACAATGGATGAGACGTGGATGCCATTTTTCAATCCAGAAACAAAGCGCCAGTCAGCTCAACGGAAGCACACAGATTCACCGCCACCAAAAAAATTTCGGGTAACCGCCAGTGCTGAAAAAATGATGGTGTCCGTGTTCTGGGACAGCGAGGGCGTAATCCTTACCCATTGCGTTCCAAAGGGCACTACGGTAACAGGTGCATCCTACGAAAATGTTTTGAAGAACAAATTCCTTCCTGCACTGCAACAAAAACGTCCGGAAAGGGCTGCGCGTGTGCTGTTTCACCGAGACAACGCACCAGCACATCGAGCTAACGTTACACAAGAGTTTCTTCGTGATAGCAACTTTGAAGTGATTCCTCGTGCTCCCTACTCACCTGACCTGGCTCCTAGTGACTTTTGGCTTTTTCCCACAATGAAAGACACTCTCCGTGGCCGCACATTCACCAGCCGTGCTGCTATTGCCTCAGCGATTTTCCAGTGGTCAAAACTGACTCCTAAAGAAGCCTTCGCCGCTGCCATGGAATCATGGCGTCAGCGTTGTGAAAAATGTGTACGTCTGCAGGGCGATTACGTCGAGAAGTAACGCCAGTTTCATCGATTTCGGGTGAGAATTAGAAAAAAAATCGGAGGCCTTAGAACTTGAATGCACCTCGTATGACACAAGTGACACCCAGTCATCTGACCACGTTCGAAGTCAGTGAGTTCCGCGGAGCGCCCCATTCTGTTCTCTCACGATGACTAATGACTACTGAGGTCGCTGATATGGAGTGCCTGGCAGTAGGTGGCAGCACGATGCACCTAATATGAAAAACGTATGTTTCTGGGGGTGTCCGGATACTTTTGATCACATGGTGTACACGCTCTTCCCTGTTCATTAATTTTACGTTGATCCCTGGTCCTTAATACCAATGTCATTGTAGCTGTAAAGTAGGATTTACCCATGACTCTGTCATACACGTCCCCAATCTGAAACGTACGATAGGCAATAACATCCCTACTCAAATGGTTCAAATGGCTCTGAGCACTATGGGACTTAACTGCTGAGGTCATCAGTCACCCAGAACTCAGAACTACTTAAACCTAACTAACCTAAGGACATCACACACATCCAAGCCTGAGGCAGGATTCGAACCTGCGACCGTAGCAGCAGTGCAGTTCCGGACTGAAGTGCCTAGAACCGCTCGGTCACAGCGGCCGGCTGTGAACACTCTGCCAGGCTGTTAAATGTGATCTGCAGAGTATCCATGTAGATGTAGATATACTGCTAGCGCCGCCAGCAGTCGTCTGTTAATGGTTACTGCACGTTGTCGCAGAACGTAGGCGGTGGTACCGTTAATGTGACTGGACCGTATACATGGGAGCGAGGAATTGTTATTTTTATTCTGCAAACTGGCACTGTGTGTATTTTTATGTCGCTTTTGACTGTATTTATGCTATAGTATCCCCTTTTAACGAATCTGGGGATGACATAAATAAAGTTGGAAACCGAAACTTCCTGGTAGATTAAAAGTGTGTGCCCGACCGAGACTCGAACTCGGGATCTTTGCCTTTCGCGGACAAGTGCTCTACCATCTGAGTTACCGAAGCACGACTCACGCCCGGTACTCAGCTTTACTTCTGCCAGTATCTCGTCTCCTACCTCCCAAACTTTACAGAAGCTCTCCTGCGAACCATGCAGAACTAGCACTCCTGAAAGAAAGGATATTGCGGAGACATGGCTTAGCCACAGCCTAGGGTCTGCGACATTCGCAGTAGAGCTTCTCTAAAGTTTGGAAGGTAGGAGACGAGGTACTGGCAGAAGTAAAGCTGTGAGGACGGGGCGTGAGTCGTGCTTGGGTAGCTCAGTTGGTAGAGCACTTGCCCGCGAAAGGCAAAGGTCCCGAGTTCGAGCCTCGGTCCGACACACAGTTTTAATCTGCCAGGAAGTTTCATATCAACGCACACTCTGCTGCAGAGTGAAAAATCTCATTCTGGAAAGTTGGAAACCGTCTGTCCAACAAAATAAAAAAGTTGCCTAGGCGGTGTTTGTCTTTCTATACATCAGATCTCGTTATGGTGCCACGCTCCATGTCTCACAATTATTGTGAAGTTGTGCGGATAGGGGTGGGGGGGGGGGGGGGGTCAACAGTGTGCAAAACAGCCGTACTCACTTCGCTGTGGCAGAAACTTCCTCCGCCAGAGCAGACTGTATAGTAGACCATCGCTAGTGCTTCGGCGTCTGTCTTGAGTGAGCGACTTATCCGAGGCCCGGATTCCCCCGGCAGTGAAACCCAGTGCTTACGGCACCTGCGAGCTGGCGTGGGTTCTGGGACAGAGAAACCGCCCACCTCGCGCAGAGTGTGCCCTGCGTCCCTAAACACTGCACTCTACTCTCGACAGCTCTACTTTCTCTCTCTGTGCCTCCCCTTTTGTTATAGCCAAGTCGGCACGGCACTGATAAACAGCTGCTTTACTGCCATCTTGTAATTATCCTACACCCTTAACACTTTGCTGCTTTTTGTTTTATGGGCACTTGACCGCGATCCTAGGGATACTTCTGTGCCTAGCGTTTCGTTTTCCGGCGCTGGAGTAGTAACCAGAGGCTATGAAGATTGAGCTAGCAGTGTCAAACTTGAATAAGCTCTAAATACAGGGTGGTCCATTAATCGTGACCGGGCCAAATATCTCACGAAATAAGCTTCAAACGAAAAAACTACAAAGAACGAAACTCGTCTAGCTTAAAAGGGGGAAACCAGATGGCGCTATGGTTGGCCCGCTAGATGGAGCTGCCATAGGTCAAACGGATATCAACTGCGATTTTTTTTTTCCAAATAGGAACCCCCATTTTTTATTACATATTCGTGTAGTGCGTAAAGAAATATGAATGTTTAGTTGGACCACTTTTTTCGCTTTGTGATAGATGGCGCTGTACTAGTCACAAACGCATAAGTACGTGGTATCACGTAATATTCCGCCAGTGCGGACGGTATTTGCTTCGTGTTAAAATGGATCGTTTACCAATTGGGGAAAAGGTCGATATCGTGTTGATGTATGGCTATTGTGATCAAAATGGCTAACGGGCGTGTGCTATGTATGCTGCTCGGTATCCTGGACGACATCATCCAAGTGTCTGGACCGTTCGCCGCATAGTTACGTTATTCAAGGAAACAGGAAGTGTTCAACCACATGTGAAACGTCAACCACGACCTGCAACAAGTGATGATGCCCAAGTAGGTGTTTTAGCTGCTGTCGCGGCTAATCCGCACATCAGTAGCAGACAAATTGCGCGACAATCGGATCTCAAAAACGCTACATCAACATCGATTGCACCCGTACCATATTTATATACACCAAGAAGTGCATGGCGACGACTTTGAACGTCGTGTACAGTTCTGCCACTGGGCACAAGAGAAATTACGGGACGATGACAGATTTTTTGCACGCGTTCTATTTAGCGACGAAACGTCACCCACCAACACCGGTAACGAAAACCGGCATAATACGCACTGTTGGGCAACGGAAAACCCACGGTGGCTGCGACAAGCGGAACATCAGCGACCTTGGCGGGATAATGTATGGTGCGGCATTATGGGAGGAAGGATAATTGGCCCCCATTTTATCGATGGGAATCTAAATGGTGCAATGTATGCTGATTTCCTACGTAATGTTCTACCGATGTTAGTACAAGATGTTTCACTGCGTCACAGAATGGCGATGTACTTCCAACATGCTGGATGTCCGGCACATAGCTCGCGTGCGGTTGAAGCGGTATTGAATAGCATATTTCGTGACAGGTGGATTGGTCGTCGAAGCACCATACCGTGGCCCGCACGTTCACCGGATCTGACGTCCCCGGATTTCTTTCTGTGGGGAAAGTTGAAGGGTATTTGCTATCGTGATCCACCGACAACGCCTGACAACATGCGCCAGCGCATTGTCAATGCATGTGCGAACATTAAGCAAGGCGAACTACTCGCTGTTGAGAGGAATGTCGTTACACGTATTGCCAAATGCATTGATGTTGACGGACATCATTTTGAGCATTTATTGCATTAATGTGGTATTTACAGGTAATCATGCTGCAACTGCATGCGTTCTCAGAAATATGTTCACAAAGGTACATGTATCACATTGGAACAACCGATATAAAATGTTCAAACGTACCTACGTTCGGTATTTTAATTTAATAAACCTACCTGTTACCAGCTGTTCGTCTAAAATTGTGAACCATATGTTTGTGACTATTACAGCGCCATCTATCACAAAGCGGAAAAAAGTGGTCCAACTAAAACATTCATATTTCTTTACTTACTATACGAATATGTACTAAAAATGGGGGTTCCTATTTTAAAAAACGCAGTTGATATCCGTTTGACCTATGGCAGCGCCTTTCAGCGAGCCAACCATAACGCCATCTGGTTTCCCTCTTCAAGCTAGACAAGTTTCGTTCTTTCTAGTTTTTTCGTTTGACGCTTATTTCGTGAGATATTTGGACCGGTCACGATCGATGAACCAGCCTGTATATGAAGATGGAAAGGACAGATACCATCTTCGTACAGGGTGTTACAAAAAGGTACGGCCAAACTTTCACGAAAAATTCCTCACACACAAAGAAAGAAAATATGTTATGTGGACATGTGTCCGGAAACACTTACATTCCATGTTAGAGCTCATCTTATTACTTCTCTTCAAATCACATTAATCATGGAATGGAAACACACAGCAACAGAACGTACCAGCGTGACTTCAAACACTTTGTTACAGGAAATGTTCAAAATGTCCTCGGTTAGCGAGGATACGTGCATCCACCCTCCGTCGCACGGAATGCCTGATGCGCTGATGCAGCCCTGGAGAATCGCGTATTGTATCACAGCCGTCCACAATACGAGCACGAAGAGTCTCTACATTTGGTACCGGGGTTGCGTAGACGAGAGCTTTCAAATGCCCCCGTAAATGAAAGTCAAGAGGGTTGACGTCAGGAGAGCGTGGAGGCCACGGAATTGGTCCGCCTCTACCAATCCGTCGGTCACCGAATCTGTTGTTGAGAAGTGTACGAACACTTCGACTGAAATGTGCAGGAACTCCATCGTGCATGAACCACATGTTGAGTCGTACTTGTAAAGGCACATGTTCTAACAGCACAGGTAGAGTATCCCGTATGAAATCATGATAACGTGCTCCATCGAGCGTAGGTGGAAGAAGATAGGGCCCAATCAAAACATCAGCAACAATGCCTGCCAAACTGATGTGCTTGATGCTAGTACTGTAGAGCAGTGAGTCGCATGTCAAAACAAGCACCGAAGTCAACATTACCTTCCTTCAATTGGGAGAACTGGCGGTGAATCGAGGAAGTACAGTACATACTGATGAAACTAAAATGAGCTCTAACATGGAAAGTAAGCGTTTCCGGACACATGTCCACATAACATCTTTTCTTTATTTGTGTGTGAGGAATGTTTGCTGAAAGTTTGGCCGTACCTTTTTGTAACTCCCTGTATATAGTCGTATATAGTAAGGCTCATCGGCCATTTGACCATCTTCTTCTGTGCGGGTGCACAAAGAGTGCCCGAACTCTTACGTGGATCGGCAGTAAAGTCGCCAGTAATGAGTATGATGGGCAGGGGCGCTATGAATATAGTGCGGGACAATAAGTTGCGAATGTGGGTCTCGCGGGAGGCGTGTCAGAGATAAGTCCCTCCAGTCGCACTATCCTCTGTGTCCTCGGCGGCTCAGATGGATAGTGTGTCCGCCAATGTAAGCAGGAGATCCCGTGTTCGATTCCCGGTCGGAGCACACATTTTCAACTGCCCCCGTTGACTTATATCAACGCTTGTATGCAGCTAAGGGTTATTTTTTTTTCATTGTAATTTGAACAAGCTCAGCAAGTCCACCTGTTTATACGTAACCACGTGCCAGTAGTTTTGTCACGACATTACTCGGCTGCCTGAGATGTCGCAGATGTGTCGACGGGTGTTACTGAGCTCGTGGCGCGTAAGGGTTGGAGTTGTTGGTATCTGTACGTAGTACTGAAGCAAAAAATTTATCATAATTTCAATCCAACTTCTGTTAATATCATTTTCTTCTGCTTTTGTTTTGCACGGCCCCTCTGTGCACCCTAACATACTAACGACTGGACCTTGATTTATTTATGTATTTAGTTTAATTGTATGGCCGGGGCCCCCCGTCGGGCAGACCGTTCGCCGTGTGCCGGTCTTTCAATTTGACGCCACTTCGGCGACCTGCAGTCGATGAGGATGACAGGATGATGATGAGCACAGCACAACACCCAATCCCTGGGCGGAGAAAATTCCCCGACTTAGCCGGGAATCGAACCCGAGCCCAGAGGATTGACAATCCGTCACGCTCACCTTTTTTTTTTTTATTCTCATTTTGTTCTATATATTGTTCGTTGAATTTGTTCGGGGCGGATGTCCGATGACACCCGTTTAGGTTCTTTGTCGATACATTCACTCAGTTTTTTTGTTACAGAGGGTAGCTAACCCTCTGACCGAACACGCTGAGCTACCGTGCCAGCTATCATTCAGCTACCGGGGGCGGACTGGACCTTGATAAACCTTCAGCATTAGGGAAATGAATTTGGTGGTTCTCTGTAGCGCTGTTGACAAAATATTGATATACCGATATGCCGATATTTTTTCGGCAATTATCGATACAGCGATATCAAAATGGCAATATCGAGTACCGATATTTTGCTTTTGTATTATATTCTTTTCACAATTTTTGCTAAACATTTGACGTTGTTCTTTAGAAATTGTAGTAGAAGATAATTTTACTTTCACTGCGCTGAATGGGATGAACAGTCTGATTAGTACAGTAAGTAAATCGAAGAAAGACGAAAGTAATGAGAAGTACGGGAAATGATAACACCGAGAAACTTAACATCAGGATTGACTGTCAAGAAATAGATGAAGTTAAGGAATTCTGCTACCTACACAGCAAAATAACCTGTGATGAATGGAGCAAGGAGGACATCAAAAGCAGACTAGCACTGGCAAAAAGGGCATTCCTGGTCAAGAGAAGTCAACTAGTATCAAACAAAGGCCTTAATTTGAGGAAGTAATTTCTAAGAATGTACGTTTGGAGCAGCGCATTGTATGGTAGTGAAACACGGACTGTTGGAAAACCAGAACAGAAGAGAATAGAAGTATTTGAGATGTGGTGCTACAGATTAATTTTGAAAATTAGGTGGACTGATAAGGTAAGGAATGAGGAGGTTCCGAGCAGAATCCGAGAGGAAAGGAATTCGTAGAAAATTACAATGAAAAGAATACCCTTAGCTGCACAGAGGCGTTGATTAAGTCAATGGGGACGGTTGAAAATGTGTGCCCCGCCTGGGACTCGAACCCGGGATCTCCTGCTTACATGGCAGACACCTTGTCCATCTGAGCCAACGAAGAGACAGAGAATAGTGCGAGTAGAGGGACTTATCTCTGGCACGACTCCCCAGAGACCCACATTCGCAACTTATTGTCCCGCACTATATTCATACCGCAGAGAAGAAGATGGTCAAATGGCCGGTGAGCCATATATATATATATATATATATATATATATATATATATATATATATATAAGACGTGCTACAGACGCGAAATGTAACCGACAGGAAGAAGATGCTGTGATATGCAAATGATTAGCTTCTCAGAGCATTCACACAAGGTTGACGCCGGTGGCGACACCTATAACGTGCTGACATGAGGAAGGTTTCCAACCCATTTCTCATACACAAACATCAGTTGACGGGCGTTGCCTGGTGAAATGTTGTTGTGATGGCTCGTGTAAGGAGGAGAAATGCGTACCATCACGTTTCCGACTTTGATAAAGGTCGGATTGTAGCCTATCGCGATTGCGGTTTATCGTATCGCGACATTGCTGCTCGCGTTGGTCGAGATCCAATGACTGTTAGCAGAATATGGAATCGGTGGGTTCAGTAGGATAATATGGAACGCTGTGCTGGATCCCAAACGCCTCGTATCACTAGCAGTCGAGATGACAGGCATCTCATCCGCATGACTATAACGGATCGTGCAGCCACGTCTCGATCCATGAGTCAACAGATGGGGACGTTTGCAAGAAAACAACCATCTGTACCAACAGTTCGACGAAGTTTGCAGCAGCATGGACTATCAGCTCGGAGACCGTGGATGCGGTTACCCTTGACGATGCATCACAGACAGGAGCACCTGCGATGGTGTACTCGACGACGAACCTGGATGCACGAATGGCACATCGTCATTTTCTCGGATGAACCCAGGTTCTGTTTACAGCATGACAAGGGTCGCGTCCGTATTTGGCGACATCGCGGTAAACGCACATTGGAAGCGTGTATTCCTCAACCCCATACTGGCGTATCACCCGGCGTGATGGCATGGGGTGCCATCGGTTACACGTCTCGGTCACCTCTAGTTCGCATTGACGACAGTCTGAACAGTGGACGTTACATTTCAGATGTGTTACGACCCGTGGCTCTACCCTTGATTCGATCCCTGCGAAACCCTCCATTTCGGCAGGATAATGCACGACCGCATGTTGCAGGTCCTGTACGGGCCTATCTGGATACAGAAAATGATCGACTGCTGCCCTGGCCAGCACATTCTCCAGATCTCTGACCAACTGAAAACTGTGGTATCGTGTTGAAGCTGCATGGACAGGTGTACCTGTACACGGCATCCAAGCTCTGTTTGACTCAATGCCCAGGCGTATCAAGGTCGTTATTACGGCCAGAGGTGGTTATTCTGGGTACTGATTTCTCAGGATCTATGCACCCAAATTGCGTGAAAATGTAATCACATGTCAGTTCTAGTATAATACACTCCTGGAAATTGAAATAAGAACACCGTGAATTCATTGTCCCAGGAAGGGGAAACTTTATTGACACATTCCTGGGGTCAGATACATCACATGATCACACTGACAGAACCACAGGCACATAGACACAGGCAACAGAGCATGCACAATGTCGGCACTAGTACAGTGTATATCCACCTTTCGCAGCAATGCAGGCTGCTATTCTCCCATGGAGACGATCGTAGAGATGCTGGATGTAGTCCTGTGGAACGGCTTGCCATGCCATTTCCACCTGGCGCCTCAGTTGGACCAGCGTTCGTGCTGGACGTGCAGACCGCGTGAGACGACGCTTCATCCAGTCCCAAACATGCTCAATGGGGGACAGATCCGGAGATCTTGCTGGCCAGGGTAGTTGACTTACACCTTCTAGAGCACGTTGGGTGGCACGGGATACATGCGGACGTGCATTGTCCTGTTGGAACAGCAAGTTCCCTTGCCGGTCTAGGAATGGTAGAACGATGGGTTCGATGACGGTTTGGATGTACCGTGCACTATTCAGTGTCCCCTCGACGATCACCAGTGGTGTACGGCCAGTGTAGGAGATCGCTCCCCACACCATGATGGCGGGTGTTGGCCCTGTGTGCCTCGGTCGTATGCAGTCCTGATTGTGGCGCTCACCTGCACGGCGCCAAACACGCATACGACCATCATTGGCACCAAGGCAGAAGCGACTCTCATCGCTGAAGACGACACGTCTCCATTCGTCCCTCCATTCACGCCTGTCGCGACACCACTGGAGGCGGGCTGCACGATGTTGGGGCGTGAGCGGAAGACGGCCTAACGGTGTGCGGGACCGTAGCCCAGCTTCATGGAGACGGTTGCGAATGGTCCTCGCCGATACCCCAGGAGCAACAGTGTCCCTAATTTGCTGGGAAGTGGCGGTGCGGTCCCCTACGGCACTGCGTAGGATCCTACGGTCTTGGCGTGCATCCGTGCGTCGCTGCGGTCCGGTCCCAGGTCGTCGGGCACGTGCACCTTCCGCCGACCACTGGCGACAACATCGATGTACTGTGGAGACCTCACGCCCCACGTGTTGAGCAATTCGGCGGTACGTCCACCCGGCCTCCCGCATGCCCACTATACGCCCTCGCTCAAAGTCCGTCAACTGCACATACGGTTCACGTCCACGCTGTCGCGGCATGTTACCAGTGTTAAAGACTGCGATGGAGCTCCGTATGCCACGGCAAACTGGCTGACACTGACGGCGGCGATGCACAAATGCTGCGCAGCTAGCGCCATTCGACGGCCAACACCGCGGTTCCTGGTGTGTCCGCTGTGCCGTGCGTGTGATCATTGCTTGTACAGCCCTCTCGCAGTGTCCGGAGCAAGTATGGTGGGTCTGACACACCGGTGTCAATGTGTTCTTTTTTCCATTTCCAGGAGTGTATATTTGCCCAATGAATACCCGTTTATCGTCTGCATTTCTTCTTTGTTCAAAATGGTTCAAATGGCTCTGAGCACTATGGGACTTAACTTCTGAGGTCATCAGTCCCGTAACCTAACTAACCTAAGGACAACACACACATCCATGCCCGAGGCCGGATTCGAACCTGCGACCGTAGCGGTCGCCCGGTTCCAGACTGAAGCGCCTAGAACCGCTCGGCCACGCCGCCCGGCGGGGAGAAAATGCTGGTGGAGCGAAATGAGGCCATTATCAACGATAGAGACGGGCGTTACACGGTGATTGCGTCGTGTCTCCCGTGTGCGTCGAATGTTTTTGTCCCATCTCCTTATCTAGAGGCAGAAAATTAATGAAATATGCTCCGGAGCTTTGTAGAGCGGGTTCGAGTCGCGGTTGGGCCACAAACTGCTGTTAACGCGCTGCCCCACCTGCTGGTGCAGTGCGGGCCCACAGCCAGTGGTGCGTGACGCGGGGTCCGTTGCAGCTCAGTTATACGGCTCCTCCCTGCCGTAACCGCCCATCGGGCAGCAAATCGCTCCCAGCTTTCTCCCGACTGGCCGTGTTCTCTCTCCTCCGCGGCGGTTTCTCCAGGGAGGTCCGCCTGCAGTCCTGGCAAGGTCGCCACCTACCCGGCAGGTGCCAAGGTCGCCACAGCACACAAACGCACATGTAAATACGGCGGCGGCATTGCGTCGTGGGGCGTGGCCGCGACATAACTTGCACCGGCGCGACACTTACGCTGGCTACGATATAGTCTGTGGTCAGGGCAGCGCAGCTTAGCACGGGGAGAGTCCACAGTAGAACAACTGCGGTGTGCACCTGCAGGCTGATGGTGTAGCTACAAAAGGTAGCTCCCGTCCCTTTAAGGGGTGAAATGACATTAGGGAGTTAAAAAAAATCCGATTTTTTACTGTATAAATCGTTAGCTTAATTATCCAAGAATACAATTTCCAAATTTCAAAGCGAAATTCGCATATGTTTAGATTTTATGAGCATAGAATCAAGTGCAGATGGAAATTCTTCCAGTATATGACGATTTGGTTGAAATGGCTCTCAGCACTATGGGACTTAACTTCTAAGGTCATCAGTCCCCTAGAACTTAGGACTACTTAAACCTAGCTAACCTAAGGACATCACACACACCCATGCCCGAGCCAGGATTCGAACCTGCGACCGTAGCAGTCGGGCGGTTCCTGACTGAAGCGTCTAGAACCGCTCAGACACCGCGGCCGGCAATTTATTTTTTAAACGCCTACATCTCGAAATCACTTTTTTCACATTTGCGTGCAGACTAACTCAAAAAGTAAAGAACCGATCAATGTGAAAATTGATAGTATGATTGTTTATAAAATTACGAATTATATGAACCAACTTGTGAGATGATATCTTGATTTTAAGGGTATTTTTTGCATAACTAGATAAAAAAAATCGTGAAAATCGAAGTAAATTGTTCCACAATTTTTAATTTTCATTTTCACCCGCATTGAGGTTAATATTCTTAGAAAATAAGTTATTAATCTAAAATCAAAACCTTTTCGATTTCAGATGAAGATCGGAATGGCTACACAGCACGCAATTGGAGAACAATACTGACAACATTCAGCGGACGTCACAGCGTAACTTTGTTATTTTTGACCGAAATGATTTTGAAAATTCCCAAAAACTGTTCGAAATATGAATGAAATGATGTCAAAATTTGATTAAATACTAATTAATTCTTCCCACCCCAAAAAATCCCAAAAAATCAGTGTTAAACAGCCTCCTAATGTGATTTCCCCCCTTAATAGAATCTGTGAAGAGTGGTACGCCATATTTTGTCCGGGAGTCCCCTTTTAGAAAGTTCGCTGCCAGGTGTAAGTCCATTTGGCTGACGCTTAGCAACTTCTGACAAACATTGAAGGTTATTTTAAACCTTTTACAATGGAATGCCTTAGCTAGATCAAACCTAAAAAAGTTTGACTCTATGCACTGCCGGCCGCGGTGGTCTAGTGGGGGTGGGTACCCGTGGCCTAGGGGTAGCGTCTTTGATTCATTATCAAAAAACGTCTCCGGTCCCGGGTTCGATCCCCGCCACTGCCTAAATTTAAAGCCGGCACGGTAGCTCAGCGTGTTCGGTCAGAGGGTTAGCTCCCTCTGTAATAAAAAAAAACTGAGTCAAGCGATCAACAACAAACTTAAACGGATGTCCTACGACGTCCGCCCCGAGCAGATGCAACGAACAAAATCGAACAAAACGAGATTTAAAAAAAAAATAAAAAAAATAAAATGTGGTTCTAGGCGCTCAGTCCGGAACCGCGCGACCGCTACGGGCGCAGGTTCGAATCCTGCCTCGGGCATGGATGTGTGTGATGTCCTTAGGTTAGTTAGGTTCAAGTAGTTCTAAGTTCTAGGGGACTGATGACCTCAGATGTTAAGTCCCATAGTGCTCAGAGCCATTTGAACCACTATGCACTATTTCCCGAGAGGTATTAAATGAACAAATAGAGAGATTGCCACTTTTTTGTTTTATCAATTTTCGTTTTGGCTTTCTCATTAGCGTATGGGTCAATACCCCGAAACTAAAGAAACCAACATAATTAGAAGTTTGCGTCTTTAGTAATAAAAACTTTACATGCTTAACATCAGATATTTACCACATTAACCCGTTGGTAAAGTAATCAGCCGTCTGAAGCTGTTTTTTGTAGATGGCAGTTCGATGCTTCAAAGAATGATAGATGGGGCTATTGTTTGGAATAACATCCTCTGCGAAATTTCTGTGCTTACTATTTGAGGATCCATTTAGTACGCGACACATGTGGTTTAATGGTTGCGAAATTCTCTCAGCACTTCACTAGGAAATCCATTCTGAATACTTGCGCTACGAAGGGACACAGTTCTGTGAGCACACTGCAGCTCTGCGCTCTATCCTGTACAAGCCTCTTCATTTCAGTACAACTATCACAACCTACATCCATTACTACAGTCAAACCTTGCTCCCCCTCTTGAATTTTTACTCCTCCCACCTCCAGATACCGCCTTCCAATACTAAATTGATGATCCCTTGACACCTCAGGATGTGTCGTATCAAACAATTCCCTTCTTTCAGTCAAGTTCACCCACAAATTTATTTACCCCCCTCCCCTCCCAGTTCGATTCACTATCTGCTGATTAGTTCCTCCATAGAGATTCCGTGCAGAATACCATGGCCGGTAGATGCGCATTGGCAGGGAACACGCGGCGGATTGTGGGCAGCCGTTGTAAGGGAAATGCCGAGCGCTGAACGGAAAAACCTGAAGACTAGATTCGCATTTACTGTTAATATTAAGTGGAACCGCTCCACACGCACACTTGCTTCGTGAACTTTCAAAAAGATCTACTGTCACTTCTATTTTGGTCAGTATCCAATAATAATTCAGCTGAAAATGCAACAAAAGCAGGGATTTATTTGCGCCTCGCTATTTAAGCGTTTGAAGCGTGGTGAGTAGCGAATTTTGAGCAAAAGCTACTCCTTTCTGTTACTGGCACGTTAAAATTTGCTTTTTTTGCGAAAATACAAAGGAGTTTACACAATGTCACCTCCGTAAGATGTTGTGCAGATGAAACTGCAAAGAATTCTGAAGCAGTGGTTTGTGTAGTTTATTGAGGAACTGATAAAAAGCAAAGTGAACAGCTTCTGAAAAAGCACTTGCTTGGTACAAAAATAAACGCCTCATGTCTTTACTTATGCTGTTCCAAAACCCATAGCATTTCTCGTTTCACCAGCTAACGATAGCCCTTAAACATTGCATTCTTTCATCGAAAACGTCTGCAGTCAGTGAAATAATATGATAGATAATGGAGTTTTACATAAGAACCACATGGCAAAAGCCGGCCGAAGTGGCCGTGCGGTTAAAGGCGCTGCAGTCTGGAACCGCAAGACCGCTACGGTCGCAGGTTCGAATCCTGCCTCGGGCATGGATGTTTGTGATGTCCTTAGGTTAGTTAGGTTTAACTAGTTCTAAGTTCTAGGGGACTAATGACCTCAGCAGTTGAGTCCCATAGTGCTCAGAGCCATTTGAACCACCACATGGCAAAATACTCTCTTCTTTGCTTGCTAACATTTCCCAAGATCTCGTTACGATATCTCAAATCGTTTAGGAAACATGAGGAATGTTGTGGATATTTCATTCCGGTTTTATCGCGGTCGTAAATGAGTGAGCTACGAAAGATCAGTTTTCTCGATTTTTGCGACAGACAGAGACCTCCGTGCAATTCTAAATTCAGTATGTTAGCCAAATTTTACACAACATATTATGCACTATGCACCAGACGCAAGGTCATAACAACCCCTATATTTTCCATTGCAAACATTTTCGAATTTCGCGAGTGTCTTAGTTAAATGCAAAAATCACAATAACTATGACCATTAACGAAATGATGAACACTTCATCACAAAGCTGACGTATCAAGCTATAAGTAACACATATATGAAATTCTTTACCGAATACTTTCTGCAAAATCATTTGAGAAAAATTGCACTCGATTCTATCACCACCGGCTGGCCGAAAGCGGGAAAACAATGTCGCCCTCCCCTTCCAAACAAACGAACGAACGAACTCGCCCAGCGCTTTGGACGAAAACTCGTCCACAACAAATACTTAAATCAATATTCGATGTTACCAAATTCTTCTTACTCGGAAATGCTTTCCTTGCTATTGTCACTCTGCAGTTTCTATCTCTCTGCATAACCCATCATTAGTTATTTCGCTGCCCAAATACCAGACGTCATGGACTACTTCTTGTGCCTCATTTCCTAATCTAATCCCCACAGCATCGCCTTCTCCAACCACTGCTTGTTTTTCTTTTTCTTCAACTCTGCATAATGCTTCCTGTACAAGTTGTGTATAACCTTTCGATCCCTATGTTTTACCTTGCTAACTCCGGAATTTCAAAGAGTGTATTCCACGCAACATTTGGAAAATCTTTCTCTAAGCCTTCCTTTATCTAATCTTCTACGATAAGTCGTTGGGTCAGTACTGCCTCGAGTGTTCGTACATTTCTCCAGGAACCAAAGAGATCTTCCCCGACATCGGATGCTAGTAGTTTTTCCACTCTTCTGTAAAGAGTACGTGTTAGTATTCTTGCAACTGTGGCTTATTACACTTATAGTTCGGCAGTACTGACACCTGTGAGCACCTGCTTTCTTTGGAATCATCACATTCTTCTTGAAGTCTTTTTGCACTTCGCCTGCCACGTAAGTCTCGCACAGCAGGTGGAGTGACACAGAGGACGTTAATCAGCTAGAAGATGCGTGGCCGCCCGAAACGGCGAGTCGCAACGGCGGCTCGTGACCCTGTGCGACAAGTGGCTAGTTGCCGGGAGTCCCGCTAGGGGCGCCCTCTGCCTGACCCCTGACCCGACCGCAGAGAGCCTGGCCGTCAAATGGGGTCGCCAGCGGCAGATGGACCTGTCTAATTGGCCGCCTCAAGTCATCGCTGCAAAGTCTCTCTCTCTCTCTCTCTCTCTCTCTCTCTCTTTCTCTCTGACTATTCCCTCAATTCAGCACAGGCCGCGGCATCCGCCGGAAGTTGTCGTTGCGAATTTTGACCTTAACAGCTAGTCGCAAGGGGCAGCATACTTTCTGCAACACGTCACAGCCATAAACGGCGTACCTGCAGTACTAAACCGCTAACCCGGTACCCGATACGACTTGCAGCTTGCTTGTCTAACAGCTTTCAGGGGCAATGTTTTTACGGTATTTCGCAAAATTGTTGACCGAATATAAAAATTTAAAACACTTCCATATTCTAGTTATTAAGAGGTATACACTACTGGCGATTAAAATTGCTACACCACGAAGATGACGCGCTAAAGACGCGAAATTTAGCCGACAGGAAGAAGATGCTGCGATATGCCAATGATTACCTTTTCAGAGCATTCAGACAAGGTTGGCGCCGGTGGCGACACCTACAACGTGCTGACATGAGTAAAGTTTGCAACCGATTTCTCATACACAAACTGCAGTTGACCGGCGTTGCCTGGTGAAACGTTGTTGTGATGCCTCGTGTAAGGAGCAGAAATGTGCACCATCACGTTTCCGACTTTGATAAAGTAGATTTCAATGCTGGACAATTAACAAGTGTCAGCGTGCGAACCATTCGACGAGACATCATTGATAAGGGCTTTCGAAGCGGAAGACCCACTCGTATACCCTTGATGACTGCACGACACAAAACTTTACGCCTCGCCCGGTCCCGTCGACATTGACATTGGACTGTTGATGACTGGAAACATGATAGTAGGTCGGACGAGTATAGTCGCATGGAGCGGATGGATGTATACGGGTATGGAGACAACCTTATCAAACCTTGGACCCTGCATGTCATCAGGGGGCTGTTCAAGCTAATGGAGGCTGTGTAATTGTATGGGGCCGGCCGGGGTGGCCGAACGGTTCTAGGCGCTTCAGTCTGGAACCGCGCGACCGCTGCGGTCGCAGGTTCGAATCCTGCCTCGGGCATCGATGTGTGTGATGTCCTCAGGTTAGTTAGGTTTAAGTAGTTCTAAGTTCTAGGGGACTGATGACCACAGATGTTAAGTCCCATAGTGCTCAGAGCCATTTGAATTGTATGGGGCGTCTGCAGTTGGAGTGGTATGGGACGTCTGATACGTCTATATAAGACTGACAGGTGACACGTACGTAAGCATCCTGTCTGATCACCTGCATCCACTCACGTCCATTCCGACGGACTTAGGCAGTTCTAGCAGGACGATGCAGCACCCCACACGTCTCGAGTTACTACAGAGTAGCTCCAAGAACACCCTGCACCAAGAACACTCTTCTGAGTTTAAACACTTCCGCTGTCCACCAAACTCTGCAGCCACGAACATTATTGGGCATGAAACTTCCTGGCAGATTAAAACTGTCTGCTCGACCGAGACTCGAACTCGGGACCTTTGCCTTTCGCGGGCAAGTGCTCTACCATCTGAGCTTCCGAAGCACGACTCACGCCCGGTCCCGCAGCTTTACTTCTGCCAGTATCTCGTCTCCTACCTTCCAAACTTTACAGAAGCTCTCCTGCGAACCTTGCAGAACTAGCACTCCTGAAAGAAAGGATATTGCGTAGACATGGCTTAGCCACAGCCTGGGGGACGTTTCCAGAATGAGTTCTGCAAGGTTCGCAGGAGAGCTTCTGTAAAGCTTGGAAGGTAGGAAACGAGATACTGGCAGAAGTAAAGCTGTGGGACCGGGCGTGAGTCGTGCTTCGGTAGCTCAGTCGGTAGAGCACTTGTCCGCGAAAGGCAAAGGTCCCGAGTTCGAGTCTCGGTCGAGCAGACAGTTTTAATCTGCCAGGAAGTTTCATATCAGCGTACACTCCGCTGCAGAGTGAAAATCTCATTATTGGGCATATCTGGAATGCCTTAGAATGTGCTGTTCCGATTTACGGGCAGCCGTGCAGGATTTATGGTGGTCATTCCCTCCAACTTGTAACATCATAGATTAAGGGTCGACCTGCGACAGCAATCGCACAACTTGCGTACGGGCCGCGAGTTGCCGCCACGAGCGCAGCCGACGGAGTTCGGCCAGCTCTCATTTTGTTGGCACCTCATTTTTGCCTATTCTCTTATTTGCTTACTTGCTTAGCTCTTATTCGTTTATGGCTCAAGAAAACACCAAATGCTGTACATGGATGCGCACCTAATGTAGTTAATACATAGGATTAGTAACAAATAGGATAAGAAACATTTCTCTACTAATAACCATTGTGTGTGTGTGTGTGTGTGTGTGTGTGTGTGTGTGTGTGTGTGTGTGTGACTGGCGGTCAACGGCTCGATGAAACCATTCCGAGGTATTCACCGTCAGTCACACTCGGTGATGGTACTAACAAATCTCTCATCTATCCTATCTTCTTTTTATATTCTTCTTAAAAACAACAAAATTTTATTTATATTTCAACCTCAAATTAATTTTATTTTGAATCATTCTTTGTAAATTTTTGTAGATAAAACAAAAGGAAAGAAAACTGTAAAAAGATGAAAAACGAAAATTGTAAGATGTACGACCTGTTTTAAACATCAGGTAACAGGTCTATAATTTGGCAATAAATAAATTAAAAAAAAAAAATTAAATTAAATTAAAAAATTATGGCTCATGCTATTGTGCTCTCTTTCAGCCATTCTGATTGTTTTGATTTACTCCCAATTGAGAACTGCTCATTTTGCCATTTCACTTTTGCATATTTCTCATTTTGCTAATAATATGCTGCTTACCTTTTTACAGATGATTGACATAGTCTCATGTACTGTTTGTTCATTTCAGCCTGTTCATATGTTGATGTTCTTAAAATACTGTAATAATTATCGGAAGCATTTCTTCGCTTCAACTTGTGTAAAATATTCTCGATGTAGGATTTGTTCTGTGACACAGGTGTAAGGTTTTGAATATAAATTATATACGAAACTGTGCTTTAAAAGGAATTTATTTTTTCAGTTTGTACTACATCAGACGACAATGTTGTGATTGGAGGGAGAAATTTGAGAGGCGAACCCATGGAAATTGTCTTAAGTGATCCTCTTTAAAAATAAAAATTTATTTGACATTCAAAGACGTGACACTGCAGGCACCGAAAATTTATACGTCACAAGCTCTACTTCAGACGTTAGTCGAGTCCATGCGACGCCGTGTCGCGGCAATTCTCCGTGCTCGCGGAGGCCCTGCATGATATAACGCATGTGTACCAGTTTCTTTGACTCTTCAGTAAACATACCAGTATAGCGAAAAAAATTCTCAATTTGCGCAAATATTTTCGTCTATCATCCTGTAATTCCATGTTGAGAAGACGGCTGTGTCTTCCGTCGCGGTGTTGTGAACAAGATGGAAATAATAACAGGGAGGAACAGCCAGAAGTGCCCAATTAGCAGTAGTAGGGTTAAAAGTTCGGAGTAAGTTTTAAAATTCATGGAGAAGAAATAAATACTTTGAGGTTCGCCGATGACATTGTAATTCTGTCAGAGACAGCAAAGGACTTGGAAGAGCAGTTGAACGGAATGGACAGTGTCTTAAAAGGAGGGTATAAGATGAACATCAACAAAAGCAAAACGAGGATAATGGAGTGTATTCTAATCAAGTCGGGTGATGCTGAGGGAATTAGGTTAGGTAATGAAACGCTTAAAGTAGTAAATTAGCTTTGCTATTTGGGGAGCAAAATAACTGATGATGGTGGAAGTAGAGAGGATGTAAAATGTAGACTGGCAATGGCAAGGAAAGCGTTTCTGAAGAAGGGAAATTTGCTAACATCGAGTATAGATTTAGGTGTCAGGACGTCATTTCTGAAAGTATTTGTATGGAGTGTAGCCATGTAAGGAAGTGAAATGTGCTCGATAAATAGTTTAGAAAAGAAGAGAGTAGAAGCTTTCGAAATGTGGTGCTACAGAAGAATGCTGAAGATTAGATGGGTAGATCACATAACTAATGAGGAGGTACTGAATAGAATTGGGGAGAAGAGGAGTTTGTGGCACAACTTGACAAGAAGAAGGGATCGGTTGGTAGGACATGTTCTGAGGCATCGAAGGATCACCAATTTAGTATTGGAGGGCAGCGTGGAGGGTAAAAATCGAAGAGGGAGACCAAGAGATGAATACACTAAGCAGATTCAGAAGGACGTAGGTCGCAGTAGGTACTGGGAGATGAAGAAGCTTGCACGGGATAGAGTAGCATGGAGAGCTGTATCAGACCAGTCTCAGGACTGAAGACCACAACAACAACATCCTGTAATTCTACATTGAGAAGACGGCTGTGTCTTTCGTCGCGGTATTTGTGAACAAAATGTAAATAATAATGGGGAGGAACAGCCAGAAGTGCCCAATCAGCAGTAGTAGGGTCAAGGCGAAAGTGAGGGAATGACGCAGCTGCACTTATATCCAGATTTTCTCCGTCAGTTTGACAGAGAGTCTTGGTGTCATGTCTTGAAGACAGGGTGTCTGTGTGTGTGTGTGTGTCTGTGTGTGTGTGTGTGTGTGTGTGTGTGTGTGTGTGATTGCAACTTTTGTCTTCGCCCTTTCCGTGTCGCGAGAGCGACGGCGCCGCCGCTTTCGCTTGCCGGCTCTTGGCAGCTACAAGCGCGGAGTGGCGAGTGCCTGAGAGCTGTGGGCGACCGTCACCTTGCCGTGTAGAGGCCGTCGACCCCAGTGCTGGCACACGCCCCTTGCCAGAGGGCAGCCGTGCGGGGAGAAAGGCCCGTCTCTCCCTTCGTTCTCTCACGTCGACTCCTCTCGTCTCGCCGTCGTCTGCCGCCGCCTGGACCGTCTTCCCCTACAGGCCGCGACAATCCCTAGCTCTCCAGCCACATCACACTTCGTGGTCAACACCCTGCGGCTTACAAGTCAGCACCCGGCAGCCGAGTGGTGCCGGCACGGTAGCTCAGCGTGTTTGGTCAGAGGGTTAGCTGCCCTCTACAGGGTGTTACAAAAAGGTACAGCCAAACTTTCAGGAAACATTCCTCACACGCAAAGAAAGAAAATATGTTACGTGGACATGTGTCCGGAAACGCTTACTTTCCATGTTAGAGCTCATTTTATTACTTCTCTTCAAATCACGTTAATCGTGGAATGCAAACACACAGCAACAGAACGTACCAGCGTGACTTCAAACACTTTGTTACAGGAAATGTTTCAAAATGTTCTCCGTTAGCGAGGATACGTGCATCCACCCTCCGTCGCACGGAATCCCTGATGCGCTGATGCAGCCCTGGAGAATGGCGTATTGTATCACAGCCGTCCACAATACGAGCACGAAGAGTCTCTACATTTGGTACCGGGGTTGCGTAGACAAGAGCTTTCAAATGCCCCCATAAATGAAAGCCAAGAGGGTTGAGGTCAGGAGAGCGTGGAGGCCACGGAATTGGTCCGCCTCTACCAATCCATCGGCCACCGAATCTGTTGTTGATAGCGTACGAACACTTCGACTGAAATGTGCAGGAGCTCCATCGTGCATGAACCTCATGTTGTGTCGTACTTGTAAAGGCACATGTTCTAGCAGCACAGGTAGAGTATCCCGTATGAAATCGTGATAATGTGCTCCACTCAGCGAAGGTGGAAGAACATGGGGCCCAATCGAGACATCACCAACAATGTCTGCCCAAACGTTCACAGATAATCTGTGTTGATGACGTGATTGCACAATTGCGTGCGGATTCTCGAGGGCCCACAAATGTTGATTGTGAAAATTTACAATTTGATCACGTCGGAATGAAGCCTCATCCGTAAAGAGAACATTTGCACTGAAATGAGGATTGACACATTGTCGGATGAACCATTCGCAGAAGTGTTCCCGTGGAGGCCAATCAGCTGCTGATAGTGCCTGCACACGCTGTACATGGTACGGAAACAACTGGTTCTCCCGTAGCACTCTCCATACAGTGACGTGGTCAACGTTACCTTGTACAGCTGCAACTTCTCTGATGCTGACATTAGGGTTATCGTCAACTGCACGAAGAATTGCCTCGTCCATTGCAGGTGTCCTCGTCGTTCTAGGTCTTCCCCAGTCGCGAGTCATAGGCTGGGATGTTCCCTGCTCCCTAAGACGCCGATGAATTTCTTCGAACGTCTTCCTGTCGGGACACCTTCGTTCTGGAAATCTGTCTCGATAAAAACGTACCGCGCCACGGCTATTGCCCCGTGCTAATCCGTACATCAAATGGGCATCTGCCAACTCCGCATTTCTAAACATTGCACTGACTGCAAAACCACGTCTGCATGGTTATGCGCCGCACTTATAACAGCAAACAAAAAGAAAAAGAAAAAAAAAAGACAAGAAGATATTCACAAAGTGTCTGGCACTCAAGCCACACGTTTGCCCAACATTGAAACTGGCCAAAGACCGAAATTATGATACTGCAGCAGAATAAACGACCTATTCCGCAAATGGCGGAACTTTCATACAACAAATATGACATGGGTCTGGCCCGAAACCACGGTAATATTATCAATGGTACAACTTGTTGTTTTACTGTTCATGACCAGACCAGCGAACCAAATGACACTTTCCAGCAGGATAATGCAGGATCCCAAAGTACAGCCACAACAGGAACGCCTTCAGGAATGTAAGATTCCCTAACTGGCCTCCTTTGTAGCCTAATACGTCATCCATAGGGTGGTACGCCATCCACAGGGCAATTATCAATGGTAAAGCCTGTCGTTATTCTCTTCATAACCAGCGAACCAAATGGCACTTTCCAGCAGGATAATTCAGCATCCCACAGTACAGCTCACACCGCAAACTGAGGAATGTAAGGTCCCCTGACTAGCCTCCTTGGTGCCCACATATGTCATCCATGTGGCAATTATCAATGGTAAAGCCTGTGGTTATGCTCTCATGACCAGCGAATCAAATAGCACTTTCCAGCAGGATAATTCCGTAGGCCACAGTACAGCTCTCAGCACAAACGCCTGGACGAATGTAAGGTTCCCTGACTAGCCTCCTTGGTGCCCTGATATGTCATCCACTGGGCAATCATCAATGATAAAGCGTGTCGTTATATTATTCATTAGCAGCGAACTAAATGGCACCTTCCGGCAGGATAATACAAGATCCCACAGTACAGCTCTCACCACAAACACTTTGAGGAATGTAAGGTTCCATGACTGGTTTTCTTGGTGCCCTGATATCTGCCATCCATGCGACATGTCTGAGATGCTACAGGAAGTCGTTTACTATAACGTATGCATCCTGAGTCATAGATTCTGGTTGCCACCTCTTCCAATGACAGCAGAATTTCCTTAGGAATGTTGTCTACACGGTCTGAACTATTTCACCCATGTCTGTAAATTCTAATACTGGATCTCGTATCTCCCATATCGACTCCCATTTCTTCTCCTATAACAGTTTCTCCTTCTATAACATTTCCTCCATCTCATAGAGTCCATCAGTGCGCTCGCTCTGTCCTATGCGTTTAACAGTGGAAGTCACCCTGCCTTATTCCCCTGTCTCGGCTAGTAGCGAATTCCACACAATGAGCCTCTGGTGTGTAAGTGTGTGTGTGTGTGTGTGTGTGTGTGTGTGTGTGTGTGTGTGTGTGTGTCAGAGAGAGAGAGAGAGAGAGAGAGAGAGAGAGAGAGAGATTGTGGCGGTGGAGGGAGAGAGAGATGGGAAAACTAGCGACGTGATATTACGTCTCCTTTACGCGTCCAGCATTTACTTGAGTAAACACGCGTCGAGCTGTCAAGCAGTGGACAGCTGGTTGGTATTTAGAGGCCCTTTACGAGATTTCAGCTAGAGATGAGCAGCTTTTATTGAGACACCGCACCGTGTCGTCTACGTAAACTCTCTCTGTACCCCGGTCTCTGAATACGGGACTATGTCTCAACGCAATGTTGTTTCTCCTCAATCTTTGTGTGCGTTTGTGCGCGCGCGCGGTGTGTGTGTGTGTGTGTAGAGAGAGAGAAACCTTCTCCTAACTGTCCGGAGAGTGACATTTGACACACGTGGTACCGCGGCAATACGAAAGTGCCTTCTACAGATGTCCAGAAATGTCAGACTAACCGATTCACAAATTTCAAAAGTTGCTGTATCGTACGACTACAGCATCAATGACTCGCCAACGGATGCTGTCAACCCATAGAAACACGAGGGTACAACGATATTTCGGGATGTGAAGTACAAGCTTCTGAAATGCCCACAGCCTCAACGTGTTTTGAGAATGAAAACATGGTCCAAGTAGGCTGTATTCCTTATATTACCCGTTGAATTGGCTAATTTCAATCGCGGGTCTCATGCAAGTTCAAATGGCTCTGAGCACTATGGGACTTAACATCTGAGGTCATCATTCCCCTAGAACTTAGAATTACTTAAACCTAACTAACCTAAGGACATCATATACATTCATGCCCGAGGCAGCATTCGAACCTGCGACTGTAGCAGCAGCGCGATTCCGGATGAAGCGCCTAGAACTGCTCGTCCACAGCGGCCGGCCTCATGCAAGTGAAATGCTTCATGGTTTTTTCTTGAAAATGAGCCACGGTTGAAATTGACCAGTTGCGTGGATAATAAAAAGAATACTGCCTACTTCGACTACGTTTTCAGTCTCAAAATTTAACGGTTCCTTTTATTTTTGCTGTATATGTATGAGCGTATAAGAATAGTGACACATGAAAAAATGAATGAGCTGTTACATTCTAAACTTCATGTTTAGAAAAAAAAGAGACCCAAATTTTACAGTTAATTATCTCAATTTTTTCCACAGTTTTAATAAATCTGGAAAACTCTACTGTTTCGCACACCTATATTATGGTTTGTATGCTGTGCAAAATTCATCGAAGAATCTCTCTTACTTATGAAAAAAAATGTACCTATAGCAACAAATGCAGCCAACATTAACTGAAAAAATGATGAAATTTCACACGTAAAAAAATTATTTTGTTATTTCTTTAAAGTCAGTACCGCCATTAGACTGTTTTTTTTTAATATTTGCAGTGTTACATTTACACGATCATGATTTCGGCTTAAAACGCCATTATCAAGTGTTTTAATGTTATACAGTGCCTAAGATGGCATACTGTCATATTTAAAATACACTGTTGGACACATTGTCTACGGGTCAATATTTCTGGTAAAATCCTACTGCTTTGTTTTTATACTCCGTGATACAACAGCTCGACCTACGAAAATTGGTATTTGATTTGTCGGTTGCAAATAAAGAAATACATGTTTCAGCATTTTTTCGAAATTTTTCCCAATCGGGGTGAAATAGTGAGTGAAAGCTTTTTTTTTGAAAATATACCGTTATTAAAAAAACTACTAAAGTATTTTTAAAGCTGGCGTCTGATATCTCGGTTAAAAATAAAAAAATACGTGATTCAGTGTTTCTGGAAATTCAACGCCTAAGGTAGTCCAACAGGGGATGAAAATTTTTAAGAAAATATTTTGTTGCTTTAAAAAGATTTAAAGCTCAATTGATGGAAATTGAGATTTCTGTTATGTGTTAAATATAAAGAAATATCTTAATTTCTATATGTACTTGACTGTAGGAAAAGATGTGCTTTTGTTAGTTACAACACGTGCTGGTGTATAATTACTTATATGTGATCAAATGGTTCAGATGGCTCTGAGCACTATGGGACTTAGCTACTGAGGTCATCAGTCCCCTAGAACTTAGAACTACTTAAACCTAACTAACCTAAGGACATCACGCACATCCATGCCCGAGGCAGGATTCGAACCTGCGACCGTAGCGGTCACGCAGTTCCAAACTGACGCGCTTAGAACCTCACGGCCACACCGGCCGGCTATATGTGATCACATATATCTCATTATATATATAGGGTGTTACTGCAGGAGCCTCCACGAAGATTGCGTTCACCACTCGAACAACAAGCAATCGGGCGTCCCCTGGAAACGACCTAGTCGGCCAATCCTGCAAACACCGGAGCACCAAAACCAAAGATGACAAAACTCTCCGAAGAGACTCAAAAAAGGCCTTTATCAAGACCATCACTAGTGACAACTTCCTGCAATATTGAAGGCTTATCTGTAAATAAAGAAATTTTATTATCTGACATGTGCAAACGAAACAACTGTGACGTTTTAGTGTTACAAGAAACACACAGAGCACCAACTAGCCATAGACCAAAAATACAGGGCATGAAATTAGTTCTCGAGAGACCACACGAAAGGTACGGAAGTGCTATATTTGTGAAACCGAACTTAGACGTACGCTCCTGAAATAGAAATTTTAACTATTGAGCTACATTCATGTACTGTAACATCCGTGTACAAACCACCCAGTGCGAGGTTTAAATTTACGGAGCCTGGAAATTTCCATTCAAAAAACATTAAAGTTGTACTAGGAGATTTTAACTGTCACGGTCTCGCATGGGGTTATAAAGAGACAAATGACGATGGCGAAATGCTGGAGACCTGGGCAGACCAGGCTAAACTGAAATTGATACATGACCCAAAGTTGCCTGCATCATTTAATAGCGGAAGATGGAAACGAGGATTTAATCCAGATAACATCTTTGTCTCCGAAAAGGTATCCCTGCAAACTGTAAAGCAAATCGAGGACCCAATTCCAAGATCGCAACACAGAGCAATAACTTGCTGCATTATTGCAGTAATCAAATCAGATGTAATGCCCTTCAAGAGACGCTTCAATTTCAAAAAAGCTCATTGGGAACTTTTCACAGAGGACCTTGATAAGGGGATCTTGGAAATTAAACCAGAGATACAATCGTATGAAACTTTTATAGACCTCGTCAAGAAAATCTCTCGACGGCGCATACCTAGAGGGTGCCGCACCCAGTATATCGCTGGACTAAATGGTAGCAGCAAGGAAGCTCTGAAAAAGTATGAAGAACTATACAATAAGGACCCCTTCTCAGAGGAAACGATTCAGGCAGGTGAGGCACTGATGTCTGGTATCTCCGAAGCGAGAAAGGAAAAGTGGTGCAACCTCCTACAAGAGACGGACATGAAGCACAGCAGTAGGAAGGCATGGAAACTGGTCAAAAGTCTCAACAACGACCCAACAGAACCACAACCAAATTACAGTGAAGTTACACCCGATCAGATAGCTCACCAACTACTCATGAACGGAAAAACTAAAAGGAAGATCAGGAATGGCAAAATTAAAAGAAAATTGAACGAGGAGATTAGCTTCCTAGCTCGCCCGTTCTTCATTCAGGAGCTACAAGATGCCATCAATGATTTGAAAAACAATAAGGCCGCTGGCCTCGACGATCTGAGATCTGAGCAAATTAAACATTTTGGACCGGGAGTACAAGCATGGATCCTAGAGCTAATGAATAACTGTATTACAACAATGCAAATTCCTAAACTGTGGAGGAAAGCTCGGGTTATTGCATTACTAAAACCAGGGAAAGACCCAGCTGAAGCTAAAAATTTCCGGCCTGTATCACTGCTTTGTCATTTATTTAAAGTGCTGGAGCGAATGGTCCTCAAACGCATAGCTGATTATGTGGACAAAGCCCTCATTAAAGAACAAGCTGGATTCCGACCAGGAAAATCATGCTGTGGCCAAATTCTTAATCTCACACAGTACATCGAAGACGGCTATCAGAGAGGAGAAGTAACTGGGGTCGCATTCCTGGATCTCAGTGCTGCATATGACACAGTTAACCATAAGGTGCTTACCCAGAAAGTGTATAATGTCACTAAGGACTACACCCTTTCTATGTTCGTGCAATGTCTGCTACAAAACAGACGCTACTATGTAACCTTACAATCTAAAAACAGCCGTTGGAGGACACAGAAAAATGGACTTGCACAGGGTAGTGTCTTGGCTCCAATATTATTTAACATCTACACCAATGATCTTCCCATCAGCCGCCGGACACGAATGTTCATATATGCTGATGATGCAGCAGTGGCCACACAGGATAAAACCTTTGAACAAGTGGAGGAGAATCTCACAGGAGCCTTAACAGAACTTGCTACCTATTACGACGGCAATAATCTCAAACCAAACCCTAGTAAATCTCAAGTATCCGCCTTCCATCTTAGGAACAAACAAGCCAAACGGAAACTCCGAGTCATGTGGCAAGGGGAAGAGCTGAAACATACAAACAGCCCAAAATACCTGGCAGTAACATTGGACAGAGCACTTACTTTTAAGCAGCACTGTCACAACACTAAAAAAAAGGTCTGTGCCAGGAACAACATACTGCGGAAGCTAACAGGTTCATCGTCGGGAGCTCAACCACATGTTTTGCGCACCACAGGTCTGGTGCTGAGTATCTCAGCAGCGGAATATGCGGCGCCAGTTTGGAGGAACTCTGCTCACACTAAGCAAGTTGACGTCGCCGTAAACGAAACTGTACGTATTGCCACAGGATGCCTCAAACCAACTCCCACAGACATCATTTACCCCATCATAGGCATAGCACCACCCACTATCCGCAGACAAGTAGCCGCCGAGATCGAAAGATCAAAACAAAAGAATGATCCTCGACACCCGTTGCATATGCACCGAAAACAACGTGTCCGGCTGGATTCCCGCAGGAGTTTCATTGAAACTACTGAAGAGCTCGTCACCAAACCCGCCGCAAGGCGGCTATCTCTTTGGGAAGAAATGGTGCCACACTCCACAATGGATCTACTTGAGGAGGGATCTGCAGGATTTCAACTAACTTTTACAACTTGGAGGTCATTAAACCGGCTGCGCACTGGAGTAACTGGGTGCAAATCAAACCTATTTAAATGGGGTTACAGTGATGGCGACAGGTGTGAATGCGGAGCAATACAGGACTTGGACCACCTACTGATCTGCCCAGATATGTCTATGACATGCACTAAAGATGATATTTTGAAAGTCAATGACAAAGCAATCTACGTTGCTAATTTCTGGGAAGGGAAGATATAATTGGTGCATCCGGACACGGAAGAAAAAAAAACAAAAAGGTACGGCCAAACTTTCAGGAAACATTCCTCACACACAAATAAAGAAAAGATGTTACGTGGACATGTGTCCGGAAACGCTTAATTTCCATGTTAGAGCTCATTTTAGTTTCGTCAGTATGTACTGTACTTCCTCGATTCACCGCCATGATTTCATACGGGATACAGTACTTGTGCTGCTAGAACATTTGCCTTTACAAGTACGACACAACATGTGGTTCGTGCACGATGGAGCTCCTGCACATTTCAGTCGAAGTGTTCGTACGCTTCTCAACAACAGATTCGGTGACCGCTGGATTGGTGGAGGCGGACCAATTCCATGGCCTCCACGCTCTCCTGACCTCAACCCTCTTGACTTTCATTTATGGAGGCATTTGAAAGCTCTTGTCTACGCAACCCCGGTACCAAATGTAGAGACTCTTCGTGCTCGTATTGTGGACGGCTGTGATACAATACGCCATTCTCCAGGGCTGCATCGGCGCATCAGGGATTCCGTGCGATGGAGGGTGGACGCAAGTATCCTCGCTAACGGAGGACATTTTGAACATTTCCTGTAACAAAGTGTGTGAAGTCACGCCGGTTCGTTCTGTTGCTGTGTGTTTCCATTCCATGATTAATGTGGTTTGAAGAGAAGTAATAAAATGAGCGCTAACATGGAAAGTAAGCGTTTCCGGACACATGTCCACATAACATATTTTCTTTCTTAGTGTGTGAGGAATGTTTCCTGAAAGTTTGGCCGTAACTTTTTGTAACACCCTGTATATAAAACGCAACGTCCCGAGCTACTCACTCACTCACTGACTTATCAACGCCCAGCCCAAACCACTATCGACAGAAACTTGAAATTTGCAGAGCTTGTCGATCTTCTACAGCAGGCGTCGTTTAAGAAGGGGTTTTCCGAAATTCCACCCCTGAGGGGGTGAAATAGGTGTTGAAAGATTTTTTGAAAACCATCGCTATTGAGGCGATTTTTAACCTAGACCTATGAAAACTCATATTTGGTTTCTTGCTTAGAAATAAAGAAATACATATTTCAGCATTTTCGAAAATTTAACCCCTATGGGAGTGAAAATTTGGAATTAAATAATTATTAAAGAACATGTTTTTTAAAGCTACATCTATGCAAATTGGTGTTTAACTTCTCGGTTACAAATAAAAACACACGCGGCTTAGTGTTTACGTAAATTGAGTCGCTAAGAGGGTGAAATAGGGGACGAAATACTTATGAATAACTTTCGGTATGAAAGCATTATTTAAGCTAAAGCCATGAAAATTTGTATTTGGCTTCTCGGTTAGAAATAAGAAAGAAATATCTTTTGCTGTTTTTCCAACGGCCTTGCCGCAGTAATGACATGTGTTCCCATCAGATCACCGAAGTTAAGCGTTATCGTTCTTGGCTAGCAACGGATGGGTGACCATCCGGTCTGCCGAGCGCTGTCGGCAAGCGGGGTGCACTCAGCCCTTGTGAGATAAACTGAGGAGTCACTTGACTGAGAAGTAGCGGCTCCGGTCTCTTAAACTGACATACGGCTTGGGTCCGTTGTTCCGACCACATGCCCCTCCATATTCGCATCCAGTGACGCCTGTGGGCTGAGGAGGCCACGGCGGCCGGTCGGTACCGTTGGGCCTTCCTAGACCTGTTCGGATGAGGTTTAGTTTTCAGAGTTTACAGACTTTGGAAATAGAACCCCCATGGGGAGGAAATAGGAGATGAAAATTTTTACGCAAATATTTCGTTATGAAAGCATCTTTGAAGCTAAATCTATGAAAATTTGTCTTTGGCTTCTTTGTTAGGATTAAAGAGATGTGCATTTCACTTTTTTTTAGTAATTCAACGCTTAATTGGATGAATTAAGGTGTGAAACGTTTTATGAAGATATTTCATCGTGAAAGCGTTGTCGAAGTTAAATCAATGAAAATTTGTATTTAGCTTCTCTGTTCGAAATTAAAAAAAGTGTTTAATGGATTTTGGAACTTAAGCCCCTAATGGGTAATAGAGGGGATGAAATTTTTAAGCAAATATTTCGTTATATTTAGAAAAGATTTAAATGCAAATGTACGAAATTTGATATTCCACTTCTTAGTTAAATATACAGAGTCTTAGTTAAATATACAGAAACTGTTTCTACGGAAACATCACCATAAGAACGCAAAAGGCATGATTAACAAAAGCCCTGGATTCCTACTACCAGAATCGCTGTTTGGTCAGAAGTACACTCGGAAATGATGACGCTCCTACGGCCTTCATTAACGTGAAAAGTTTAGAGTGTGTTGCAATATGTAAACAACATAGAAAGTCGAGTAATGAAAAGAAAAGCAGACCTGAGCAGACAACACAGTTTACGGGAGCGAAGCAGTGGGCGCTAACCTACTTCAGGTATAAGTTAGCATCGGGAGCTTTCATAAACATTAGTCTCGACTACTGCAGTGATGTAAATTTACCTACGTAAACCCCCGTCGCCGCCACCGCCTCCTCCACTTACGTTTCCGCATTTAACGTACACTATCAACGTACAAATAAGGAACTGTGTACCTCCTATCAGCTGACTGTAATGAAAATTGAAATAACGATAACTGGAGGCGAGAAGAACGGACACCTCAATTAGTGTCGTCGGCTGCGACAGTAAAAGGCTGTCTGGATACCAGCCGACATTCCTCCGTAACGAGTTGTCGGCTTTATCTGCAGCCTTATCTGAAACCAGCGCGACGCCTCTGTAAATATTCCACTATCGACTGCTGCTTAAATTCTCTCAACAGAGAGATTTCGGAGCTTTTCCTGCCCACGTGTCCATCGCAAAGGAACGTATTCATGTGCCCCCCCTGCCCCACCCCCCCCCCCCCCCCACCACTGCATGTACTGTCCTGAGAACATCCTTGTCATAAATAAGAGCTGTATCTGTTTTGATTACCATAGACTGTACACATACATGAATCTATTTATGGCATGTAATACCTGAGTAGCTTTCATTGGGAGTTTTTCCAACTACGTGTCAACTACTCTATTTTATGCAGTTGCAATGTCATAATCATCATCATTTCCTTTGGACCTTTGTCCGACTTCAACTCGGGGTCGGTTGTTTCTATGGAATTTTGTATTGTTAGTGTCAGAGGGTGGCCAGATGCCCTTCTTGCTACCCCGAACCCCCACCCCCCCGGGACAGAACAAGTGTATCCCAGCGGTCTGTATCCAGTGGAAGCCCTGAAATAGTGCGAACGTTTTCAAATGTCTGCGAGTCGTGTAACTGTGGCGGGACTGGGGACCAGCCCAGTGCTCACCTAGTGGCATGTGGAAAACCGCCTAAAAACCACATACAGGCTGACCAGCATACCGGCCCTAGTCGTTAATTCACCAGGTGGATTTGATCCGGGGCCGGTGCTCGTACCCGAGTCCAGGAAGCAGCGTATTAGTGCCTTCGGCTAACCTGGTGGGCTTATGAAATTGTTATACATTTTTACATTTCAATAAGTGTAATATGATTACTATATATTTCCATACTATTACTATATTTTATGAATATTGCACTGTAACTGCAGCCTCATGTCTCTTCTATCCACGTTGGACCTGCTACCTATACCAACCCAATCTAATGGATTACCATTCTTCCCCACCCAGGCGTCTCCCCCTCCCTCCCTGGATGATGGCGGTCAAAGTGTAAGCAGTGAGAGGATAAGGAAAGGGAAGGTAGTCGACCGTGTCCTGGAGCCTGCGTTTGTCGACATATATCACAGTCTCTTGTTACCCCCCTCCCTCCATTTTGTTTTGGGGCGTTCAACGACTCACCTGTTGATAGGTCCTTTGAAGTTTTTTGCCCCCAGCACCCCCCCCCCCCCATCCACCACCCCAACTTTATCTACAGCCTCATTTTCATTTTTCCTGCTTTAACATTTAATCAAACATACACTCATACCCCTATTATTGTTTATCCAGCCCCCAATCCATATCTCCTACATATACCCACCTCTCCAGCAACCATTTACGCCGTCCCATCCACCCCCACCACCCCTCCCCTCGCATTTTTAAATCCTACTCTTAACTTCCGTATTTTTGTTATCAGTGGCACTCACTATATTCTTTTGTGGTCAATTGTCTTTGAATTTTATTTGGTTTTGTTCCTTTTACGCTTGAATACTGCCTAGCAGTGTGGGATCTGTACCAGATAGGGTTGATAGAAGAGATAGAGAAGATCCAATGGAGAACAGCGCGCTTCGTTACAGGATCATTTAGTAATCGCGAAAGCGTTACGGAGATGACAGATAAACTCCAGTGGAAGACTCTGCAGGAGACACGCTCAGTAGCTCGGTACAAGTTTTTGTTAAAGTTTCGAGAACATACCTTCACCGAAGAGTCAAGCAGTACGAGGTGCATTCAAGTTCTAAGGCCTCCGATTTTTTTCTCCGGACTGGAAAGAGATATAAACATGCGCATTGTTTAAAATGAGGCCGCGTTCATTGTCAATACGTCCCAGAGATGGCAGCACCGTACGGCAGATGGAATTTTACCGCCAGCGGCGAGAATGAGAACTGTTTTAAATACTTAAAATGGCGACGTTTTCCTTACTTGAACAGCGTGCAATCATTCGTTTTCTGAATTTGCGTGGTGTGAAACCAATTGAAATTCATCGACAGTTGAAGGAAACATGTGGTGATGGAGTTATGGATGTGTCGAAAGTGCGTTCATGGGTGCGACAGTTTAATGAAGGCAGAACATCATGTGACAACAAACCGAAACAACCTCGGGCTCGCACAAGCCAGTCTGACAACACAATCGAGAAAGTGGAGAGAATTGTTTTGGGGGATCGCCGAATGACTGTCGAACAGATCGCCTCCAGAGTTGGCATTTCTGTAGGTTCTGTGCACACAATCCTGCATGACGACCTGAAAATGCGAAAAGTGTCATCCAGGTGTGTGCCACGAATGCTGACGGACGACCACACGGCTGCCCGTGTGGCATGTTGCCAAGCAATGTTGACGCGCAACAACAGCATGAATGGGACTTTCTTTTCGTCGGTTGTGACAATGCATGAGACGTGGATGCCATTTTTCAATCCAGAAACAAAGCGCCAGTCAGCTCAATGGAAGCACACAGATTCACTGCCACCAAAAAAATTTCGGGTAACCGCCAGTGCTGAAAAAATGATGGTGTCCGTGTTCTGGGACAGCGAGGGCGTAATCCTCACCCATTGCGTTCCGAAGGGCACTACGGTAACAGGTGCATCCTACGAAAATGTTTTGAAGAACAAATTCCTTCCTGCACTGCAACAAAAACGTCCGGGAAGGGCTGCACGTGTGCTGTTTCACCGAGACAACGCACCCGCACATCGAGCTAATGTTACGCAACAGTTTCTTCGTGATAACAACTTTGAAGTGATTCCTCATGCTCCCTACTCACCTGACCTGGCTCCTACTGACTTTTGGCTTTTTCCAACAATGAAAGACACTCTCCGTGGCCGCACATTCACCAGCCGTGCTGCTATTGCCTCAGCGATTTTCCAGTGGTCAAGAAGCCTTCGCCGCTGCCATGGAATCATGGCGTCAGCGTTGTGAAAAATGTGTATGTCTGCAGGGCGATTACGTCGAGAAGTAACGCCAGTTTCATCGATTTCGGGTGAGTAGTTAATTAGAAAAAAAATCGGAGGCCTTAGAACTTGAATGCACCTCGTATATTGCTCCCTCCTACGTATATCTCGCGAAGAGACCGTGAGGATAAAATCAGAGAGATTAGAGCCCACACAGAAGCATACCGACAATCCTTCTTTCCACGAACAATACGAGACTGGAATAGAAGGGAGAACCGATAGAGGTATTCAAGGTACCCTCCGCCACACACCGCCAGGTGGCTTGCGGAGTATGGATGTAGATGTAGATGTAGTTCCTCATCAAATTTAATGTGGGTTCACTCACAGTTGTTGACGATTTGTTGTATACACGTTTATTGCAAAGATGATGATACACAGTACCATCCCAAAAATAATTACACTTAGTCCGGAGTTATTTAACATTAACAGTCAAGTAACTTTGATATCTGTCATTTTAGTATTCAGTTGTTTTATTACACATACTCTCTGATTTCACTGTCATTGCGACTCAAGGAGATGTGTTCATCTTTTATGTACCGAAGTAAATCTGTTTTTATTTAACATGAGTGCTGCCGTTATTATATATTGATCAGTTTACAAGATGATGGTTTTACATCTGGAATTTCGTGGGGAACGAATTTTTTCCTTAGTTTATGGCCAAATCTGAGCTAGATGTCCTGCACTGTATGTTAATGACATTAATTGTAAGTACATTTCGTAATTATACGCTAATTTACATTCATTGTTTAAGACGTTTTACATCTTATGAAATTTTATGTGCTCTCACTGTATGCAATTTTTGTTTTTAGCAATCACTTGAAAATTGCCTAAAAGGCCGAAACCTGGGTCGCAATTAAACAAACAATAATACAGCCAAATGGCGGTATGTTCATTTAAAAATTTTAATGATTGCCTCCAAACTAACATCATATCGGCGACACTGTCTCTCTCCTATTTCGCGATAGTAGAAAACGAGCTGCCCTTCTTTGGACTTGTTAGATGTCCTACGTCAATCCTGTCTGGTACGGATTCGACAGCGCACAGCAATATTCCAGAAGAGGATGGGCAAGCGAAATGTAGGTAGTCTCTTTTGTAAATTTGTTGCATCTTGTAAGTGTTCTGCCTGTATGCACAACATTTTCCATTTCACCGTTCCGAATTAAGTTGTTCGGAATTATAATCCCCATTTACTTATCGTGTAATCAAAATCTAATGGATTACTATTAGTTCTCAAGTACATGACATCACACTTTTTATTTTACGTGTCATTTGCCGCTTTTCACGCTATACAGATATTTTGTATAAGTCGTTTTTAAATTGATTTTGGCCGTCTGATGTAATAAGTAGGCGGTAAACGACTGCTTCATCTGGGAACAATATGTACCATGGCCAATAAGATTGTCTCCTACATCATTTATATACAGGGTTATTACAAATGATTGAAGCGATTTCACAGCTCTACAATAACTTTATTATTTGAGATATTTTCACAATGCTTTGCACACACATACAAAAACTCAAAAAGTTTTTTTAGGCATTCACAAATGTTCGATATGTGCCCCTTTAGTGATTCGGCAGACATCAAGCCGATATTCAAGTTCCTCCCACACTCGGTGCAGTATGTCCCCATCAATGAGTTCGAAAGCATCGTTGATGCGAGCTCGCAGTTCTGGCACGTTTCTTGGTATAGGAGGTTTAAACACTGAATCTTTCACATCACTATGCGTGAAACTTGCCCGGACGTGTTTCTTCGCTCACTGCAGGCCGACCCGTCGATTTCCCCTTACAGAGGCATCCAGAAGCTTTAAACTGCGCATACCATCGCCGAATGGAGTTAGCAGTTGGTGGTTCTTTGTTGAACTTCGTCCTGAAGTGTCGTTGCACTGTAATGATTGACTGATGTGAGTGCCTTTCAAGCACGACATACGCTTTCTCGGCTCCTGTCGCCATTTTGTCTCACTGCGCTCTCGAGCGCTCTGGCGGCAGAAACCTGAAGTGCGGCTTCAGCCGAACAAAACTTTATGAGTTTTTCTACGTATCTGTAGTGTGTCGTGACCATATGTCAATGAATGGAGCTACAGTGAATTTATGAAATCGCTTCAATCATTTGTAATAGCTCTGTATAGACTGGGAACAACAGAGACGCTATAACACTTCCTTGGGGAACACAAGATATCACTCCTGTCTCACTCAATGATTTTCTGTCAGTTGTCACCAAATGTGACCCTTACGACAGGAAATTGCAAATGCGACGTTACTCTACAACCACGAGGAAATCTGCAAATATGAAATCAACTTGAGATACCGTGTCAACAGCACTCATTACTTCGTGTGAGTAAAGAACCATATTATCTCAATCTCTGCTAGATATGTGTCGAGAGGTCGTTTTCTTCGAAATAACTTGTAATAATAAGTTTGTTTGCATGGCCATCCTCCGCAGCAAGCACAGAAATAGTTGTTTTGTAAATAAAACCACCTTTTCTTGCTGAAACTTAATTTATTTTTCTCAGACGCGTTTCGCCATTTTCTTGGCCTAAGGCATCTTCAGTGGGATCTATAACGATACAGTTTTGTTATTTATAGATTATCAAACAGTTAACGTCGCGTTTTTTATGTAAATAAGTAATTTACTTGAAGATTGCTGTGATCTGCGTTGAGAGAGGAGACGCAGATCACACCAAACTGTAAATTATTACTTATTTACATAAAAAAGGCGACGTTAACTGTTTGATAATATAAAAATAACAAAACTGTATTGTTATACACTGATGCACTGAAGACACTGATACAGGCATGCGTATTCCAATACCGATATGTAAACAGGCAGAACACGGAGCTGCGGTCGGCAACGCCTATAAAAGACAAGTGTCTGGCGCATATGTTAGATCAATTACTGCTCCTACAATGACAGATTATCAAGGTTTAAGTGAGTTTGAACGTGGTGTTATAGTCGGCGCATGAGCGATGGGACACAGCATCTCTCGGAAGAAGATACTGCAAGAACTGACCAGAACGACTGAAGCGAATCGTTCAACGCGACAGAAGTGCAGCCCTTCCGCAAATTGATATGTATTTCAATGCTGCGCCATCAAGAAGTGTCAGCGTGCGAACCATTCAACGAATCACCATCGATATGGCCGGCCGCGGTGGCCGTGCGGTTCTAGGCGCTGCAGTCCGGAACCGCGGGACTGCTACGGTCGCAGGATCGAATCCTGCCTCGGGCATGGATGTGTGTGATGTCCTTAGGTTAGTTAGGTTTGAGTAGTTCTAAGTTCTAGGGGAGTGATGACCTAAGATGTTAAGTCCCATAGTGCTCAGAGCCATTTGAACCATTTGATAGTCAAGAAGTAGTGCAGTTACCTGAGTGCTCTGATCAGTGGCTGTAGGGATGTCATGTTTTATATCTGTTAGTTCCAACTGCCATATATTGGCTTGAATGTGCAGTGGATGGGTGGATGGGTGACCATCCGGTCTGCCGAGCGCTGTTGCCAAGGGGGCTGCACTCAGCCCTTGTGAGGCAAACTGAGGAGCTACTTGACTGAGAAGTAGTGGCTTATGTCTCATGAACTGAGATACGACTGGGAGACCGGTGTGCTGACCACAGGCCTCTCCATATCCGCATCCAGACGCCCCTGGCCTGAGAGGATGACACGGCGGCCGGTCGGAACCGTTGGCCCTTCCAAGGCCTGTTCGGACGGAGTTTAGTTTTTTGTACTCCCTGCATATTCAGAAGAGATCTCCACCTCTTCGTACTGTTTACGGATTTATGGACAGCCCTGCAGGATTTATGGTGTCAGTTGCCTCCAGTACTAGTTCAGACATTAGTCGAGTCCATCCAACGTCGTGTTGCGGCACTTGTGCGTGTTAGCGGGGGCCCTACACGTTATTAGGTAGGTGTACCAGTTTCCTTGGCTCTTCATTGCATTTCACCAGAATAAAGATGAAAGGATTGTTCGAACGGCTCGAGTCCCATTAGAACCATTTTTGAACCAGTAGGTCTACCTCTGGCCCGTGTGCAAGCAGTTATTCGTACTGGCACTCACTGATAGAGATGTCGAATGTCCTCCTCGGGGATATCGTGTCAGATTCTGTCCAATGCGCGCGGCAGATCACAAAATCCCGAGATGGTTGGCGGGCCCTGCTGCTAATGCTACAAACGTTCTTATCTGGTAGTGATTCCGCGATCTTATTGCCCAAGATAGGTTTTGCAAGGAGAAAGACAAACATTAGAAATTCTCGCCGTCTACATCTACATCTACATGATTACTCTGCAATTCACATTCAAGTGCTTGGCAGAGGGTTCATCGAACCACAATGATACTATCTCTCTTCCATTCCACTCCCGAACAGCGCGCGGGAAAAACGAACACCTAAACCTTTATGTTCGAGCTCTGATTTGTCTTATTTTATTTTGATGATCATTCCTACCTATGTAGGTTGGGCTCAACAAAATATTTTCGCATTCGGAAGAGAAAGTTGGTGACTGAAATATCGTAAATAGATCTCGCCGCGACGAAAAACGTCTTTGCTTTAATGACTTCCATCCCAACTCGCGCATCATATCTGCCACACTGTCTCCCCTATTACGTGATAACACAAAACGAGATCCCCTTTCTTGCACCCTTTCGATGTCCTCCGTCAATCCCACCTGGTAAGCATCCCACACCGCGCAGCAATATTCTAACAGAGGACGAACGAGTGTAGCGTAAGCTCTTTAGTGGAGTCGTTGCATCTTCTCAGTGTCCTGCCAATGAAACGCAACCTTTGGCTCGCCTTCCCCACAATATTATCTATGTGGTCTTTCCAACTGAAGTTGTTCGTAATTTGAACACCCGGGTACTTAGTTGAATTGACAGCCTTGAGAATTGTACTATTTATCGAGTAATCGAATTCCAACGGATTTCTTTTGGAACTCGTGTGGATCACCTCACAGTTTTCGTTATTTAGCGTCAACTGCCACCTGCCACACCATACAGCAATCTTTTCTAAATCGCTTTGGAACTGTGCCGTGTGCGGACGGGCATTATCTTGCTGAAATGTAAGACCAGGATGGCTTGCCACGAAGGGCAGGGAATGGAGCATACGTACTGCTATGCTGTAAGAATGCCGCGGATGACAAGGGGTCCTGGTATAAAAACACTCCTGGGTGTCAAGCCTTATGGAGGCTGACAGTCGTGTTGGTATCCCGCCGCTGTCTGGGGCGTCAACAGACGCCTTCATCGGAGGTCAGTTCAGAGCAGGACTTGTCAGTGAAGGCAATTCTAGTCCAGCAATAAGATTCCAAGCCCCAGTGACCAGCAAAAGTGTTTATGGAGACGCCTCGGGCTGCGATGGGCCAGGTGTTTTGATGTGGGGTGCCTGTTGTTTTCAGGGCAGGACCGCTTTTCAGGTTATCCACTGCACCTGTACATCACAGCCGTACGTGGACGATATTCTACCCCCAATTTTGTTTTCCCTCGCATTGGTTCAAATGGCTCTGAGCACTATGGGACTTAACTTCTGAGGTCATCAGTCCCCTAGAACAAGGACATCACGCACATCCATGCCTGAGGCAGGATTCGAACCTGCGACCGTAGCGGTCGCGCAGTTCCAGACGGTAGCGCCTAGAACCGCTCGGCCACTGTGGCCGGCTCCCTCGCAGTAAACCATCCTGTGCTTACACTTCAGCAAGATAATGCCCAGCCCCGCACAAGGCCAGACCCTACCTTGGCCAACAAGGTCGCCAGGTCTGCCCCCAGTTGGGAACGTTTGGAGCACTACAGGCAGCGCCCACCAACCATATCAGCATTTTGACGATCTAACGCGGCAGTTGGACAGAATTGGGCACGATATCCCTCAGGACGGGATCCAGTATCTCTGTAAATCAATTGCAAGCAGAGTAGCTGCTTGCATAAGGGCCAGAGGTGGATCAACGGGTTACTGGTTCAAATGGCTCTCAGCACTACGGACTTAACATCTGAGGTCATCAGTCCCCTAGAACTAGTTAAACCTAACTAACCTAAGGACATCACACACATCCATGCCCGAGGCAGGATTCGAACCTGCGACCGTAGCGGTCGCGCAGTTCCAGACTGTAGCGCCTAGAACCGCTCGGCCGCTGCGGCCGGCGCCCTCGCAGTAAACCATCCTGTGCTTACACTTCAGCAAGATAATGCGCAGCCCCGCACAAGGCCAGACCCTACCTTGGCCGACAACGTCGCCAGGTCTGTCCCCAGTTGAGAACGTTTGGAGCACTACGGGCAGCGCCCACCAACCATCTCAGGATTTTGACGATCTAACGCGGCAGTTGGACAGAATTGGGCACGATATCCCTCAGGACGGGATTCAGTATCTCTGTAAATCAATTGCAAGCAGAGTAACTGCTTGCATAAGGGCCAGAGGTGGATCAACGGGTTATTGGATCAAATGGCTCTCAGCACTACGGGACTTAACATCTGAGGTCATCAGTCCCCTAGAACTACTTAAACCTAACTAACCTAAGGACATCACACACATCCATGCCCGAGGCAGGATTCGAACCTGCGACCGTAGCTGTCGCGCGGTTCCAGACTGAAGCGCCCAGTGTAGTGGGACGCGAAATTGAAGTGTCACCCATCCACCAGTGTCAGCCCAGTTTGCAGGTGAATTTAAGTTTAATTTAGTGTTTTGGTTCAAATGGCTCTGAGCACTATGGGACTCAACTGCTGTGGTCATCAGTCCCCTAGAACTACTTAAACCTAACTAACCTAAGGACATCACACACACCCATGCCTGAGGCAGGATTCGAACCTGCGACCGTAGCGGTCGCTCAGTTCCAGACTGTAGCGCCTAGAACCGCTCGGCCACTGCGGCCGGCTCCCTCGCAGTAAACCATCCTGTTCTTACACTTCAGCAAGATAATGCGCAGCCCCGCACAAGGCCAGACCCTACCTTGGCCAACAAGGTCGCCAGGTCTGTCCCCAGTTGAGAACGTTTGGAGCACTACGGGCAGCGCCCACCAACCATCTCAGGATTTTGACGATCTAACGCGGCAGTTGGACAGAATTGGGCACGATATCCCTCAGGACGGGATCCAGTATCTCTGTAAATCAATTGCAAGCAGAGTAACTGCATGCGTAAGGGCCAGAGGTGGATCAACGGGTTACTGGTTCAAATGGCTCTCAGCACTACGGGACTTAACATCTGAGGTCATCAGTCCCCTAGAACTACTTAAACCTAACTAACCTAAGGACATCACACACATCCATGCCCGAGGCAGGATTAGAACCTGCGACCGTAGCAGTCGCGCGGTTCCAGACTGTAGCGCCCAGTGTAGTGGGACGCGAAATTGAAGCGTCACCCATCCACCAGTGTCAGCCCAGTTTGCAGGTGAATTTAAGTTTAATTTAGTGTTTTGGTTCAAATGGCTCTGAGCACTATGGGACTCAACTGCTGTGGTCATCAGTCCCCTAGAACTACTTAAACCTAACTAACCTAAGGACATCACACACACCCATGCCTGAGGCAGGATTCGAACCTGCGACCGTAGCGGTCGCACAGTTCCAGACTGTAGCGCCTAGAACCGCTCGGCCACTGCGGCCGGCTCCCTCGCAGTAAACCATCCTGTTCTTACACTTCAGCAAGATAATGCGCAGCCCCGCACAAGGCCAGACCCTACCTTGGCCAACAAGGTCGCCAGGTCTGTCCCCAGTTGAGAACGTTTGGAGCACTACGGGCAGCGCCCACCAACCATCTCAGGATTTTGACGATCTAACGCGGCAGTTGGACAGAATTGGGCACGATATCCCTCAGGACGGGATTCAGTATCTCTGTAAATCAATTGCAAGCAGAGTAACTGCATGCGTAAGGGCCAGAGGTGGATCAACGGGTTACTGGTTCAAATGGCTCTCAGCACTACGGGACTTAACATCTGAGGTCATCAGTCCCCTAGAACTACTTAAACCTAACTAACCTAAGGACATCACACACATCCATGCCCGAGGCAGGATTAGAACCTGCGACCGTAGCAGTCGCGCGGTTCCAGACTGTAGCGCCCAGTGTAGTGCGACGCGAAATTGAAGCGTCACCCATCCACCAGTGTCAGCCCAGTTTGCAGGTGAATTTAAGTTTAATTTAGTGTTTTGGTTCAAATGGCTCTGAGCACTATGGGACTCAACTGCTGTGGTCATCAGTCCCCTAGAACTACTTAAACCTAACTAACCTAAGGACATCACACACACCCATGCCTGAGGCAGGATTCGAACCTGCGACCGTAGCGGTCGCACAGTTCCAGACTGTAGCGCCTAGAACCGCTCGGCCACTGCGGCCGGCTCCCTCGCAGTAAACCATCCTGTTCTTACACTTCAGCAAGATAATGCGCAGCCCCGCACAAGGCCAGACCCTACCTTGGCCAACAAGGTCGCCAGGTCTGTCCCCAGTTGAGAACGTTTGGAGCACTACGGGCAGCGCCCACCAACCATCTCAGGATTTTGACGATCTAACGCGGCAGTTGGACAGAATTGGGCACGATATCCCTCAGGACGGGATTCAGTATCTCTGTAAATCGATTGCAAGCAGAGTAACTGCATGCGTAAGGGCCAGAGGTGGATCAACGGGTTACTGGTTCAAATGGCTCTCAGCACTACGGGACTTAACATCTGAGGTCATCAGTCCCCTAGAACTACTTAAACCTAACTAACCTAAGGACATCACACACATCCATGCCCGAGGCAGGATTAGAACCTGCGACCGTAGCAGTCGCGCGGTTCCAGACTGTAGCGCCCAGTGTAGTGGGACGCGAAATTGAAGCGTCACCCATCCACCAGTGTCAGCCCAGTTTGCAGGTGAATTTAAGTTTAATTTAGTGTTTTGGTTCAAATGGCTCTGAGCACTATGGGACTCAACTGCTGTGGTCATCAGTCCCCTAGAACTACTTAAACCTAACTAACCTAAGGACATCACACACACCCATGCCTGAGGCAGGATTCGAACCTGCGACCGTAGCGGTCGCACAGTTCCAGACTGTAGCGCCTAGAACCGCTCGGCCACTGCGGCCGGCTCCCTCGCAGTAAACCATCCTGTTCTTACACTTCAGCAAGATAATGCGCAGCCCCGCACAAGGCCAGACCCTACCTTGGCCAACAAGGTCGCCAGGTCTGTCCCCAGTTGAGAACGTTTGGAGCACTACGGGCAGCGCCCACCAACCATCTCAGGATTTTGACGATCTAACGCGGCAGTTGGACAGAATTGGGCACGATATCCCTCAGGACGGGATTCAGTATCTCTGTAAATCGATTGCAAGCAGAGTAACTGCATGCGTAAGGGCCAGAGGTGGATCAACGGGTTACTGGTTCAAATGGCTCTCAGCACTACGGGACTTAACATCTGAGGTCATCAGTCCCCTAGAACTACTTAAACCTAACTAACCTAAGGACATCACACACATCCATGCCCGAGGCAGGATTAGAACCTGCGACCGTAGCTGTCGCGCGGTTCCAGACTGTAGCGCCCAGTGTAGTGGGACGCGAAATTGAAGCGTCACCCATCCACCAGTGTCAGCCCAGTTTGCAGGTGAATTTAAGTTTAATTTAGTGTTTTGGTTCAAATGGCTCTGAGCACTATGGGACTCAACTGCTGTGGTCATCAGTCCCCTAGAACTACTTAAACCTTACTAACCTAAGGACATCACACACATCCATGCCTGAGGCAGGATTCGAACCTGCGACCGTAGCGGTCGCTCAGTTCCAGACTGTAGCGCCTAGAACCGCTCGGCCACTGCGGCCGGCTCCCTCGCAGTAAACCATCCTGTTCTTACACTTCAGCAAGATAATGCGCAGCCCCGCACAAGGCCAGACCCTACCTTGGCCAACAAGGTCGCCAGGTCTGTCCCCAGTTGAGAACGTTTGGAGCACTACGGGCAGCGCCCACCAACCATCTCAGGATTTTGACGATCTAACGCGGCAGTTGGACAGAATTGGGCACGATATCCCTCAGGACGGGATTCAGTATCTCTGTAAATCGATTGCAAGCAGAGTAACTGCATGCGTAAGGGCCAGAGGTGGATCAACGGGTTACTGGTTCAAATGGCTCTCAGCACTACGGGACTTAACATCTGAGGTCATCAGTCCCCTAGAACTACTTAAACCTAACTAACCTAAGGACATCACACACATCCATGCCCGAGGCAGGATTAGAACCTGCGACCGTAGCTGTCGCGCGGTTCCAGACTGTAGCGCCCAGTGTAGTGGGACGCGAAATTGAAGCGTCACCCATCCACCAGTGTCAGCCCAGTTTGCAGGTGAATTTAAGTTTAATTTAGTGTTTTGGTTCAAATGGCTCTGAGCACTATGGGACTCAACTGCTGTGGTCATCAGTCCCCTAGAACTACTTAAACCTTACTAACCTAAGGACATCACACACATCCATGCCTGAGGCAGGATTCGAACCTGCGACCGTAGCGGTCGCTCAGTTCCAGACTGTAGCGCCTAGAACCGCTCGGCCACTGCGGCCGGCTCCCTCGCAGTAAACCATCCTGTTCTTACACTTCAGCAAGATAATGCGCAGCCCCGCACAAGGCCAGACCCTACCTTGGCCAACAAGGTCGCCAGGTCTGTCCCCAGTTGAGAACGTTTGGAGCACTACGGGCAGCGCCCACCAACCATCTCAGGATTTTGACGATCTAACGCGGCAGTTGGACAGAATTGGGCACGATATCCCTCAGGACGGGATTCAGTATCTCTGTAAATCGATTGCAAGCAGAGTAACTGCATGCGTAAGGGCCAGAGGTGGATCAACGGGTTACTGGTTCAAATGGCTCTCAGCACTACGGGACTTAACATCTGAGGTCATCAGTCCCCTAGAACTACTTAAACCTAACTAACCTAAGGACATCACACACATCCATGCCCGAGGCAGGATTAGAACCTGCGACCGTAGCTGTCGCGCGGTTCCAGACTGTAGCGCCCAGTGTAGTGGGACGCGAAATTGAAGCGTCACCCATCCACCAGTGTCAGCCCAGTTTGCAGGTGAATTTAAGTTTAATTTAGTGTTTTGGTTCAAATGGCTCTGAGCACTATGGGACTCAACTGCTGTGGTCATCAGTCCCCTAGAACTACTTAAACCTAACTAACCTAAGGACATCACACACACCCATGTCCGAGGCACGATTCGAACCTGCGACCGCAGCAGCAGCGCGGCTCCGGACTGGAGCGCCTAGAACCGCACAGCCACCGCGGCCGGCTTTAGTGTTTTGTTTATGGATTTTGTAATATTTGTAATGTTTCTGAATTATGTAAAGTTTTGTATTTATTTTTATGTTTCATGTACGGAGAGGGCGGCGCAACGAACGGAGACAGCATCTTCACTGTCGGGGCCAGAGAGAAAATTGCTGGCCACTATACGTCGCGGGTCGACAGCCAAAGACCAACAGAAGATCCTGAAACCGAGTTGTTGCGTCGTGCTTCTAAAAAGTGAAAAAATTAGAATTTGTAATGTTTCTACAACAATGACGTCATAGAAAGTTTAATATGTTGTAAATGTTCAGTCCTGTCTTGTCAAGGCTCAGGTTCATGTCTATATGTAGTATGTATGAAGATAATAAACTAGTGTATATTACAAAAGTTTAAATACGTGTTCCGAGAATTTATTTATGAAGAACTATATTAAGGAAGAAGGATTACTGATTATTAATTTTTGACAACATTCATCGCGAGTTTGAGTCTTAAAAGTTTATTCAATGTGGTTTTAATATTTATTAAACCAGATAACTTGCATTAATATAATTTCTGAGAAGAAACAAACGACATCTAAATTGAAAAAAGGCCGGCCGGAGTGGCCGAGCGGTTAAAGGCGCTGCAGTCTGCAACCGCACGACCGCTACGGTCGCAGGTTCGAATCCTGCCTCGGGCATGGATGTGTGTGATGTCCTTAGGTTAGTTAGGTTTAAGTAGTTCTAAGTTCTAGGGGACTTATGACCACAGCAGTTGAGTCCCACAGTGCTCAGAGCCATTTTTTTAAATTGAAAAAACTTTGCGCAAACCAACTGGACTGAGTGACGTAATTCTGCGCATACGACTCAAATGATGATGTTTTAATTACAGTTTCGTTCAAGAACCAGAGACAACTTTAAAAAGAATTTAAATAATTTTGAAGTGTTCTGTAACTGACGTAGGTGACGAAGTCTGCACATGGTCATATGTCAAAAGAAAATCATTTGTACAAAACTTACGTCGTTACACTACACTAGAACCGCTCGGCCACAACGGCCGGCGTTAATTACATATTCAATAGGACAATCAATGTCAGGGTGAGTGTTCAACAGAGCTAAGCCATTAAGTCGATCCTCCTCCATTGTCAACCTCGACCCTATAGAAGACTAATTGTATAACTATCAGTAAATGTGTGTAAATATTAGTAATTGAAACTAGCTGCAATAACCAATCTCAAAATTTATACATCGTTATGTTCACATGTTATTAGTGTTGTGGACTGGCAATACAGCCAGTCCACAGTGACGGGTAACCGAAAGGCACGCGTTTAAACTCACGCAGGCTGGCGTGAGGTCTGAAACAGGATACGTAATGAATGATATAAAGAAAAGTACGTAGCTGCTGGAATACTTAACTTTAATCCACAATTGGTGAACATTGGTCTTGTTGATGTACATGCTTCATTAGATACATAGCAAAGGATAAATGGCGCCTTGCTAGGTCGTAGCAATTGACTTAGCTGAAGGCTATGCTAACTATCGTCTCGGCAAATGAGAGCGTAATTCTCCGTGAACCTTTCCTAGCAAAGTCGGCTGTACAACTGGGGCGAGTGTCAGTACGTCTCTCTAGACTAGAGCTGCCGTGTGGCGGCGCTCGGTCTGCAATCACTGACAGTGGCGACACGCGGGTCCGACGTATACTAACGGACCGCGGCCGATTTAAAAGGCTTCCACCTAGCAAGTGTGGTGTCTGGCGGTGACACCACATTTAGTTTCATCAGTCGTAAGAGAGTGTGATAGGCTTTGGTTAATACCAGTATGAGTACATTATTAAGTATTACTTTAAATGTTCTAAAACAGTATGATATGAGACAAGGGTGTATGTAGACCAATGTAGACCAACCATAGTACTGTAGTGCCTCTGCCCCTTGTTGAAGTAGACAATGCAGTCTGTATTAGAAATGTTTACTTGTTTTTAATCAAGCTTCTAAGCTACAAGATCAAAGCAACTCTCAATACATGTAAATATTTTGCTTTTATTCTATTGGTGTAAAGTAATATTGTTCCTTTCTAACTCACTATGTTCATATTTTCTTTATATTTTTTTCAGTTTCATATTTATTCTAAATATTATTAACATGATAATACTTTGTAAATGAAACAGCAAACCACGCACGCAGCATGCAGCATGTGATAGCATAGATCTGGTCCGCCTCCTCGTGGCTAGGGACGGAAACGGTGCAGCTACTCGCAAACAAACCTTTTGTGAGTAGCCGCAACGGCTAAGAGACCATGACTTGCTGCAGACATACTGAAATCAGTAAGCTAACAACCCACCATAGTTATCAAGGCGGTGGGTTTCGAATGTGTGTGTAAAAAAAAAAAAAAAAAAAAAAAAAAAAAAAAAAAAAAAAAAAAAAAAAAAAAAAAAAGCTTCAACCATGTCTTCGTACGCCGCAATGTTGAAATACTTCTTTCTATTGTAGCAATAGATGCAGGTAGACAAGCAAATATTTTGTACAGGCTGTGCAAACTAGGATAGTCAGATCTAGGACAGACAGACAACGCTTCCACAACAGTATCACGATCATTAAGGGCGTTTATACTCGTTTGCTTGTATTTCTCCCACTAGTCTCTTCTTAATCACAAAGAGTGATTCTTCTTCAAAGAGCGGTAGTTCAGTTAAGCACTGATTCAATTTATGTGCCACATCATTATCGTCGTTTTTCAGTAGTTGTGAGGGCGAAAGTATGTTGAATTTTAAATGATGACTAGAATGAGCGCGACTTTTCTCGCAGCTATGCGTTAGCTATCTATCCGCCACGCAGAAACGTATAAAGCACGACGACGCGGACGCGCCAGCGGCATAGGAAAGTACAAACTACCCCATAACTCGATTCACTCGAGTCTTCTGACGAAAGAATAGCGTGCGGGCTGACTAGCGGGGGTGGCGCGGGTGGCAATGCGGGGGCGCGCACCCCTTGCGGCCCCCATATGTATCCGCCACTGCTTGGACGCGGTATGAAGGGCCGTGTCAGCAGCACACCGTTCTCCCGGCCGTCGTCAGTTTTTGTGGAGCCGGTACTACTGGGTCAACTAGCTCCCTAGTTGGCATCCAGAAGCTGAGTACACACCGGTCCAGTCCTCCCACCAAGGGGAAATCCCTATCACTTCTGGGTATCGAACGCGAGTCCTCCGAATTGCAGTCAGCCGTACTAGCAACTCAGCTACGCACAGCAGATCAGAATACCTCGTGTCAAAAGTGTATGACCCTCGAAGAACTTAAATGGGGCTCTCTGGAAGAAAGACGACGTATCTCACCAGAAAACTTGTTGCGTAAATTTCGAGGGAGGGCTTCTATTATTTCACAGCCACATATACACCTACATGGATACTCTGCAAATCATATTTAAGTGCCTGGCATAGGATTCATCGAACCACCTTCACAATTCTCTGTTATTCAAATCTCGTATAGCGCGCGGCTAGAATGAACACCTGTATCTTTCCGTTCGAGCTCTGATTTCCCTTATTTTATCGTGGTGATCGCTTTTCCCTATGTGGGTCGCTGTCAACAAAGTACTTTCGCATTCCGAGGTGAAAGTTGGTGATTGGAATTTCGTGAGAAGATTCCGTCGCAACGAAAAACGCCTTTCTTTTAATGATTTGCAGCACAAATCCTGTGACACTCTCTCCCATATTTCGCGATAATACAAAACGTGCAGCCCTTTGAATTTTTTCGATGTACTCCGTCAGTCCTATCTGGTAAGGATCCCACACCGCGCAGCAGTATTCTAAAAGAGGACAGACAAGCGTAGTGTAGGCAGTCTCCTTAGTAGATCTATTACATTTTATAAGTGTCCCGCCAAGAAAACGCAGTCTTTGGTTAGCCTTCCCCACAACATTTTCTATGTGTTCCTTCCAATTTAAGTTGTTCGTTATTGTATTTCCTAGGTATTTAGTTGAATTTACGGCTTTTTGCTTACACTGATTTATCGTATAACCGAATTGCTTTTAGCACTCATGTGGATGACCTCACACTTTTAGTTATTTAGGGTCAACTGCCACTTTTCGCACCATTCAGATATCTTTTCTAAATCCTTTGCAGTTTGTTTTGATCTTATGATGACTTCATTAATTGATGAACTACAGCGTCATCTGCAAACAACCGAAAACGGCTGCTCAGATTGTCTACCAAATCGTTTATAAAGATAACGAACACCAAAGGGCCTATAAGACTACCTTGGGGAACGCCAGAAATGACTTCTCTTTTACTCGATGAGTTTCCGTCACCTACTACGAACTGTGACCTCCCTGACACGAAATCACAAATCCAGTCACATAACTGAGACGATATTCCATAAGCACGCAATTTTACTACGAGCCGCTTCTGTGGTACAGTGTCAAAACCCTTCCCCAAATTCAGAAATACGGATTTGAAATCCGTTGTTAATAGCTCTCAACACTTCATGCGAATAAAGAGCTAATTGTGTTTCACAAGAACGATGATTTCTAAATCCATGTTGACTGTGTGTCAATAGACCGTTTTGTTTCAGGAAATTCATAATGTTCTAACACAATATACGTTCCAGAACCCTCCTGCATAACGACGTTAGTGGATTACTCCTACTACCTTTCTTGAATATTGGTGTGACCTGCGAAACTTCCCAGTCTTTGGGTACGGATCTTTCGTCGAGCGAACGGTTATACACTCCTGGAAATTGAAATAAGAACACCGTGAATTCATTGTCCCAGGAAGGGGAAACTTTATTGACACATTCCTGGGGTCAGATACATCACATGATCACACTGACAGAACCACAGGCACATAGACACAGGCAACAGAGCATGCACAATGTCGGCACTAGTACATTGTATATCCACCTTTCGCAGCAATGCAGGCTGCTATTCTCCCATGGAGACGATCGTAGAGATGCTGGATGTAGTCCTGTGGAACGGCTTGCCATGTCATTTCCACCTGGCGCCTCAGTTGGACCAGCGTTCGTGCTGGACGTGCAGACCGCGTGAGACGACGCTTCATCCAGTCCCAAACATGCTCAATGGGGGACAGATCCGGAGATCTTGCTGGTCAGGGTAGTTGACTTACACCTTCTAGAGCACGTTGGGTGGCACGGGGTACATGTGGACGTGCATTGTCCTGTTGGAACAGCAAGTTCCCTTGTCGGTCTAGGAATGGTAGAACGATGGGTTCGATGACGGTTTGGATGTACCGTGCACTATTCAGTGTCCCCTCGACGATCACCAGTGGTGTACGGCCAGTGTAGGAGATCGCTCCCCACACCATGATGCCGGGTGTTGGCCCTGTGTGCCTCGGTCGTGTGCAGTCCTGATTGTGGCGCTCACCTGCACGGCGCCAAACACGCATACGACCATCATTGGCACCAAGGCAGAAGCGACTCTCATCGCTGAAGACGACACGTCTCCATTCGTCCCTCCATTCACGCCTGTCGCGACACCACTGGAGGCGGGCTGAACGATGTTGGGGCGTGAGCGGAAGACGGCCTAACGGTGTGCGGGACCGTAGCCCAGCTTCATGGAGACGTGTTGAGCAATTCGGCGGTACGTCCACCCAGCCTCCCGCATGCCCACTATACGCCCTCGCTCAAAGTCCGTCAACTGCACATACGGTTCACGTCCACGCTGTCGCGGCATGCTACCAGTGTTAAAGACTGCGATGGAGCTCCGTATGCCACGGCAAACTGGCTGACACTGACGGCGGCGGTGCACAAATGCTGCGCAGCTAGCGCCATTCGACGGCCAACACCGCGGTTCCTGGTGTGTCCGCTGTGCCGTGCGTGTGATCATTGCTTGTACAGCCCTCTCGCAGTGTCCGGAGCAAGTATGGTGGGTCTGACACACCGGTGTCAATGTGTTCTTTTTTCCATTTCCAGTAGTGTATATGATTGTTAAGTATGGAGGTAATGCATCAGCATACTCCGAGAGGAACCTAATTGATATACAGAGAACTCAGCAGGTAAGTTGCAATATTGTGCTGTACACTCAATGAGGGCCATAAGCTCGAGTACATCATGTAGTAGCCACATTACCCTTCATACCAGCAACAGTAGGTCATCGGGTACGAAGTGCAGACGTACTGCGCCTGTTGGGAGCTGTGGGAGGATGGCTGGTCCCACGAGGCGGTCCCAATAATCCCCTCCCACACAATGAGGCTGAACCAGAGCTCACAGTTCGCTGCATCCGTACCGTTGGGATCCCCCGTAGCCCACAGGCGGGCGCTGTGATGGTTAACAAGGCGGCCTCACCTGTGGATAGGTTGGATGACAGCAATCCGAACACCATGGTCATCTGCCCGATGAATCACACGCGCGTCACATTTTCGTCGACTCGTGCGGTCGATGGCCGTCCACTGCGAGGTTCGTCGGTGATTTCCTCTCGGCCCTCCGTGCACTACTTGTGCCATCTTGTGATTTGGACAAGCAATCAGTCCCAAAGGCATGCTGAAGTAATGGAGACGTTTCGGTGGCGGACTTCCCAAGTTTAACGCAAAATTTGATAGCATGCCGTTGCTCTAAATGATCCATTGTGCCGTGCTGCATAAACTCAAAACGGAGTTGACGGAGGCGCACGTCCCGACTCTCCGGCAGCTCGCAGCCGAATGAGACAAAGAGCGTTTTGAAGCTGACACCGCCCTCCGCTCAGCCCAGCCGGTTATAACACGCTGTGGTGTAGAGGTTCAAATGGTTCAAATGGCTCTGAGCACTATGGGACTCAACGTCTTAGGTCATAAGCCCCCTAGAACTTAGAACTACTTAAACCTAACTAACCTAAGGACATCACACACACCCATGCCCGAGGCAGGATTCGAACCTGCGACCGTAGCAGTCCCGCGGTTCCGGACTGCAGCGCCAGAACCGCACAGCCACCGCGGCCGGCGTGGTGTAGAGGAAAGGTGCCTATTATCCGATACTTCCCTAATATGAGTCACCCCAACTGTGCGCATGTTAGGGCTTGCACTCTGGTGGAGAGTTTCTTGAATACGTCTATTGCGTGCCAGACGACGACACAGCGAGTAGGACGCCGTAGTTGAGCCGGACACAGTACGTAGAGGTTGACACAAAATTTCTTGTGTTTCGAGTTTTTGCGACGTCGGTGTTGAGACAATATTTCAGCTTAAAGGTGAGTGGATATTACTGCACTCTATTATTGTAACGGTATTACCTATAATTGTTGACAATTAGGTTCATTTTCCAACGAACGTTGTTATAGTTCAATTCTTTTATCTTGGCGGCTCGCGCATGCCCGCCAAGACGCGGGAGATTGCTGCGTTGCCAGTTGTACGCGCCAATAGAAGCAGCGCCATAGTATAGCATAGTTCGCAAACTTACGTTTAGGGGGGAGCGCGCAGTTTATGAAGTAAAGCCACCACGGCCGCATTAACCCTTTCGCTGCTACAGAGACGTGCTCCCTGCATTCCGCGCTGTGCGCGATTTTGTCACTGCACTGCTCGCCTGTGCTGACACATTGTGTTTCCGACTGCTTTGACACACATTATCATTCGATTCCACAACAACTATTTGGCCCAAAAATTAGATTTTTACACATCTTCTTGACTGATACCTTCCCCCCACTTCCTTTGACTGACTGAACTGCTTTAAAATAAAGCCAAACGCGTCCGGTGTAAATAAAACTTTTATTACAGTCGCGAAAGACGGAATATTTCTCAATATTACATACGACACCTATGTGGTACTTAAATTAAATGAGATATTGTTATACAGTAAATTTTATATGAAATTTAGGTACCTTGTCCACATTCCATTCTCAACATTGTGGCAACTAAAATCTACCATACGGGAAGTATACGCTATGGACTTTTACCTCTGCAAACTCTTCAAAATTTCGTGCAATGGTTTACTACATTTAATGCTGCACAATAACTGGGTTGAACATCAAAACAAAATTAAGTCATTTATGGGGGGGGGGGGGAGGTATCAGTCAAGAAGATGTGTAAAAATCTAATTTTTGGGCCAAATAGTTTTTGTGGAATCGAATGATAAGTGTGTCAAAGCAGTGGGAACACCGTGTGTCTGCACAGGCGAGCAGTGCAGTGACAAAATCGCGCACAGCGCGGAATGCGGGGAGCACGTCTCTGTAGCAGCGAAAGGGTTAATGAAGTCAAACAGCACTAGAAATTTCAAAAAACTGCATTCAAACGAATAAAATTCGTGACGTAAGACACTTCGATATTGTTTTAAAATAAAAAAATATTTAGCATCGCACAAGGTTTGAACTCGTTACCTATTACCTTCGAAACCAACGCCTTAACCGTTACGCTAGCGCAGCTCGTCCCACAATGTCTCTCCATAAGGTCTCTGAACATGTCACGCAAAATTCTGATAAACACTGTTGGTATGCCTATGAATTACTCGCACTTCGTCGAAGTACAATAGGAAATAAACAATTACCGCTGTTCTTTATTGCGAAAAAGCGGTTCGTGAAATTGATACAAACCCCTTTCCTTGCTATCGCCTGAATTAAGAGTCTTATTGCTTGTTTGGTTTAATTAATTAATAGAAAATGAAGCAATTGGTATGAAGAATGGTTTTTCCAAACTTTCAAAAAACAAAGTCTGCTATCAAGACATCGCTTTTGTTCTATTACTTTATTTATGACTGAACGTTTCTAAAACTGAAGACACTCGTCCGTGCTCTGCTCTGCAGTCGAGATCTGGCAACGTCGTTCTCTGTTCATTGGCTGACTGTGTTTTTTGACGTGAGATACGCAGAACGAACCTAAAGTCGGCCGCCAACATAAATGACGCGCACTTTAGCAAGTGCGTGACTCTTTGCGTAAGATGGCGGAATTCCTAATATGCGACAGTATGGGGATCCAAATACGCGACAGTGTCGCATATTACGATACCTATCGCATTTTGGGGGAACTCCTTCTCTCACGAATTTTTATATGTAATTTACGCAATACTATCATGACATATTTCATCATTTATTGTATTAAAATTTTGACAACTGCGTTTATTTTAATTCGATTAAATTATCATAAATAGGGATTACTTTGACTAGTGCTACGATCAGAAATTGGAATGTTTCCTGGAGCTTGATGCACAGTGCACCTGCAGCATCAATATCAGCTTGTCATCCAAGTGTCTGGATACAAACTCACATTTTTACTCAGCGGTTTGATCATTTTGTGAGTCATGTAAAGCCATCTTCAAACGACCCTGTCACTTTGATTCTTGACGGGCATTATTCCCACACAAAGAATCTCGATGTGTTAGATAAAGCACGTGAAAATAATGTTCATATTGTATGTTTGCCACCTCACTCAACGCATAAAACTCAGCCACTTGACGTCCGATTCATGGGGCCTTTGAAAACCTACTATGCCCAAGAGATAGAAACGTGGTTGGCAAGTAACCCAGGTCGTGTTATCACCCCATTATTAATAGCCAAGTTATTTGGGGCAGCTTACAACCGAGCAGCAAAAATGGAAGCATCTGTGAATGCCTTCAGAAAAGCAGGTCTCATCCCATGCTACAGAAACATCTTTAGGGAACATGCTTACGCTCCTCAAGAAAGAGATGCCAAAAACTAAAATGAAACTACTGACGGTGATGGTCAAGCTGTCAGCCGGGCAGACATCAGACCGCCCCCACACATCACAAAACCACCTGGAGATAGTCAAACAGGTCAAACATCGCGTTCGTGCTCTGCTGCTTTACTAACTTCAACTCATGTGAAGCAATTGCAAGAATCCAAACAGAAGAAATCAGAGGCTGAAGCTAAGAAAGCAGCCAGAAAGTTACGAGGGCAGTTCAATAAGTAATGCAACACATTTTTTTTCTCGGCCAATTTTGGTTGAAAAAACCGGAAATTTCTTGTGGAATATTTTCAAACATTCCCGCTTCGTCTCGTGTAGTTTCATTGACTTCCGACAGGTGGCAGCGCTGTACGGAGCTGTTAAAATGGCGTCTGTAACGGATGTGCGTTGCAAACAACGGGCAGTGATCGAGTTTCTTTTGGCGGAAAACCAGGGCATCTCAGATATTCATAGGCGCTTGCAGAATGTCTGCGGTGATCTGGCAGTGGACAAAAGCACGGTGAGTCGTTGGGCAAAGCGTGTGTCATCATCGCCGCAAGGTCAGGCAAGACTGTCTGATCTCCCGCGTGCGGGCCGGCCGTGCACAGCTGTGACTCCTGCAATGGCGGAGCGTGCGAACACACTCGTTCGAGATGATCGGCGGATCACCACCAAACAACTCAGTGCTCAACTTGACATCTCTGTTGGTAGTGCTGTCACAATTGTTCACCAGTTGGGATGTTCAAAGTTTTGTTCCCGCTGGGTCCCTCGTTGTCTAACCGAACACTGTAAAGAGCAAAGGAGAACCATCTGTGCGGAATTGCTTGCTCGTCATGTGGCTGAGGGTGACAATTTCTTGTCAAAGATTGTTACAGGCGATGAAACATGGGTTCATCACTTCGAACCTGAAACAAAACGGCAATCAATGGAGTGGCGCCACACCCACTCCCCTACCGAGAAAAAGTTTAAAGCCATACCCTCAGCCGGTAAAGTCACGGTTACAGTCTTCTGGGACGCTGAAGGGGTTATTCTGTTCGATGTCCTTCCCCGTGGTCAAACGATCAACTCTGAAGTGTATTGTGCTACTCTTCAGAAATTGAAGAAACGACTTCAGCCTGTTCGTAGGCACAAAAATCTGAACGAACTTCTCCTTCTTCGTGACAACGCAAGACCTCACACAAGTCTTCGCACCCGAGAGGAGCTCACAAAACTTCAGTGGACTGTTCTTCCTCATGCACGCTAGAGCCCCGATCTCGCACCGTCGGATTTCCACATGTTTGGCCCAATGAAGGACGCAATCCGTGGGAGGCACTACGCGGATGATGAAGAAGTTATTGATGCAGTACGACGTTGGCTCCGACATCGGCCAGTGGAATGGTACCGTGCAGGCATACAGGCCCTCATTTCAAGGTGGCGTAAGGCCGTAGCATTGAATGGAGCTTACGTTGAAAAATAGTGTTGTGTAGCTAAAAGATTGGGGAATAACCTGGTGTATTTCAATGCTGAATAAAACAACCCCTGTTTCAGAAAAAAAACGTGTTGCATTACTTATTGAACTGCCCTCGTATTTGGGGAGAAGAGTGGAAAATCTTCCAATCATAGACCCAAAGCAGAAGAACCGTCTAGTGACTCGGCATCCGATGTCCATCTTGATGACAGTGGGGATTCAGACAGCCGTGATGACGATGGCGCAGAGTGTCTGTTCTGTACTGGGCGCTTTTCTGAAGGCAAGCACGGGCAGTAATGGGCACAGTGCACCAAATGTTATCGCTGGGCTCATGAAGATTGCGGTGTCACTGAAGACAATTTTGTTCGCCCCGGATGTCATAAATATAAACCTAAGTAGTGGGAAATGAGTGAAGGATAACAGAAATGAATGAACATGTAATAATTGGGTATTCATAAGTCATTGTTATGCAATAAAATAATTAAAGCAAAATATTATTACTGTCTCATATTAGGAAACCTTGATCTCATTTCTATGAAATGCCTTGTTTGTGAACATTTCATATCTACTCTGAAACATTGTTTATTATTGCAAATACGATAATTGTATGATAAAATTAAATAATGTAAGATCTTATTACCATTATAAAAAAATACAATTGTACTTACTTTTAGGTCTTTCAAATGGGTTTACAAAAGTGTGTCTCGTATTAGGCACCTTTCCTCTGCCGTTGCGTCAGGAAAATATTGGTCTCATTACTGATGGAACGCACTCTGTACGTAGACTTCCGCGGCCGGTGTCATGAAGATTAAAATTGTTGTGGGTGTTGTGCCGCGTCACTGTATAAAATACAAGGCCGCTGCAATACGGTCGTGTTGTTGGTTTTAAGTTCAATTAAAGTATTTTATACAATAACGTGGTACAACACCCAGAACGATTTTAACCATAAACTTACGCTGTGGAACGTTTTTACTTTGTCGACTAGAGTCCTGCATGACCGAGTGAGCGAGCACAAAATACAGGGCTATTACAAATGATTGAAGCGATTTCATAAATTCACTGTAGCTCCACTCATTGACATATGGTCACGACACACTACAGATACGTAGAAAAACTCATAAAGTTTTGTTCGGCTGAAGCCGCACTTCAGGTTTCTGCCGCCAGAGCGCTCGAGAGCGCAGTGAGACAAAATGGCGACAGGAGCCGAGAAACCGTATGTCGTGCTTGAAATGCACTCACATCAGTCAGTCATAACAGTGCAACGACACTTCAGGACCAAGTTCAACAAAGATCCACCAACTGCTAACTCCATTCGGCGATGGTATGCGCAGTTTAAAGCTTCTGGATGCCTCTGTAAGGGGAAATCGACGGGTCGGCCTGCAGTGAGCGAAGAAACGGTTGAACGCGTGCGGGCAAGTTTCACGCGTAGCCCGCGGAAGTCGACGAATAAAGCTAGCAGGGAGCTAAACGTACCACAGCCGACGGTTTGGAAAATCTTACGGAAAAGGCTAAAGCAGAAGCCTTACCGGTTACAATTGCTACAAGCCCTGACACCCGATGACAAAGTCAAACGCTTTGAATTTTCGGCGTGGTTGCAACAGCTCGTGGAAGAGGATGCGTTCGGTGCGAAACTTGTTTTCAGTGATGAAGCAACATATTTTTTCTTAATGGTGAAGTGAACAGACACAATGTGCGAATCTGGGCGGTAGAGAATCCTCACGCATTCGTGCAGCAAATTCGCAATTCACCAAAAGTTAACGTGTTTTGTGCAATCTCACTGTTTAAAGTTTACGGCCCCTTTTTCTTCTGCGAAAAAAACGTTACAGGACACGTGTATCTGGACATGCTGGAAAATTGGCTCATTCCACAACTGGAGACCGACAGCGCCGACTTCATCTTTCAACAGGATGGTGCTCCACCGCACTTCCATCATGATGTCCGGCATTTCTTAAACAGGAGATTGGAAAACCGATGGATCGGTCGTGGTGGAGATCATGATCAGCAATTCATGTCATGGCCTCCACGCTCTCCCGACTTAACGCCATGCGATTTCTTTCTGTGGGGTTATGTGAAAGATTCAGTGTTTACTCTACCAAGAAACGTGCCAGAACTGCGAGCTCACATCAACGATGCTTTCGAACTCATCGATGGGGACATGCTGCGCCGAGTGTGGGAGGAACTTGATTATCGGCTTGATGTCTGCCGCATCACTAAAGGGGCACATATCGAACATTTGTGAATGCCTAAAAAAACTTTTTGAGTTTTTGTATGTGTGTGCAAAGCATTGCGAAAATATCTCAAATAATGAAGTTATTGTAGAGCTGTGAAATCGCTTCAATCATTTGTAATAACCCTGTACGAGGTGGGGCGAGCACACCCTAACTGGATAGGCTGCCCGCACTAGTTCTACTGACCGAGCATAGAAGCCGTGACCGAATACGTAGCACGTTACTTCAAACACATTACACGTGTTATTATCCGTGTGAGACTGCAGCCGGTACGGGCTTCTCATTTGTGGCGTGTCTCTCTCTGTCATCATGCAGCGCGAGGAAGCCAGTGCAGTAAGACTGAAACCAATGTTTACGCATGGAAGAAATGGGAAGGTCTAAAAAGCCAAGTATGGAGTACATTTCTGTTAGTTGTAGACGGAAACAGTGCGTCTACTGGGTACGTATGGTGCATAAAAAGCTCCACTTTATTGTTTTTCCAGTCGGGAACCACTCATTTAAAGAAACACAGGTGCAAGAAACCTCACAAAGATCGTTTCTTTGGCCGTCCTTCCATGATCTTAATATGCTTGAAATAAGTGAAAAGCACGAAATTCTTAGCAATGTGCGAGAAATGTGAGCTACGTACGCAGGTTCAACATGCAATCATTGACATAATCGTTTTTGCATAGTTAGTGGGAAGTGTATTATAGAGAAACGGGAATGTTGTGACTCGTATAATATTTCATTAACGTAAAACATCTCGTCTTCATGGGAACGGGGGTCGGGTTTTTTGGGGTAGACACCAAACAGCGAGGTCATCGGTCTCTTATGGGAACGTTTCGATGATTTCGATATCAGTTCTGTATTAGTTGTCTCTTTTGTTTATTATCATAGATCTTTCAAGTACTGTGTCATCACCACCCAGAGAGAGAGATCGTTTCAAGGAATGCAGGAACAACAGATCATCCGCAGCAGATGAAATAGATCTGTACATTTGAATGCCCCCCGGAGATGATGATGACACCTTAAAGTGGGCGCGCATCTCGTGGTCGTGCGGTAGCGTTCTCGCTTCCCACGCTCGGGTTCCCGGGTTCGATTCCCGACGGGGTCAGGGATTTTCTCTGCCTCGTGATGGCTGGGTGTTGTGTGCTGTTCTTAGGTTAGTTAGGTTTAAGTAGATCTAAGTTCTAGGGGACTGATGACCATGGCTGTTAAGTCCCATAGTGCTCAGAGCCATTTGAACCATTTTTTGAATCTTAAAGTGGTGGAGCAGACATGAAACAGATCTGCCAGATTTGGCTGCAGTTGCAAGACGTACACTCCTGGAAATTGAAATAAGAACACCGTGAATTCATTGTCCCAGGAAGGGGAAACTTTATTGACACATTCCTGGGGTCAGATACATCACATGATCACACTGACAGAACCACAGGCGCATAGACACAGGCAACAGAGCATGCACAATGTCGGCACTAGTACAGTGTATATCCACCTTTCGCAGCAATGCAGGCTGCTATTCTCCCATGGGGACGATCGTAGAGATGCTGGATGTAGTCCTGTGGAACGGCTTGCCATGCCATTTCCACCTGGCGCCTCAGTTGGACCAGCGTTCGTGCTGGACGTGCAGACCGCGTGAGACGACGCTTCATCCAGTCCCAAACATGCTCAATGGGGGACAGATCCGGAGATCTTGCTGGCCAGGGTAGTTGACTTACACCTTCTAGAGCACGTTGGGTGGCACGGGATACATGCGGACGTGCATTGTCCTGTTGGAACAGCAAGTTCCCTTGCCGGTCTAGGAATGGTAGAACGATGGGTTCGATGACGGTTTGGATGTACCGTGCACTATTCAGTGTCCCCTCGACGATCACCAGTGGTGTACGGCCAGTGTAGGAGATCGCTCCCCACACCATGATGCCGGGTGTTGGCCCTGTGTGCCTCGGTCGTATGCAGTCCTGATTGTGGCGCTCACCTGCACGGCGCCAAACACGCATACGACCATCATTGGCACCAAGGCAGAAGCGACTCTCATCGCTGAAGACGACACGTCTCCATTCGTCCCTCCATTCACGCCTGTCGCGACACCACTGGAGGCGGGCTGCACGATGTTGGGGCGTGAGCGGAAGACGGCCTAACGGTGTGCGGGACCGTAGCCCAGCTTCATGGAGACGGTTGCGAATGGTCCTCGCCGATACCCCAGGAGCAACAGTGTCCCTAATTTGCTGGGAAGTGGCGGTGCGGTCCCCTACGGCACTGCGTAGGATCCTACGGTCTTGGCGTGCATCCGTGCGTCGCTGTGGTCCGGTCCCAGGTCGACGGGCACGTGCACCTTCCGCCGACCACTGGCGACAACATCGATGTACTGTGGAGACCTCACGCCCCACGTGTTGAGCAATTCGGCGGTACGTCCACCCGGCCTCCCGCATGCCCACTATACGCCCTCGCTCAAAGTCCGTCAACTGCACATACGGTTCACGTCCACGCTGTCGCGGCATGCTACCGGTGTTAAAGACTGCGATGGAGCTCCGTATGCCACGGCAAACTGGCTGACACTGACGGCGGCGGTGCACAAATGCTGCGCAGCTAGCGCCATTCGACGGCCAACACCGCGGTTCCTGGTGTGTCCGCTGTGCCGTGCGTGTGATCATTGCTTGTACAGCCCTCTCGCAGTGTCCGGAGCAAGTATGGTGGGTCTGACACACCGGTGTCAATGTGTTCTTTTTTCCATTTCCAGGAGTGTATATCGTGCACAAAGAGGGTCAGCTGTGTCTCGCATGACCGCTGCTCCTAAAACCGTGCTGATTTCTGCAGATGAGCTTCTCAGAGTCTAGAAAGGTCATTATGTCTGAACACAAAATATGTTCCATGATTCTACAACAAATCGACGTCAGTGAAATTAGCCGGTAATTATGTGCATCCGATTTTCTACCCTTTTTATAGATTGCTATGACCTGGGCCTTCTTCCAGTCCCGTGGAACTTTCCGCTGTTCTAATGATCTCTGATAAGATGATGGATAAGAATAGTGCTATATTTGTAGCATAGTCAACATATAACCTTACGGGGATACCGTCTGGGCCAGATGCCTTCCTGGCGTCTAGGGATCTTAACTGTTTTACAATCCCAGATACACTAAACACTATGTCAGCCATCCTTGCGTTTGTTCGGTAATTGAAAGGGGGAATGGTGCTGCAGTCTTCTACCGTAAACGAGATTTTGAAAGCTAGGTTTAGAATTTCGGCCTTCTGTTTATCATCCTCAGCTACATTCCCCGTACTGTCAGCAAGAGAAGGTATTGAATTATTTGTTGCGTTTCTAGATTTTACATACGACCAAAAATTTTTGGGGTATTTTTAGATTGGTTCAAATGGCTCTGAGCACTGTGGGACTTAACTTCTGAGGTCATCAGTCCCCTAGAACTTAGAACTACTTAAACCTAACTAACCTAAGGACACCACACACATCCATGCCCGAGGCAGGATTCGAACCTGTGACCGTAGCAGTCGCTCGGTCACCGCGGCCGGCCGTTATTTTTAGAATCTGCAGACAAAATGTTGCTTTCAAATTGGTTAAAAGAATCTCTCATTGAACTTTTGACAGCTGCTTTCATTTCGCATAATTTCTGTTTGTCAGTGGGGCAGTGACTACGTTTAAAAAACGACTTCGCAAAATTCTCTGCTTTCTCAGCAACTTCGTGGTATGTCTGTTGTAGCAAGGAAACAGTAAAAAATTGTTGTTTAAAAAACCTGTTAATATTTAATTTATAATGTTACGTGCCATTTACATTTTAGTAATAGGAAACAATCGAAAAGTTATGAAAAAATATTTAAAAAACTTCACACTTGGCGAGTTCCAAAAATAGCTGCCAAAATTGGATCCCATGTACAAATAAACAGAACAACACTAAACAAATTTAGAAGAAGGTATTAAATCGGAGAAAACTATGTACACTGGTGTCCAAAATTGAAGCAACAAACGGAAATTTTGCAAGGTTGTGTTTATTTTGCCACAAGACCGCATAAACAGACGATGGTAAAACAGAAATAATGTAAAGAATACAGAACGTAAACAATTGCATCATGGATGCGGGGGACAAAAATGTTGAGTTTTTATTTCTCAATTTAACGGATTTGCACACACATTCCCACAACTGGTTAATGTGTTCAGCACGTGGTGTGACCATGTGACCACCTCTGGCAGCACTACACACCTGACAACGACGGGGCGTGCTGTGAATTATGTCATCAGTCTCATGTTGGGGCAGTAACGCCCATTCTTCCTGCAGATCTGCCCGCAAGTGTTGGAGAGTGGTTGGTGGATGCTGACGTGTTTCAACCCGTCTCCCTAATGCATCCCAGACCTGCTCTATGGGACTCAAATCGGGAGAGCCAGCAGGCTACGCAATGTGTGCAATATCTTTCGTTTCCGCGAAAACAACCCGTGCTCTATGAGCTCACAGTCTAACATAACAGTCGCGACACTCACTACTGTAAAAGTTGTTGCCGTTTGACCAGGCCCCCACAACCGCACGAGTGGTCGACTGTGAAGAGCAGACAAATTGAATAGCTGGGCGGCGGCCATTAGAGTGGTAAACTGACGCGCGGAGTTCGAATGTTTATACATCGCTTTTGGTTATAAAATGCCTTCCCTAGAGTTAGGTCACAAACATAATGCCTCATTTAAATACGTCACTACAATATACTTTTTAATTTATGAACAAATAGCAACTAGTCACTGTTTATGAATATATCTTACGTAGTACATGGAATCTGCCGTTGCTAAAAGTTATGCACTGGACCCCTAGCATTTTTCGTAATTCATTTGCGATAGATGTACGCAAAATACTCGAAGATTTGTCCACTATGTCAATAGATATTTTCTGACTCTACCTTGCTTTAGATTTTATGACGAGAAGTGCGTTATATATGGCATAGTGCTTTGGTAACTCACGACCAAATTATCAAGTTTCAACCTAACCTAGACCATGAAAACACTACCGATCATCCAACTTTCTTCAAAATCATCAGAACATATAAAATGGTTTTCTGTCGGTCGGAAATGTTGCCTACAGACAGCGTGTAACCATTTTTGTAACAGCTGTGGTTTTGAGAAAGGAAACCTGCGAATAGATGCACAGACATTGTGCTAATACCATGTTACAAAAACATTTATTAAGCAAGTGCACTGACATACGAAACTACTTATAATATTCACATATCTGTGAAATGTAATATTCGTTCCTTTCTCGAAATTATTTGTACAATCAATCGCTGCACAACTCTTCACCATTGTACTTCTTTTGATTGGAACGTACAGACAGTAGAATTACGAGTAACAAATACTGTATGTAGGTCCCAACAAATATACAGCGTTGAATCAGGGTCTTCATAAACAACAATACTACACAACACATCAGACTACAACCACTATAATGGCGTCCAGCCGAAGGTTCAAATTATCCCGCGACTGCAGCGCCCTAGTAGATAGTGTCGGAAGTTCCATGCGGCTTTTCGCGGATGATGCTGTAGTATACAGAGAAGTTGCAGCATTAGAAAATTGTAGCGAAATGCAGGAAGATCTGCAGCGGATAGGCACTTGGTGCAGGGAGTGGCAACTGACCCTTAACATAGACAAATGTAATGTAGTGAGAATACATAGAAAGAAGGATCCTTTATTGTATGATTATATGATAGCGGAACAAACACTGGTAGCAGTTACTTCTGTAAAATATCTGGGAGTATGCGTGCGGAACGATGTGAAGTGGAATGATCATATAAAATTAATTGTTGGTAAGGCGGGTACCAGGTTGAGATTCATTGGGAGAGTGCTTAGAAAATGTAGTCTACCAACAAAGGAGCTGGCTTACAAAACACTCGTTCGACCTATACTTGAGTATTGCTCATCAATGTGGGATCCGTACCAGATCGGTTTGACGGAGAAGATAGAGAAGATCCAAAGAAGAGCGACGCGTTTCGTCACAGGGTTATTTGGTAACCGTGATAGCGTTACGGAGATGTTTAGCAAACTCGAGTGGCAGACTCTGCAAGAGAGGCGCTCTGCATCGCGGTGTAGCTTGCTCGCCAGGTTTCGAGAGGGTGCGTTTCTGGATGAGGTATCGAATATATTGCTTCCCCCTACTTATACCTCCCGAGGAGATCACGAATGTAAAATTAGAGAGATTAGAGCGCGCACGGAGGCTTTCAGACAATCGTTCTTCCCGCGAACCATACGCGACTGGAACAGGAAAGGGAGGTAATGACAGTGGCACGTAAAGTGCACTCCGCCACACACCGTTGGGTGGCTTGCGGAGTAAAAATGTAGATGTAGATGTAGATCAGTGAGTCTAGTTATTTTTTACAAGGTCTTTGGTCCCCACGCCAACAGGCCAGCCGTGACCGGTCGAACACAGAGCGTTGCACCGCTCTATTGCCGACAAACTTTATGAAGTGGTATTGATTTACTTCAAGCCTTGCCTCCATAGCGAAGTGCAATGCCACAAGTAGAGGTAGGGGTGTAAATGTGGAGGCGTGTGGGTAATGTGGAAACGAGTGGTATCTGGCCTGCAGAGTGACGCACCGCAGCGGGGCGACCGGAAATTGTTGCTGTAGTTCCTGTTTGTCGAGGTAGAGGGTTAGCAGTCAGCTGAGCAACAGGCGCCGTCACAGTGGTGCAATTTACGTTCCCGCATTTTCTAAACCTTTTTCGAGGTACGTTTTGGTATTACGAGGGCAGTTCAATAAGTTATGCAACACATTTTTTTTCTGGAACAGGGGTTGTTTTATTCAGCATTGAAATACACCAGGTTATTGCCCAATCTTTTAGCTACACAACACTATTTTTCAACGTAATCTCCATTCAATGCTACGGCCTTACGCCACCTTGAAATGAGGGCCTGTATGCGTGCACGGTACCATTCCACTGGCCGATGTCGGAGCCAACGTCGTACTGCATCAATAACTTCTTCATCACCCGCGTAGTGCCTCCCACGGATTGCGTCCTTCATTGGGCCAAACATATGGAAATCCGACGGTGCGAGATCGGGGCTGTAGGGTGCATGAGGAAGAACAGTCCACTGAAGTTTTGTGAGCTCCTCTCGGGTGCGAAGACTTGTGTGAGGTCTTGCGTTGTCACGAAGAAGGAGAAGTTCGTTCAGATTTTTGTGCCTACGAACACGCTGAAGTCGTTTCTTCAATTTCTGAAGAATAGCACAATACACTTCAGAGTTGATCGTTTGACCATGGGGAAGGACATCGAACAGAATAACCCCTTCAGCGTCCCAGAAGACTGTAACCGTGACTTTACCGGCTGAGGGTATGGCTTTAAACTTTTTCTCTGTAGGGGAGTGGGTGTGGCGCCACTCCATTGATTGCCGTTTTGTTTCAGGTTCGAAGTGATGAACCCATGTTTCATCGCCTGTAACAATCTTTGACAAGAAATTGTCACCCTCAGCCACATGACGAGCAAGCAATTCCGCACAGATGGTTCTCCTTTGCTCTTTATGGTGTTCGGTTAGACAACGAGGGACCCAGCGGGAACAAACCTTTGAATATCCCAACTGGTGAACAATTGTGACAGCACTACCAACAGAGATGTCAAGTTGAGCACTGAGTTGTTTGGTGGTGATCCGTCGATCATCTCGAGCGAGTGTGTTCGCACGCTCCGCCATTGCAGGAGTCACAGCTGTGCACGGCCGGCCCGCACGCGGGAGATCAGACAGTCTCGCTTGACCTTGCGGCGATGATGACACACGCTTTGCCCAACGACTCACCGTGCTTTTGTCCACTGCCAGATCACCGTAGACGTTCTGCAAGCGCCTATGAATATCTGAGATGCCCTGGTTTTCCGCCAAAAGAAACTCGATCACTGCCCGTTGTTTGCAACGCACATCCGTTACAGACGCCATTTTAACAGCTCCGTACAGCGCTGCCACCTGTCGGAAGTCAATGAAACTATACGAGACGAAGCGGGAATGTTTGAAAATATTCCACAAGAAATTTCCGGTTTTTTCAACCAAAATTGGCCGAGAAAAAAAATGTGTTGCATTACTTATTGAACTGCCCTCGTACATTTATCTGCATACTTCATAGTTATCTTTTCTTTACGTCTGATAGCTTATAAAAAGAGGTGCATAGAAGGTTTTAGCAGTCGTTTGTCAAACTTAAATGGATAGTTGCTTAGTGTAATCTACCGAAATTTAAAATAGCCATTGTGTAGGTAATGTGGAAGCATACATACGATGGCAATGTGAAAACGTTTCCACAATAGCAACATCAAATACATTACTTCTAATACGTTTTGCGTCTGTTTCTAGATGTCACGAAAGCTAGCTGATCGGAAACCAAGAGCTATTGTGAAGAAGTGGGATGCTGAAAACATGATTAAGGCTATAATAGCATCAAGGGAAAGCAGCTGGGGTTAAGAAGAGCAGTAAAAGCTTTCAGTGTACCTCAGACGACACTTCAAAGGTTTGTGCATAGTGATATGTCACCTGAAGAATGTGTTACCTTGAGACTTGGGCGTAAGCCTGTACTACCTGACGCTACTGAGAAACAGTTGGTACAGTATCTCATTGAAATGGATAATCGCTTCCATGGCCTTACCAGATTAGATGTCAAGGGAATGGCATACCAGCTAGCGGAAAGAAATAATATTAATCATCCTTTTACTTCAAATGCTGCAGGTAGAGCTTGGTTCGACCTTTTTCTTAGACAACACAGAAATAAACTCACAATCCACAAGCCTATGGGGACCTGATTCTCGAGAGCAAACGAGTTCAACAAAGAACCTGTAGACAAGTTTTTTGCTATTTTGGAAGCTGAGTACAGTAAACACAAGTTATCTGAGGATTCAGATGCAGAGCCCAATCCACCAACTGTCTCTTCACGCGAGTCAGATTTGGATCTCGCAATTGGGGAAGAAAAACCTACTGAAAAAGATGGCATTTGTATTTTTTGTGGAGGCGCATTTTCCAAAGAGGTTCGGGGAGAATTGTGGATTAAGTGTGTAGTGTGTGAGGAGTGGAGTCACTCTTTCTGTGCAAGAAAATATTAGATACAGGCTCCCAGGTAGATGCCATTTTCCTTGACTTCCGGAAGGCGTTCGATAGAGTTCCGCACTGTCTCCTGCTAAACAAAGTAAGAGCCTACGTAATATCAGACCAGCTGTGTGGCTGGATTGAAGAGTTTTTAGCAAGCAGAACACAGCATGTTGTTATCAATCGAGAGACGTCTACAGACGTTGAAGTAACCTCTGGCGTGCCACAGGGGAGTGTTACGGGACCACTGCTTTTCACAATATATATAAATGACCTGGTAGATAGTGTCGGAAGTTCCATGCGGCTTTTCGCGGATGATACTGTAGTATAGAGAGAAGTTGCAGCATTAGAAAATTGTAGCGAAATGCAGGAAGATCTGCAGCGGATAGGCACTTGGTGCAGGGAGTGGCAACTGACCCTTAACATAGACAAATGTAATGTATTGCGAATACATAGAAAGAAGGATCCTTTATTGTATGATTATATGATAGCGGAACAAACACTGGTAGCAGTTACTTCTGTAAAATATCTGGGAGTATGCGTGCGGAACAATTTGAAGTGGAATGATCATATAAAATTAATTGTTGGTAAGGCGGGTACCAGGTTGAGATTCATTGGGAGAGTCCTTAGAAAATGTAGTCCATCAACAAAGGAGATGGCTTACAAAACACTCGTTCGACCTATACTTGAGTATTGCTCATCAGTGTGGGATCCGTACCAGATCGGTCTGACGGAGGAGATAGAGAAGATCCAAAGAAGAGCGGCGCGTTTCGTCACAGGGTTATTTGGTAAGCGTGGTAGCGTTACGGAGATGTTTAATAAACTCGAGTGGCAGACTCTGCAAGAGAGGTGCTCTGCATCGCGGTGTAGCTTGCTCGCCAGGTTTCGAGAGGGTGCGTTTCTGGATGAGGTATCGAATATATTGCTTCCCCCTACTTATACCTCCCGAGGAGATCACGAATGTAAAATTAGAGAGATTCGAGCGCGCACGGAGGCTTTCCGGCAGTCGTTCTTCCCGCGAACCATACGCGACTGGAACAGGAAAGGGAGGTAATGACAGTGGCACATAAAGTGCCCTCCACCACACACCGTTGAGTGGCTTGCGGAGTGTAAATGTAGATGTAGATGTAGATGAAGAAATGGATATATTTACATATGCGATTTTTGCAAATGAACTTCGCGTATCAAGGATTTTTCTGTTACAGTTGCGTTTAAAAATATTTTTGTGTAATTTAAATGTAATATAAAATAAAATAGTTACTAAAATTTTCAATAGTTTTCGTTTGAAGTAGTCAGTTTCCCACACATTTATGGCGTTTCCACGTTACCCGCACTTCTTGAAAAATCAATGAGTTGTTGTGCAAGCAGAAACTGTTTTTTAATTTTTAACGTATTTACTTTTTATGTTTCATAATATTACATTCATTGCTAAAACCTTATGAATTAGCTTTGGCTCATTTTTGAAGCTGAAAGAGAAGTAAACATTTCTTTTATACAGCAAAAACAAACTGGGTTTCCACGTTTACACCCCTACCTCTAAAAAATTGGGCCCTTGCCCTTCCTACTGCCAACCTGCTCGCTGGTTAACAGACCATTTACTGCCTCGCTGATTCCCCTGTACAGTATTCTCGTCAGGCAGCGAGCGCAGACGCCGCCAATTGTGGGGCGACCGACGCCGAAGGGGGCGTCGTCACGTGACACGACGCCTAAAACAGACGCCGGCCGTGGCGGCGTCAGCGACCGAAATAATTGGCAGCTGGCGGAGCGTTTGGAGGATCTGTACACGCCGTCTGCAGCCTAGGTCTTGGAGCATGCAAGGTGACCACCAGCCTACCCTCAGCCTGAAGAAAGTCCGCCGGACAGTGATATGCTCATACACAGATGGCGGCAGTATCGCTTATACAACGTATAAAAGAGAAGTGCATTGCCTGAGTCACTTGTACCCGCGCCAATCATGTGAAAAAGTTTCCGACGTGATTATGGCAGTACGAAGCTAATTAACAGACGCCGTCCGGTGTGGCCGAGCAGTTCTAGGCGCTTCAGTCTGGAACCTCAAGACCGCTACGGTCGCATGTTCGAATCCTGAGTCGGGCATCGATGTGTGTCATCTCCTTACGTTGGTTAAGTTTAAATACACTACTGACCATTAAAATTCCTACACCGAGAAGAAATGCAGATGATAAAAAGAGGTATTCATTGGAAAAAATATACTATACTAGAACTGACATGTGATTACATTTTCACGCACTCTGGGTGCATAGATCCTGAGAAATCAGTACCCAGGACAACCACCTCTGGCCGTAATAATGGATACGCCTGGGCATTGAGTCAAACAGAGCTTGCATGGCGTGTACAGGTACAGCTGTCCATGCAGCTTCAACACGATACCACAGTTCATCGAGAGTAGTGACTGGCGTATTGTGACGAGCCAGTTGCTCGGCCGCCATTGAACAGACGTTTTCAATTGGTGAGAGATCTGGAGAATGCGCTGGCCAGGGGAGCAGTCGAACGTTTTCTGTATCCAGAAAGGCCCGTACAGTACCTGCAACATGCGGTCGTGCATTACCCTGCTGAAATGTAGGGTTTCGCAGGGATCGAATGAAGGGTAGAGCCACGGGTCGTAACACATCTGAAATGTAACGTCCACTGTTCAAAGTGCTGTCAATGCGAACAAGAGATCACTGAGACGAGTAACCAATGGTACCCGATACCATCACGCCGGGTGATACGCCAGTGTGGCGATGACGAATACACGCTTCCAATGTGCGTTCACCGCGATGTCGCCAAACACGGATGCGACCATCACGATGCTGTAAACAGGACCTGGATTCATCCGAAAAAATTACGTTTTGCCATTCGTGCTCCCAGGTTCGTCGTCGACTGCACCATCGCAGGCGCTCCTGTCTGTGATGCAGCGTCAAGGGTAACCGCAGCCACGGTCTCCGAGCTGATAGTCCGTGCTGCTGCAAACGACGTCGAACTGTTCGTGCAGATGTTGCCATCTTCCAAACGTCCCCATGTGTTGACTCATGGATCGAGACGTGGCTGCACGATCCGTTACAGCCGTGCGGATAAGATGCCTGTCATCTCGACTGTTAGTGATACGAGGCCGTTGGGATAAGGCATGACATCGTGTAGTACCCTCCCGAACCCACCGATTGCATATTCTGCTGAGTCATTGGGTCTCGAAGAACGCGAGCAGCAATGTCGCGATACGATAAACCGCAATCGCGATAGGCTACAATCCGACCTTTATCAAAGCCGGAAACGTGGTGGTACGCATCTCTCCTCCTCACACGAGGCATCACAACGTTTCACCAGGCAACGCCGGTCAAGTCCTGTTTGTGTATGAGAAATCGGTTGGAAACTTTCCTCATGTAAGCACGTTGTAGGTGTCGCCACCGGCGCCAAACTTGTGTGAATGCTCTGAAAAGCTAATCATTTGCATATCACAGCATCTTCTTCCAGCCGGTTAAATTTCGCGTCTGTAACACGCCATCTTCGTGGTGTAGCAATTTTAATGGTTACTAGTATATTATTAATCAATTAATTACCCGTGTGAAAAATGGAATCAAGTGCTCTAAAATACTTGAAATGTTGACAGTGGCGTATGGTGAGTCTGCTCTAAGTAACAAAAATGTTTACAAGTGATACAAGCTCTTCCAAGCTGGGAGAGAAGATGACAATGACGAACTTCGCCCAGGACGCCCCAGCACATCAACAGTAGATGATAACGTCGAAGCTGTGAAGAAAATTGTTTTGCAAAATCGTCGAATTACCGTAAGAGAAGTTGCTGAGGATGTTGGCATATAGGTCGGCTCGTGTCATGCAAATTTTTTCGGTCGTTTTGGGCACGAGACGTATGTCAGCGAAGTTTGTTCCAAAGCTTCTCAATTTTGATCAGAAGAACCGCCGCATGAGCATCGCTCAGAAGCTCTTGAATGACGTCAACGATGTTCCTCATTTGCTCAAAAGGGTCATAACTGGTGACGAACATGGCTTTACGGTTATGACGTCGAAACCAAACCCCAGTCGTCCCAGTGGGAGCATCCCGGAGAGTCAAGACGGAAAAAAGGACGCCAAGTTCGATCAGATGTCAAAGTTATGCTCACTTTTTTTTTCAATTGCCGTGGAGTAGTGTACCATGAATTTTTGCCTCAAGGTCTTACGGTCAATAAGGAGTGTTACCTTGACGTTATGCGCCGTTTGCAAGTAACAAATGGTTCAAATGGCTCTCAGCACTATGGGAATTAACATCTGAGGTCACCAGTCCTCTAGAACTTAGAAGAACTTAGACCTAACCAACCTAAGGACGTCACACACATCCATGCCCAAGGCAGGATTCGAACCTGCGAACGTAGCAGCCGCGTGGTTCCGGACTGAAGCGCCTAGAACCGCTCGGCCACCGCGGCCGGCTTCAAGAAACTGTGGTGTCACCGCCAGACACCACACTTGCTAGGTGGTAGCTTAAATCGGCCGCGGTCCATTTAGTACATGTCGGACCGGCGTGTCGCCACTGTGTGATCGCAGACCGATCGCCACCACAAGGCAGGTCTCCAGATACGGACTAGCACTCGCCCCAGTTGTACGACGACTTTGCTAGCGACTACACTGACGAAGCCTTCTCTCCATTGCCGAGAGACAGTTAGAATAGCCTTCAGCTAAGTCCATGGCTACGACCTAGCAAGGCGCCATTAGCCTTACATAGTTTGATAGTTATCGTATGAAATGTCTCAACAAGAAGAACGATGTACAACAAGGATAAATAAAAGATAAGTATTCGAGGAGCTGCATACTTTTCTTATTAGAATTCACTACTTATCCTGTTCGTGAATTCACGCCCGTCTGCGTTAGATAGTGTGCATTTCGGCCGCCTCTATCTACAAGGTGTTGGCACATTTACCAACACATCAGGAACAATACGCAAAAAACGTCCAGAATTGTGGAAAAACAGTTCTTGGCTTTTGCATCACGACGATGCACCTGCTCATTCAGCGTTGCTTGCGAGAGATTTTTTTGGCCAAAAACAACATGACTGCCATGCCTCAGCCACCATATTCACCGGATTTGGCCCTCTGCGACTTTTTCCTGTTCCCAAAACTGAAGAAACCTATGAAAGGACGAAGATTTTCAACGACTGAGGAAATAAAAACTGCATCGCTGGAAGTACTCAAGGCTGTGTCAAAAAGTGGTTATGAGAAGAGCATCGAGGAGTGGAAGAAGCATTGGCACAATTGTATCCTATCTGACGGGGATTACTCTGAAGGGGAAAACATGAATATTCATGAATATACACTCCTGGAAATGGAAAAAAGAACACATTGACACCGGTGTGTCAGACCCACCATACTTGCTCCGGACACTGCGAGAGGGCTGTACAAGCAATGATCACACGCACGGCACAGCGGACACACCAGGAACCGCGGTGTTGGCCGTCGAATGGCGCTAGCTGCGCAGCATTTGTGCACCGCCGCCGTCAGTGTCAGCCAGTTTGCCGTGGCATACGGAGCTCCATCGCAGTCTTTAACACTGGTAGCATGCCGCGACAGCGTGGACGTGAACCGCATGTGCAGTTGACGGACTTTGAGCGAGGGCGTATAGTGGACATGCGGGAGGCCGGGTGGACGTACCGCCGAATTGCTCAACATGTGGGGCGTGAGGTCTCCACAGTACATCGATGTTGTCGCCAGTGGTCGGCGGAAGGTGCACGTGCCCGTCGACCTGGGACCGGACCGCAGCGACGCACGGATGCACGCCAAGACCGTAGGATCCTACGCAGTGCCGTAGGGGACCGCACCGCCACTTCCCAGCAAATTAGGGACACTGTTGCTCCTGGGGTATCGGCGAGGACCATTCGCAACCGTCTCCATGAAGCTGGGCTACGGTCCCGCACACCGTTAGGCCGTCTTCCGCTCACGCCCCAACATCGTGCAGCCCGCCTCCAGTGGTGTCGCGACAGGCGTGAATGGAGGGACGAATGGAGACGTGTCGTCTTCAGCGATGAGAGTCGCTTCTGCCTTGGTGCCAATGATGGTCGTATGCGTGTTTGGCGCCGTGCAGGTGAGCGCCACAATCAGGACTGCATACGACCGAGGCACACAGGGCCAACACCCGGCATCATGGTGTGGGGAGCGATCTCCTACACTGGCCGTACACCACTGGTGATCGTCGAGGGGACACTGAATAGTGCACGGTACATCCAAACCGTCATCGAACCCATCGTTCTACCATTCCTAGACCGGCAAGGGAACTTGCTGTTCCAACAGGACAATGCACGTCCGCATGTATCCCGTGCCACCCAACGTGCTCTAGAAGGTGTAAGTCAACTACCCTGGCCAGCAAGATCTCCGGATCTGTCCCCCATTGAGCATGTTTGGGACTGGATGAAGCGTCGTCTCACGCGGTCTGCACGTCCAGCACGAACGCTGGTCCAACTGAGGCGCCAGGTGGAAATGGCATGGCAAGCCGTTCCACAGGACTACATCCAGCATCTCTACGATCGTCTCCATGGGAGAATAGCAGCCTGCATTGCTGCGAAAGGTGGATATACACTGTACTAGTGCCGACATTGTGCATGCTCTGTTGCCTGTGTCTATGTGCCTGTGGTTCTGTCAGTGTGATCATGTGATGTATCTGACCCCAGGAATGTGTCAATAAAGTTTCCCCTTCCTGGGACAATGAATTCACGGTGTTCTTATTTCAATTTCCAGGAGTGTATAAATATTTTTTCATAAAAATATAAAGTCACTTTACTTTTTGATCACACCTGTATTTCCATTGATTTAGGCTGTGCGTTTGCCAGCCAGTCAGTCATTCTTAATCGATTTGCCTCCAAATGCTGCTTACGCTCTTCGTCAGCCTCACTGATTCAGCCATCATCTAGCTGATTCGCGTTGTGCGCACGCCATACGATAATTCGACGCCTCAATGGCAGCATTTTTTCCAAACGAATAAGCCACCAACTGAAATGAATCGAATGTTTGCAACACACCAAATTACCACGAACTGATACGAGGTTAATCCTTATAGCACACCAAAGATAAGGTCACCACCAATAACACGATAATATATGACTTTCAATTGTATTCTTTATCACAAATTATCTACATTCATGCGCAATTTCTTGTTGTTGTAGAAACATGTGACAGCAGAACTTTCAAAATAACACTATTTTTTTGTTATTGAGAACATGTGACGTATAACTGTCAAACCGACCATTGTACATTTCTTTCATTCAGATTTTCATTCAAACATATCACCCAAATTTCCGACTTTTCTTGTAGATTTTTCAAAAATTTCCTTTCATGCAAACCTTGTCCTGAAAATTATGAACACAACAAAAATTCAGCCAAATCAGTCGAACCGTTCTCAAGTGATGATGTTTAATACACGCGGAAACTCGTTCTTATTCACACGCATATAAATACACTATGTGATCAAAAGTATCCGGACACCTGGCTGAAAATGGCTTACAAGTTCGTGGCGCCCTCCGTCGGTAATGCTGGAATTCAATATGGTGTTGGCCCACCCTTAGCCTTAATGACAGCTTCCACTCTCACAGGCACACGTCCAATCAGGTGCCGGAAGGTTTCTTGGGGAATGGCAGCCCGTTCTTTACAGAGTGATGCACTGAGGAGAGGTATCGATGTCGGTCGGTGAGGCCTGGCACGAAGTCGACGTTCAAAAACACCCCAAAGGTGTTCTGTAGGATTCAGGCCAGGACTCTGTGCAGGCAAGTCCATTACAGGGATGTTATTGTCGTGTAACCACTCCGCCACAGGCCGTGAATTACGAACAGGTGCTCGATCGTGATGAAAGATGCAGTCGCCATACCCAAATTGCTCTTCAACAGTGGGAACGAAGAAGGTGCTTAAAACATCAACGTAAGCCTGTGCTGTCGTAGTGCCACGCAAAACAACAAGGGGTGCAAGTCCCATACATGAAAAACACGACCACACCGTAACACCATTGCCTTCGAATTCTACTGTTGGCACTACACACGCTGGCAGATGACGTCCACCGGCCATTCGCCATACCCACACCCTGCCATCGGATCGCCTCATTGTGTACCGTGATTCGGCACTCCACACAACGTTTTTCCACTGTTCAATGGTCCAATGTTTACGCTCCTTACACCGAGCGAGGCGTCGTTTGTCATTTACCGGCGTGATGGGTGGCTCATGAACAGCTCGACCTTCAAGTCCAAGTTTTCTGACCTCCCGCCTAACTGTCACAGTGCTTGCAGTGGATCCAGACACAGTCTGGAATTCGTGTGTGATGGTCTGGATAGATGTCTGCCTATTACACATTACGACCCTCTTGAACTGTCGGCGGTCTCTGTCAGTCAACTGACGAGGTCGGCCTGTACGCTTTTGTGCTGTACGTGTCCCTTCACGTTTCCACTTCACTATCACATCGAAAACAGTGGACCTAGGGGTGCTTAGGAGTGTGGAAATCTCGCGTACAGACGTATGACGCAAGTGACACCCAATCACCTGACCACGTTCGAAGTCCGTGAGTTCCGCGGAGCGCCCCACTCTGTTCTCTCACGATGTCTAATGACTACTGAGGTCGCTGATATGGAGTACCTGGCAGTAGATGGCAGCACAATGCACCTAATACGACAAACGGATGTTTTTAGGGATGTCCGGATACTTCTGATCGCGTACTGTAGATCTGGAAAATCTTACAAAGTTCTTGACCGATTTACTTACAATTTTTACACGATACTCTAACATTCCAGTCTGACATTTGCTGTATATTTTCTTAAACGAGTCTACAGGTTTTCTGTTACAACTGGCTGCGAGAAGAAAATACTGTGCTATGCTGTGTGAGTGTGTCATTTCGATTTGTTTCTCGCTGCCAGTTTCAACTAGAATAGGAGGGCACGTAAACCATTAGACAGAATGTTTCTCCCATCTATATTCTTTCTCCTTACACATTCATCAGCCAGAACATTACGACTAACTACCTAATATCCGGTTATGTCCACCACTGTCACGGATATCTGCGGCGACCACTAATAGCATGGAAGCAGTGAGGTGTCAGTAGGTTGCTGGAGGGAGCTGGAACAGCATCTGCACACACTAGTTCCAGTAAATTCCAGTGAGGGAAGCGATGATGAGCTCTGACGCTACGTCCAATCACATGCCAAATGTGTTCAAATGGCTCTGAGCACTACGGGACTTAACATCTGAGGTCATCAGTCCCATAGAACTTAGAACTACTTAAACCTAACTAACCTAAGGACATAACACACATCGATGCCCGAGGCAGGATTCGAACCTGCGACCGTAGCGGTCGCGTGGTTCCAGACTGTAGCGCCTAGAACCGCTCGGCTACTCCGGCCGGCCCAGATGTGTTCGATCGGTTTCAGACGTAGTGAGTTGGGGGCCAGCACATCATTGTAACTCGCCACTGTGTTCTTCAAGAGCCTGGCCTTGTCACATGGTGCGTTATCTTGCTGAAAAATGCCCCTCGTGTAACGTTCTGCCACTGCGCTAACGTCCAGTACCGATGGTCACGTGTTGGATGGATGGATTGTTTGCGGGAAGAGACCAAACAGCGAGGTCATCGGTCTCATCGGATTAGGGAAGGATGGGGAAGGAAATCGGCCGTGCCCTATCGAAGGAACCGTCCCGGCATTTGCCTGGAGCGATTTAGGGAAATCACGGAAAACCTAAATCAGGATGGCCGGACGCGGGATTGAACCGTCGTCCTCCCGAATGCGAGTCCAGTGTCTAACCACTGCGCCACCTCGCTCTGTCTGGTCACGTGTTCATTCCAGTCGTAGTTGCCGATGTCGTGGTGTTAACATCGGCAAATGCACGTGTTGCCGGTTGCGGAGGTCCACGGTTGGGAGTGCTCGGTCCACTGTGTGTTCAGGCATAGGATTAAAGTCTGATGTTAGTTCCATCACAAATCACCAGTTCACCGCCTGTCCTGTTTCAACAGTCTGCCCAGCCTGCGACACCGTCAACTGACGTTAAGATATTCTGGAGTGTAGTTTTTTCGCTTAATAACACGCAAGAAAACTTACAAAGACAGCAATATGCTGGATTTTGACGTTGGCGAATTCGGTCTTAAGCAAAGTTGGCCGCTTACCTCAGGGTCAGAGGCGCATCCGCCGCGGCCACTGCGTCATTAGATGTGAGAGAGGCAAAGTTTTCTTGTCTGTCTTCCAGTACTGACAGCTCATGGGCGCGCGCGACCCATTCCAGCCAGCTGATGTGGTATTAACTTCAAACGGCAGTAACACGAATTCGTGAATGCTCATTACAGAGGTGGCCATCTCCAAATGCGTTACACGTTTGTTGCGAGGAACAAGAAACTAAATTAACACCGTTGTAATACAACAGAAGGATGCTACAGAAGAATGTTGAAGATTAGGTGCGTAGATCACGTAACTAATGAGAAGGTATTGGAGAAGAGGAGTTTGTGGCACAACTTGACAAGAAGAAGGGACCGGTCTTGTAGGACACATTCTGAGGCATCAAGGGATCGCCAATTTAGTATTGAGGGAAGCCTGGGGGATGAAAATACGTAGAAGGAGACCAAGAGATGAATACACTAAGCAGATTCAGAAGGATATAGGTCGCAGTAGGTACTGCCAGATGAAGAAGCTTGCACAGGATAGATTAGCATGGAGAGCTGCATCAAACCAGTCTCAGGACTGAAGACCACAACAACAACAACAATACAACTCAGAGAGTAGAAGAAAAACTGGCATTCAAAATATTTAGTAAACATTTGTGACGCTTATGCTGTGTAATACATTCAAATATAAGCACAGTTACTACACTACTGGCCATTAAAATTGCTACACCAAGAAGAAATGCAGATGATAAACGGGTATTCCTTGGACAAATATATTATACTAGAACTCAAATGTAATTACATTTTGACGCAATTTGATTGCATAGATCCGGAGAAATCAGTACCCAGAACAACCACCTCTGGCCGTAATGACGGCCTTGATATGCCTGGGCATTGACTCAAACAGAGCTCGGATGGCGTGTACAGGTACAGCTGCCCATGCAGCTTCAACACGATAACACAGTTCATCAAGAGTAGTGAATGGCGTATTGTGAGGAGCCAGTTGCTCGGCCACCATTGACCAAACGTTTTCAGTTGGTGACAGGTCTGGAGAATGTGCTGGCCAGGGCAGCAGTCGAACATTTTCTGTATCCAGAAAGGCCCATACAGGACCTGCAACATGCGGTCGTGCATTATCCTGCTGAAATGTAGGGTTTCGCAAGGATCGAATGAAGGGTAGAGTCACGGGTCGTAACACATCTGAAATTTAACGTCCACTGCTCAAAGTGCCGTCAATGAGAACAAGAGGTGACTGAGACGTGTAACCAATGGCACCGCATACCATCACGTTAAGTGATACGCCAGTATGGCGATGACGAATACACGCTTCCAATGTGCGTTCACCGCGATGTCGCCAAACACGGATGCGACCATTACGATACTGTAAATAGAACCTGGATTCATCCGAAAAAATTACGTTTTGCCATTCGTGCACCCAGGTTCGTCGTCGAGTACACCATCGCAGGCGCTCCTGTCTGTGATGCAGCGTCAAGGATAACCGCAGCCACGGTCTCCGAGCTGATAGTCCGTGCTGCTGCAAACGTCGTCGAACTGTTCGTGCAGATGGTTGTTGTCTTGCAAACGTCCCCATCTGTTGACTCAGGGATCGAGACGTGGCTGTAAGATTCGTTACAGCCGTGCGGATAAGATGCCTGCCATCTCGACTGCTAGTGATACGAGGCCGTTGGGATCCAGCACGGCGTTCCGTATTACTCTCCTGAACGCACCGATTCCATATTCTGCCAACAGTCATTGGATCTCGACCAACGCGAGCAGCAATGTTGCGATACGATAAACCGCAATCGCGATAGGCTACAATCCGACCTTATCAAAGTCGGAAACGTGATGGTACGCATTTCTCCTCCTTACACGAGGCATCACAACAACGTTTCACCAGTCAACGCCGGTCAACTGCTGTTTGTGTATGAGAAATCGGTTGCAAACTTTCCTCATGTCAGCACGTTGTAGGTGTCACCACCAGCATCAACCTTGTGTGAATGCTCTGAAAAGCTGATCATTTGCATATCACAGAATCTTCGTCTTGTCGGTTAAATTTCACGTCTGTAGCTCGTCATCTTTGTGGTGTAGCAATTTTAATGGCCACGAGTGTATTATTAATCAATTAATTATCCGTTCACACAAACACAACACTCCGTCAGGCATTAAAATCTCGCAGCCTCGGGTTCGCTGAGGGTGGCAGCAATCTAAAACAGAGAACAGTCGACACGAAGTGTTCCGAATGGTTGCGATGTTTAACGATCAGTGCTTGGGAGCTGGCAGCCAATTTGCCACGCCCTTATTATAGCCAAACTATTGTAGACTGGTAACACACTAATTTATGTAAGGTACCAACTAATAATAAGATCGGTACATATGCGGCCCGAGGTGCAGCCCAACAATGTCAGTATAGGTTCTCGAGCATAAACGCTAGACGATGACTGGACTAGCGGATTCTCTTCCCCGTCGAAATGAGTCCATTCGAGGGCAAAGGCGGCAAAACACGGTGTCCGCTTGATATCTACAGAGAATAACAAAGTTTTTGTCTGCTGTAGTTACGAAGAAAGATTAAAGGAGATCATTTAAAAATTCAGGATAGGTAGCAGGCCAAAAGGAATACAAACGTTTAAGAAATAAGATTCGCAGTAAGTGCAAAATAGCTAAGCAGGAATGGCCAGAGGAAAAATGTAAGGATCTGGAACGGTAGAGATAGTTACCACCTATAGGAAAATTCAAGACCCCTTTAATGAAAAGACAAGCAGCCGCACGAATATCAGAAGTTCAAATGATAAACCAGTCCTAAGCAAAGAAAGGAAAGCAGAAAGGCGGAAGGAGTAAATAGAGGGTCTTTACGAGAGAGATGAACTTCAAAGCAATATTATAGAGAAGCGGAAGACGAGATGCCAGATACGATACTGGGGGAAGAATTTGAAAAAGCACCGAAAGATCTAAGTCGAGACACGGACCCGGGAGTAGAGGATATTCCATCAGAACTACCGATAGCCTTCGGAGTGCCTGCCATGACAAAACTCTTCCATTTAGTGAGAAAGATGTATGAGACGGGTGGAATACCCTCAGACTTCAAGAAAAATGTTGTTGCTGTGGTCTTCAGTCCTGAGACTGGTTTGATGCAGCTCTCCATGCTACTCTATCCTGTGCAAGCTTCTTCATCTCGCAGTACCTACTGCAACCTACATCCTTCTGAATCTGCTTAGTGTATTCATCTCTTGGTCTCCCTCTACGATTTTTACCCTCCACGCTGCCCTCCAATACTAAACTGGCGATCCCTTAATGCCTCAGAACATGTCCTACCAACCGATCCCGACTTCTGGTCAAGTTGTGCCGCAAACTTCTCTTCTCCCCAATCCTGTTCAATACTTCCTCATTAGTTATGTGATCTACCCATCTAATCTTCAGCATTCTTCTGTAGCACCACATTTCGAATGCTTCTATCTCTTCTTGTCCAAACTATTTATCGTCCATGTTTCACTTCCATACATGGCTACACTCCATACAAATACTTTCAGAAATGAATTCCTGACACTTAAATCTATACTCGATGTTAACAAATATCTCTTCTTCAGAAAAGCTTTCCTTGCCATTGCCAGTCTACATTTTATATCCTCTCTACTTCGACCATCATCAGTTATTTTGCTCCCCAAATAGCAAAACTCCTTTACTACTTTAAGTGTCTCATTTCCTAATCTAATTTCCTCAGCATCACCCGACTTAATTCGACTACATTCCATTATCCTCGTTTTGCTTTTGTTGATGTTCATCTTATATCCTCCTTTCAAGACACTGTCCATTCCGTTCAACTGCTCTTCCAAGTCCTTTGCTGTCTCTGACAGAATTACAATGTCATCGGCGAAACTCAAAGTTTTTATTTCTCTCCACGGATTTTAATACCTACCCCGAATTTTTCTTTTGTTTCCTTTACTGCTTGCTCAATATACAGATTGAACAACATCGGGGAGAGGCTACAACCCTGTCTCACTCCCTTTCCAACCACTGCTTCCCTTTCATGTCCCTCGACTCTCATAACTGCCATCTGCTTTCTGTACAAATTGTAAATAGCCTTTCGCTCCCTGTATTTTACCCCTGCCACCTTTAGAATTTGAAAGAGAGTATTCCAGTCAACATTGTCAAAAGCTTTCTCTAAGTCTACCAATGCTAGAAACGTAGGTTTGCCTTTCCTTAATCTTTCTTCTAAGATAAGTCGAAAGGTCAGTATTGCCTCATGTGTTCCAGTGTTTCTACGGAATCCAAACTGATCTTCCCCGAGGTTGGCTTCTACTAGTTTTTCCATTCGTCTGTAAAGAATTCGTGTTAGTATTTTGCAGCTGTGACTTATTAAACTGATAGTTCGGTAATTTTCACATCTGTCAACACCTGCTTTCTTTGGGATTGGAATTATTATGTTCTTCTTGAAGTCTGAGGGTATTTCGCCTGTTTCATACATCTTGCTCACCAGATGGTAGAGTTTTGTCAGGGCTGACTCTCCCAAGGCCGTCAGTAGTTCCAATGGAATGTTGTCTACTCCGGGGGCCTTGTTTCGACTCAGGTCTTTCAGTGCTCTGTCAAACTCTTCACGCAGTATCGTATCTCCCATTTCATCTTCATCTACATCCTCTTCCATTTCCATAATATTGTCCTCAACCACATCGCCCTTGTATAGACCCTCTATATACTCCTTCCACCTTTGTGCTTTCCCTTCATTGCTTAGAACTGGGTTTCCTTCTGAGCTCTTGATATTCATACAAGTCGTTCTCTTATCTCCATAGGTCTCTTTAATTTTCCTGTAGGCAGTATCTATCTTACCCCTAGTGAGATAAGCCTCTACATCCTTACATTTGTCCTCTAGCCATCCCTGCTTAGCCATTTTGCACTTTCTGTCGATCTCATTTTTGAGACGTTTGTATTCCTTTTTGCCTGCTTCATTTACTGCATTTTTATATTTTCTCCTTTCATCAATTAAATTCAATATTTCCTCTGTTACCCAAGGATTTCTACCAGCCTCGTCTTTTTACCTACTTGATCCTCTGCTGCCTTCACTACTTCATCCCTCAAAGCTACCCATTCTTCTTCTACCGTATTTCTTTCCCCCATTCCTGTCAATTGCTCCCTTATGCTCTCCCTGAAACTCTGTACAACCTCTGGTTCTTTCAGTTTATCCAGGTCCCATCTCCTTAAATTCCCACCTTTTTGCAGTTTCTTCAGTTTTAATCTACAGGTCATAACCAATAGATTGTGGTCAGAGTCCACATCTGCCCCTGGAAATGTCTTACAATTTAAAACCTGGTTCCTAAATCTCTGTCTTACCATTATATAATCTATCTGATACCTTTTAGTATCTCCAGGGTTCTTCGATGTATACAACCTTCTTTCATGATTCTTAAACCAAGTGTTAGCTATGATTATGTTGTGCTCTGTGCAAAATTCTACAAGGCGGCTTCCTCTTTCATTTCTTCCCCCCAATCGATATTCACCTACTATGTTTCCTTCTCTCCCTTTTCCTACACTCGAATTCCAGTCACCCATGACTATTAAATTTTCGTCTCCCTTCACAATCTGAATAATTTCTTTTATTTCATCATACATTTATTCAATTTCTTCGTCATCTGCAGAGCTATTTGGCATATAGACTTGTACTACTGTAGTAGGTGTGGGCTTCGTATCTATCTTGGCCACAATAATGCGTTCACTATGCTGTTTGTAGTAGCTTACCCGCATTCCTACTTTCCTATTCATTATTAAGCCTACCCCTGCATTACCCCTATTTGATTTTGTGTTTATAACCCTGTAGTCACCTGACCAGAAGTCTTGTTCCTCCTGCCACCGAACGTCACTAATTCCCACTATATGTAACTTTAACCTATCCATTTCCCTTTTTAAATTTTCTAACCTACCTGCCCGATTAAGGGATCTGACATTCCACGCTCCGATCCGTAGAACGCCAGTTTTCTTTCTCCTGATAACGACATCCTCCTGAGTAGTCCCCGCCCGGAGATCCGAATGGGGGACTATTTTACCTCCGAAATATTTTACCCAAGAGGACGCCATCATCATTTAATCATACAGTAAAGCTGCATGCCCTCGGGAAAAATTACGGCTGTAGTTTGCCCTTGCTTTCAGCCGTTCGCAGTACCAGCACAGCAAGGCCGTTTTGGTTATTGTTACAAGGCCAGATCAGTGAATCATCCAGACTGTTGCCCTTGCAACTACTGAAAAGGCTGCTGCCCCTCTTCAGGACAGAAATGGGAAGAAATGAAATTTGTGGCAGAAGTGAGCCAAAAGAAGGGACCGTTTGGTAGGACACATTATGAGACAACAAGGGATCACCAGTTTAGTACTGGAGGGAAGGGCGGGAGGTGAGGGGGAAATACGAGGGTGAGTCAGATGAAAACATTAAATTTGTAATAACAAATCGAAATTTCGCGTAGTTATCTTGTAAGTTGCTAAGCGTGCTACAGACAGCGTGCAGAATGGCCTGTAGGTGGCAGCATAGTGCAGATGCACACATACCGTCGCACTATCAGTATAAAGATGGCCGCCCCACTTGAGACTTGCACCAGGTAAGAACAGCGTTCTTGGTTCAAATGGCTCTGAGCACTATGGGACGTAACTGCTGTGGTCATCAGTCCCCTAGAACTTAGAACTACTTAAACCTAACTAACCTAAGGACATCACACACCGCCATGCCCGAGGCAGGATTCGAACCTGCGACCGTAGCGGTTGCGCGACAGCGTTCTGTTATTCGGTTTTCGCGCAGTGAAGGTGTGAAACCTATTGAAATTCATCGACGAATGAAGGTTCAGTACGGTTCGCAAATGGTGTGACTTCGGTGGAAGATGCTCCTCGTCCAGGTCAGGCACAACGAGTTGCGACTCCACAGAACATTGCGGCAGTTGGAGCCATAGTGAAGGAAAACCGCCGAGTGACACTGAATGACATTGCAGCGTGTTTACAGATTGTGCACGATGTGCTCCAGTTTCACAAAGTGTCTGCAAGATGGGTGCCACGGCAGCTGACTCCTGAAATGAGAGAACGACGTGTTCATGCTTGTGAAGAACTTCCTCGGCGCTTTGAACGAGAAGGTGACGGCTTCCTTGCAAGAATCGTTACTGGGGACGAAACCTGGGTTCACTTCCACCAACCGGAAACGAAGAGAGCGAGCAAGGAATGGCGCCATTCCTCATCACCAAAACCAAAGAAGTTTCGAACAGAACCATCACCAGGGAAGATTATGCTGACTCTCTTTTTGGACGAAAAAGGCGTCATTTTGGAGCATTACATGCCTAGAGGGACCACTGTCTCGCAGATCTCCTAAAATATCATCTGCGGCCTGCAATCAAATCAAAGCGACGTGGATTGCTGTCAGCAGGTGTCCTTTTGCAACATGACAATGCAAGGCCTCACACTGCCCGTACAACAGCTGCAACAATCAGAGACCTGTATTTTGAGTGTCTTCCTCATCCACCATACTCACCACACTTTGCCCCAAAAGCTTTCCATATTTTTGGACCACTCAGAGACGCAATGGGAGAAAGCGACGCCATCTGTGCGTTCACGCACTCAACAGGTCAGTCGGCATCAAGCCGTGGTCGAGTGAACGTCGTACCTGCGCTAGTTTAGTTTTTGTGGCAGTTTGAAATGTGTGCTGCAATAGAAAACCCCGCCAAATGTGAAGTGCGTGCTGTCATAAGGTTTTTTACAGCCAAAGGATATTCTGCAGCAGCTATTCATCGTGAGCTTTGTGCCGGGTACGGACCAAGAGTTATGAGTGAAGGAGTTGTCCGTGAATGGGTACGTTTATTTAAAAGTGGACGAGAAAACGTTCATGATGAAGAGAGGAGTGGTAGACCATCATTGGTGACTGACGAACTCGTTCAGACAGTTGATGCAAAAGTTCGTGAAAATCGACGTTTCTCAATGTCGGAGTAGTCTACTGGTTTTCCACAGATTTCTAAGACTCTCTTGTACGAGATAGTGACAGCAAGATTGGGTTACCGTAAGTTCTGTGCACGATGGGTGCCCAAAATTCTTACCGACCACCACAAAACTCAAAGAATGGCCTCTGCATTAGACTTTCTGTCACGTTATGAGGACGAAGGAGAACCATTGTTAAACAGAATCGTGACCGGTGACGAAACCTGGATTAAGTACGTGAACCCTGAGACAAAAGAACAATCAAAGATGCGGGCACATTCAAATTCGCCTACCAAACCAAGAAAAGCCTCGCAAGATTTTTCTGCCAGAAAACTGATGGCAACGGTGTTTTGGGATGCCAAAGGGGTGTTGTTGGTTGAATTCATGGAACGTCGTACGACCATTAATCAAGACGTGTACTGTGAAACAATAAAAAAGTTACGACGGGCTATACAGAACAAACGCCGTGGTATGCTGACTTCCGGTATCGTTTTTTTGCACGATAACGCCCGTCCTCACTCTGCTCGCAGAACAACGGCCCTTCTTGAGTCCTTCAAGTGGGACGTTATCAACCATCCACCTTACAGCCCAGACCTGGCGCCAAGTGATTATCACCTCTTCATGCATTTGAAGAAATGGCTCGGGTCACAGCGGTTTGATGACGACGAAGAGCTCAAAGATGCGGTCACAGGCTGGCTCCAGACACAAGCGGGTGATTTTTATGCAGAAGGAATTTCAAAGCTTGTGAAGAGATACGATAAGTGCCTCAATCGCTATGGAGACTATGTAGAAAAATAGTGCAAAGATGTAGTTGTAAGATGTATATATTAAAATATTTTTATTTAACTTGGTGTATTTTTTTAAATCAACCGGAGGTTACTTTCTGAACGTAATATTAGAAAAAATATTATGGTTTTCATTTGACTCACCCTCGTAGTAGAGGTAGACCAAGAGATAAATACAGTAAGCAGATTCAGAAGGATGTAGGTTGCAGTAGCTACTGGGAGATGAAGAAGCTTGCACAGGATAGAGTAGCATGGAGCAAACTCGTCTTCGGACTGATGACCACAACAACAACTACAATATTTACGAGGAAGTGAGCACGGAACTGTCAGTGATTCTTTTACACCGCATTACTCCATAGCAGGCCCTGGTGCCTAGGGAACGGATATTCAGCCATTACGATAGCGGGAAGCACTGGCCTGTTTGGCGGATTGGACCTGAGGCGACCCCAGCAATGGATGTGACGCCTGGACCAGCGCTCAGGCAGTGGAAAGCAGAGCTTAATTGCTGGCAGGAGATGGGCAGACGCCCCGGAGCTAGAAAACTGGCGCCAACACGCTGACTCACGCCAGCGCTTGCCGAAAAAGCGACGCGCCAACCCATCTTGCACCCAAGGCAGGGGAACAGAAAATAGCTGCTCTGTGTGCGCTGACCGTGGTCGGCAGATCAAAGTCCGGGTTGAGACATCGGCACCTCTTTCCACCGCCGTTGCAGCGTCGACGTGTCTTCAAGATCGCGCTACACCAGTATTTATACGCACCAACCTACTTTGCAGTGTTTAATAGCTTGCACTTCCTACCAGTACGAGGGGTTCTCCGTCTTATTTGTAATGACATGTCTTTCCTCTTTCCGCCTCGCTTACAACTAAAGCATCCCGGATGTGAAGTCCGCCAGTTATGCAAAACACCGGTTTTCTCGGTACCCAAACATGTTTCGGCACCACTGTGGCATCATCAGTGGGTTTTCGTTTTTATTTATTCTGCAATGTGGACATTTTTGTTAAATGGTTATAAAATTGTGTGCATCTTTAGTTGTGCAAAACACCGTTTTTCTCAGTACCCAAACACGTTTCGGCACCGCTGTGCCATCATCAGTGGGTTTTCGTTTTTATTTATTCTGCAATGTGGACATTTTTGTCAAATGATTGTAAAATTGTGTTCATCTTTAGTTATGCAAAACACCGGTTTTCTCAGTACCCAAACATATTTCGGCACCACTGTGGCATCATCAGTGGGTTTTCGTTTTTATTTATTCTGCAATGTGGACATTTTTGTTAAATGATTTTAAAATTATGTGCATCTTTAGTTCAAACAACAGATCGTTTCTTTTTGTAAACACCTTTACATTTGGTGTGCATTAATTTTCTGGATCACTGGTGTGTTAATTACTGCAGGTAACTTGTCATCTGCAACCAAACGATGTTGATGAGAAATTTTTGTGCTGAGAGTTAACCTGTCTTCTAAATGTAATTTAGTTTTTCGGGATGTTTTCGCGCCTATTTTCGTTTTTACTTACGTTTTCGTGTGGCAAGCACTTCCATTCTCTGCATCATGCTGAGGTGTTGTGATGCACACGTAACTACAAGTATTTTCCACAAATAAAGAAGTAAAACACTTTTCACTTCACCAGAACACAGTGTGATTGTGGTTTGTTATGTGTCCCAGCCCAGTCAGTGTTCATTTGTTCACCAGAGAGTTCGGCGCCAAACTAGAAATTTGTTTGCATTTTGTCTTTGTGTGTGTGTGTGTGTGTGAGTGTGTTTTCTGTGTGCTGCTTAGCTGTGTGTCTTCTCTTTTCTATGGTATTCCTTTTGTGTGTACATTGACTTTATCTGTTTTTATTTGTAAAGTTCCTTTAATGTGTTAAATAGTGTGCTCTTTCAGAGTGTTATTGTAGTTGTGGTCTTCAGTCCTGAGACTGGTTTGATGCAGCTCTCCATGCTGCTCTATCCTGTGCAAGCTTCTTCATTTCCCGCTACCTACTGCAACCTACATCCCTCTGAATCTGCTTCCGTCTACGATTTTTACCCTCCATTTTGCCCCCCAATGCTAAATTTGTGATCCCTTGATGCCTCAGAACATGTCCTACCAACCGGTCCCTTCTTCTTGTCAAGTTGTGCCACAAACTCCTCTTCTCCCCAGTTCTATTCAATACCTCCTCATTAGTTATGTGATCTACCCGTCTAATCTTCAGCATTCTTCGTAGCACTGCATTTCGAAAGCTTCTATTCTCTTCTTGTCCAAACTATTTATCGTCCATGTTTCACTTCCATACATGGCTAAACTCCATACAAATACTTTCAGAAACGACATCCTGACAAATCTATACTCGATGTTAACAAATTTCTCTTCTTCAGAAAAGCTTTCCTTGCCATTGCCAGTCTACATTTTACATCCTCTCTACTTCGACCATCATTAGTAATTTTGCTCCCCAAATAGCAAAACTCCTTTACTACTTTAAGTGTCTCATTTCCTAATCTAATTCCCTCCGCATCACCCGACGTAATTCGACTACATTCCATAATCCTCGTTTTGCTTTTGTTTACGTTCATCTTATATTCTCCTTTCAAGACACTGTCCATTCCGTTCAACTGTTCTTCCAAGTCCTTTGCTGTCTCTGACAGAATTACAATGTCATCGGCGAACCTCAAAGTTTTTATTTCTTCTCCGAATTTTTCTTTTGTTTCCTTTACTGCTTGCTCAATATAGAGAAAGAATAACATCAGGGATAGGCTACAACCCCGTCTCACTCCATTCCCAACCACTGCTTCCTTTTCATGCTCCTCGATGCGTATAACTGCCATCTAGTTTCTGTACAAATTGCAAATAGGCTTTCGCTCCCAGTATTTTTGAAAGAGAGTATTCCAGTCAACATTGTCAAAGGCTTTCTGTAAGTTTACAAATACTAGGAACATAGGTTTGCCTTTCCTTAATCTAGCTTCTAAGATAAGTCGTAGGGTCAGTATTGCCTCACGCGCTCCAACATTTCTACGGAATCCAAACTGATCTTCCCCGAGGTCAGCTTCTACCAGTTTTTCCAGAGTGTAGTTTATTCGTTCAAGACCTGTTTTCCTTCTGCTACTGCTTTCTGTATATTCAAGTTTTCCTCAATGGTCAGTTTGCTGTACAGTCTGTGGCTGGGTTTTAGTATTCTTAAGTCTGTTTCTGTTGTGGTTGGGTGGTTGTTGTTGGCTATAAGGTGGTCAGCAAATGTGCTATGGGAGCTGTTGCTTTTTATAGCTCTGAGATGTTCCGACTATCTTGTTTTGAAGTTTGTACTTGTGTGTCCTATGTACACTGACTGGCAAGTGTTGCATGTAAGTTCATATATTCCTGTTAAATTTATCCAGCGGTGTTTCTTGTGTTCTGATCTGTTTCTGTGTTGTGTACTGCGTCCTGTTTCTTTAATTCTGTCAACAATCTTATTATTGTAGGTGAGTATGTGTGTGTGTGTGTGTGTGTGTGTATGTGTGTGTGTGTGTTCATTTTTGTATTGTTTGCATATTTTTTGATTTACGTTGTCTACCATATCGCTAGTATAACGATATTCTACTGCTATTTGTTGTATTATTGTAATCATTTAACAAAAATGTTCACATTGCAGAATAAATAAAAACGGAAACCCACTGATGATGGCACAGTGGTGCCGAAACATGTTTGGGCAATGAGAAAAACGGTGTTTTGCATAACTGGCGGACCTCACGTCCAATAATTTTAACTGCAAACACGGCCAATACAAGGAGCTGCGAATCAAAACGATGAATATATCATCCCGTCCAGCAACGTCAAATTTATAATCTTTAACAACTGTCTCAGCGTGGCCATTTTTCACAGCAAGTAAGCGTCATTCAGCAGCCCCTAACAATGTCGTCCTATGCAACCCGCAATATTACTGCTGAACTTCAAAAACCACGCGCGAGATTTTCGTACTCTCTGCCTCGCTACGTGTAAACTATTAGCCCTACAGAGAAAATGAACAGCAGGAAATGTAATGTAGTTAAATTTTGTAATGGAGTAAGTTTTCGCTACAGGCCGTAGTTTTTCGGTCAGAATTTCCAGTATGTTGTTTATGGCACTCCCCCCTACCACGGCATAAAAAATTGGCGACTGCACGAATTATTTCCCATATTCGACCTTTTCGATCTTCATTGATTGGTCTTATTACTCCACCGGCACTTACAAATTGTAGAGTTGACGTTCATGTAAAGTTAACCTCACAGTTTCGTGAATAGCGTAATGTAAACAAATTACATCACCGTAATCATCAGGTCTTCTGATTGTGACTGTAAGAGTCAAATTTGAATCGAATTGTCAACGTAATTAGTTTTTGCGTAACGTTTGTTTTTCTTTTATTGCCCTCGAGGGAACGTCTAAATCATCGGACCCGAAAATTCCAATACTGTATCAGAAAGTCTACAGTAGTTTTCGAGATTAATCCGGGCATACAAAAACAAGCGAGTAGGCGACTTCACTTTATGTAGGTATACGCATAAGATTTAATAAAATATTATTTATTTACTTGCTAAAACAAGGCTACGACTTATATGGTTCAAATGGCTCTGAGCACTATGGGACTTAACTTCTGAGGTCATCAGTCCCCTAGAACTTAGAACTACTTAAACCTAACTATCCTAAGGACATCACACACATCCATGCCCGAGGCAGGTTTCGAACCTGCGACCGAAGCGGTCGGGCGGTTCCAGACTGTAACGCCTAGAACCGCTCGGCCACTCCGGCCGGCTACGACTTATATTTTAAGTTCTCACGCAGTAATATTTTCCCATGATGCTTTTGGCGAATAATGAACTCCCGTAAGTTCTAGTGACAAAAGACATATTTTATGTGATAGAACTACAATTTACCAATATTTTCAGACTTTTTGCCTTTACTTGTACTGTAAACCTTCTTTCTTGTCAGATTTCATGATTCTACGACAACAGGACGTGTCCTATACGTTGAGATGGCTGAGTTTGCCAGTATCAAAATATTTGACGTAAATGGCCGTATCTTTTGACTGCACTGACAAAAAAGCTTAAATTTCTGACACCGTAAAGGAACCATAAACTTTAGAACGTGAGATGAATTTGAATTTGCTGCTCTTAAGAGGTCTTAACAGACGGACATTCAAACGGATAAAAAAATTATGCGATATAATTGCAGTTTAACAATTTTCAGATTTTTTCCCTTTACTTGAACGGTGATACCTTGGTTCTTGGCAGATTTCATTATTCTAGGACAACAAGAGATATCCTGTAGGTTCCGATGGGTGACTTTGCGATTATCAAAATATCTGCATCTACATCCATACTCCGCAAACCACCCGACGGTGTGTGGCAGAGGGTACTCTGAGTACCTCTACCGGTTCTCCCTTCCATTCCAGTCTCGTATCGTTCGTGGAAAGAAAGATTATCGGTATGCCTCCGTGTGGGCTCTAATCTCTCTGATTTTATCCTCATGGTCTCTTCGCGAGGTATACGTAGGAGGAAGCAATATACTGCTTGACTCCTCGGTGAAAGTATGTTCTCGGGACTACAACAAAAGCCCGTACCGAGCTACTGAGCGTCTCTCCTGCAGAGTCTTCCACTGGAGTTTATCTGTCATCACCGTAACGCTTTCGCGATTACTAAATGATCCTGTAACGAGGCGCGCTGCTCTCTGTTGGATCTTCTCTATCTCTTCTATCAACCCTATCTGGTACGGAACCCACACTGCTGAGCAGTATTCGAGCAGTGGGCGAACAAGCGTACTGTAGCCTACTTCCTTTGTTTTCGGATTGCATTTCCTTAGGATTCTTCCAATGAATCTCAGTCTGGCTTCTGCTTTACCGACGATTAATTTAATATGGTCATTCCATTCTAAATCACTCCTAATGCCTACTCTCAGATAATTTAGGGAATTAACTGCTTCCATTTGCTGACCTGCAGTATTGTAGCTAAATGATAAAGGATCTTTCTTTCTATGAATTCGCAGCACATTACATTTGTCTACATTGAGATTCAATTGCCATTCCCTGCACCATGCGTCAATTCGTTGCAGATCCTTCTGCATTTCAGTACAATTTTCCATTGTTACAACCTCTCGATACACCACAGCAACATCTGCAAAAAGCCTCAGTGAACTTCCGATGTCATCCACAAGGTCATTTATGTATATTGTGAATAGCAACGGTCCTACGACACTACCCTGCGTCACACCTGAAATCACTCTTACTTCGGAAGACTCCTCTCCATTGAAAATGACATGCTGCGTTCTGTTATTTAGGAACTCTTCAATACAATCACACAATTGGTCTAATAGTCCACATGCTCTTACTTTGTTCATTAAACGATTGTGGGGAACTGTATCGAACGCCTTGCGGAAGTCAAGAAACACGGCATCTACATGGGAACCCGTGTCTATGGTCCTTTCGGTCACGTGGACGAATAGCGCGAGCTGGGTTTCACACGATCGTCTTTTTCGAAACCCATGCTGATTCCTACAGAGTAGATTTCTAGTCTCCAGAAAAGTCATTATACTCGAACATAATACGTGTTCCAAAATTCTACAACTGATAGACGTTAGGGGTATAGGTCTATAGTTCTGCACATCTGCTCGACGTCCCTTCTTGAAAACGGGGATGACCTGTGCCCTTTTCTAATCCTTTGGAACGCTACGCTCTTCTAGAGACCTACGGTACACCGCTGCAAGAAGGGGGGCAAGTTCCTCCGCGTACTCTGTGTTAAATCGAACTGGTATCCCATCAGGTTCAGCGGCCTTTCCTCTCTTGAGCGATTGCAACTTTTTTTCTATCCCTCTTGTCATCTATTTCGATATCTACCATTTTGTCATCTGAGCGACTATCTAGAGAAGGAACTACTGTGCAATCTGCCTCTGTGAAACAGCTTTGGAAAAAATGGCCGCATTTTTTGACTGCATTGACTTAGAACCTCAAATGTTTTACACCGCCAAGGGACCGCAGACATTGGTATGTGAAAAATATTTTAGATTAGATTAGTACTTGTTCCATAGATCATGAATACGACACTTCGTAATGATGTGGAACGTGTCAGGGTAATAAAAGATGTCTGTACAAGATATTACATTACACAAAATATTACATGACATTTAATATTTTTAATTTTTTTGTGGGGTTTGGGGAAATTACCCAATTACTATATTCAAAAAATTCATCTAATGAGTAGAAGGAGCTGCCATTAAGAAATTCTTTTAATTTCCTTTTAAATGCTGTATGGCTTTCAGACCTTTGATGCTATTAGGTAAGTGAGCAAAGACTTTCGTGGCAGCATAATGTACCCCCTTCTGAGCCAAAGCTAGATTTAACATTGAGTAGTGAAGATCATCCTTTCTCCTAGTGTTGCAGCCATGTACACTGCTATTACTTTTGAATTCGTTCGGATTGTGAATAACGAACTTCATAAGTGTATATATATATATATATATATATATATATATATATATATATATATATATATATATATATATATATTGTGAGGCTACAGTGAAGATCTCTAGCTCTTTAAATAAGTGTCTGCAGGATGATCTTGGATGAGCTCCAGCAACTATTCTGATTACACGCTTTTGTACAATGAACACACTTTTACTCAATGATGAGTTACCCCAGAATATGATACCATACGAAAGCAGAGAATGAATATAGGCGTGGTAAGCTAATTTACAGAGATGTATATCGCCAAAATTTGCAATGACCCTAATAGCATAAGAAGCTGAACTCAAACGTTTCAGCAGATCCTCAGTGTGTTTTTTCCAGTTCAACCCCTCGTCAATGCATACACCTAGAAATTTTGAATGTTCTACCTTAGCTACCGATCTCTGATCGAAGTCTATATTTATTAATGGTGTCATTTCATTTACTGTGTGGAACTGTATACACTGCGTTTCGTCAAAGTTTAGTGGGAGCCCATTTACAGAGAACCACTTAACGATTTTCTGAAAAACATCGTTTACAATGTCACCAGTTAGTTCTTGTCTGTTGGGTGTGACAGCCACACTTGTATCACCGGCAAAAAGTACCATCTTTGCATCTTCGTGAATATAGAATGGCAAGTCATTAATATACCGGGTGATCAAAAAGTCAGTATAAATTAGAAAACTTAATAAACTACGGAATAATGTAGATAGAGAGGTAAAAATTGACACACGTGCTTGGAATGACATGGGGTTTTATTAGAACCAAAATAAAACAAAGTATTGCTAGACGCGTGAAAGATCTCTTGCGCGCGTCGTTTGGTGATGATCGTGTGCTCAGCCGCCACTTTCGTCACGCTTGGCCTCCCAGGTCCCCAGACCTCAGTCCGTGCGATTATTGGCTTTGGGGTTGCCTGAAGTCGCAAGTGTATCATGATCGATCGACATCTCTAGGGAGGCTGAAAGACAACATCCGACGCCAATGCCTCACCATAACTCCGGACATGCTTTACAGTGCTGTTCACAACATCATTCCTCAATTCCAGCTATTGTTGAGGAATGATGGTGGACATATTGAGCATTTCCTGTAAACAACATCATCTTTGCTTTGTTCTGTCTTACTTTGTTATGCTAATTATTGCTATTCTGATCAGATGAAGCGCCATCTGCCTGACATTTTTTGAACGCTTGTATTTTTTGGTTCTAACAAAACCCCATGTCATTCCAAGCATGTGATTCCATATACTGATAGATAAACTACAGTGGAAGACTCTGCAGGAGAGACGCTCAGTAGCTGGGTACGGGCTTTTGTTAAAGTTTCGAGAACATACCTTCACCGAGGAGTCAAGGAGTATATTGCTCCCTCCTACATACATCTCGCGAAGAGACCATGAGGATAAAGTCAGAGAGTTTTGAGCCCACCGACAATCCATCTTTCCACGAACAATACGAGGCTGGAATGGAAGGGAGAACCGATAGAGGTACTCAGGGTATCCTCTGCCACACACCGTCAGGTGGCTTGCGGAGTATGGATGTAGATGTAGATGTAGATTTGTACATTATTCCGTGATTTATTCAGTTTTCAAATTTATACTAACTTTTTGATCACCCGGTATATTAAGAACAGCAGAGGACCCAAGACCGAACCTTGCGGCACCCCAGTCTTTTATTGTGCGTCAGTTTGAGAAATTACCAGCCTAATCCCAGGCAATATTTTAGTGAAATTTAGAAACTTTTTTGATTTTTATTCCCCCTGACTATCGGTACACCTGTGGTGCGTCGCACACCTTCGCGTGTTCGGCTAACGAAGCAAAACTGCCAGCAGTTTGAGTGCTATCGTTTCCGAGAAACCTCGCCAATTAGGGCCATCTTCCAGAGGCGGCTACAGGTTTTCTTTCCCCTGCTCTCCTTCCCGGCGCACGCCGATTTCCTAGCCGCGTGTGAGTCCGCCTTTACTGCCGGAGTGAAACCGTTTTCACTTTCCTGGCAGGAGAGGCCCTCTTCAGGAAACACGTTTGAGTACCACTCCTTCCGCCGTAAAAGCCATGGCGCGTGTCTCAGCTGTCGAACAGGGGAGAACAAAGTGACGCCTTAAGCGGCCCTCGCTTCCTCGAGACGCTACATGCCTTCTTTATCCGTTATGCGTCTGAGGTCTGGAATGGTATAGGTACTTGGCAGCGTACGTATGCCTTGTGTGTTGTGTGTGTTGCCTATAATCCAGGCATCTGCTCCGTGTCAAGGTAAACAAAAACTGAATTCCGCCCGAAAAGGCCATGAAGGCCCAACGGAACCGACCGGCCGCCGTGTCACCCTCAGCCCGCAGCCGTCACTGGATGCGGATATGAGCCGCATGTGGTCAGCACACTACAGATGGTCAAACTCGTTGGTGATCGCTGTTTTTTGGGAACCGTTCATTTTTATTCGTTCGGCGTTCATTGTGCTTGGTATATGGTTCTTATGAAAATCTGAAAATTAGTAGCATAGGTGACTCAAGATGGAAGGCGCCAAGAGGGGGCACTTGCCTCCCCCCTGGAGTACTGAGTCTCTATTCAGGGCAGAATTCTCACACACTTGTAATTTTCGTGATTCTGCAAAACATCTCGTTTAACCAACTGTAGGGTTATGTGGCTGATTGCAGTGAAATATTATAAGTTGGCGCACGAAAAACCCGGTCCCGAGTACGGCCTGCTCGCGAATTACGCGCGATTCGTTGACCGCTACGAGCAGAATAGATAAACATGTAATAATTAGCGAATAAAAAACGAATAAGCTAATGCAGACAACAACTTCGAAACAACAGATGACGACTGGTGGGCGACAATGAGCAGTCTGGTACTCGGGGCCGATTCTTCGTTCGCCACCCTGTACCACTGAAATAATACTGTAGGAGTTATTGTATTCTCTTCTTTACAAAATGTGACACCATACACTCGATTACGAAGTGCCGGCTTCATTCGCTTGTAAGTCGGTCTCCCTTCCATAACAATGAACATGCTCTTTTACCTTGGACCAAAAACAGACGGAAGATAGCCACTCGTGTGTGCCGTGCCGACGTCCCTTGCATGCGTAATAACAAAAATCTTGCCTTTTTACACGTATTTCTTATGCTGTTTGTCGAAATAGTGAAGTAAGCTGATACTCCGTTTTGTTACCTGAAAAGATGTATGTATTACATACCACGTAATTTTTATGTAACTGACGTAATTACGAAATACATTTTATTTACCGGTCGTGGACACTGAAAAGAATACGAAAAGATCAGAGTTGGAAAACGGTTTGAAACAGATCTGGAATGGGAGTGAGAAGCGAACGAAACAAACAACAACTCGATACTGAGCTAACTATGAGCAGTCGGAACTGCGACGAGTGGCCACCCGAAGAAGGACGAGTCTGGCCGAGCGAGAACGAGACCGAGAACGAGAACGAGAACGAGAACGAGACCGAGAACGAGAACGAGAACGAGAACGAGAACGAGAACGAGATAGGCGGGAACGGGACCGGCCGACGTGCCGTTGCGGGAACGACACCGACCGTTTCCCGTTGCCGGGAACTGCAGGGTGTTACAAAAAGGTACGGCCAAACTTTCAGGAAACATTCCTCACACACAAATAAAGAAAATATGTTATGTGGACATGTGTCCGCAAACGCTTAATTTCCATGTTAGAGCTCATTTTAGTTTCGTCAGTATGTACTGTACTTCCTCGATTCACCGCCAGTTGGCCCAACTGCAGGAAGGTAATGTTGACTTCGGTGCTTGTGTTGACATGCGACTCATTGCTCTACAGTACCAGCATCGAGCACATCAGTACGTAGCATCAACAGGTTAGTGTTCATCACGAACGTGGTTTTGCAGTCAGCGCAATGTTTACAAATGCGGAGTTGGCAGATGCCCATTTGATGTACGGATTAGCACGGGGCAATAGCCGTGGCGCGAGACGTTTGTATCTAGGCAGATTTCCAGAACGAAGGTGTCCCGACAGCAAGACGTTCGAAGCAATTGATCGGCGTCTTAGGCAGCACGGAACATTCCAGCCTATGACACGCGACTGGGGAAGACCTAGAACGACGAGGACACCTGCAATGGACGAGGCAATTCTTCGTGCAGTTGACGATAACCCTAATGTCAGCGTCAGAGAAGTTGCTGCTGTACAAGGTAACGTTGACCACGTCGCTGTATGGAGAGTGCTACGGGAGAACCAGTTGTTTCCGTACCGTGTACAGCGTGTGCAGGCACTATCAGCAGCTGATTTCCCTCCACGGGTACACTTCTGCGAATGGTTCATCCGACAATGTGTCAATCCTCATTTAAGTGCAAATGTTCTCTTTACGGATGAGGCTTCATTCCGACGTGATCAAATTGTAAATTTTCACAATCAACATGTGTGAGCTGACGAGAATCCGCACGCAATTCTGCAAGCACGTCATCAACACAGATTTTCTGTGAACGTTTGGGCAGGCATTGTCGGTAATGTCTCGATTGGGCCCCATGTTCTTCCACCTACTCTCAATGGAGCACGTTATCACGATTTCATACGGGATACTCTACCTGTGCTGCTAGAACATGTGCCTTTACAAGTACGACACAACATGTGGTTCATGCACGATGGAGCTCCTGCACATTTCAGTCGAAGTGTTCGTACGCTTCTCAACAACAGATTCGGTGACCGAAGGATTGGTAGAGGCGGACCAATTTCGTGGCCTCCACGCTCTCCTGACCTCAACCCTCTCGGCTTTCATTTATGGGGGGATTTGAAAGCTCTTGTCTACGCAACCCCGGTACCAAATGTAGAGACTCTTCGTGCTCGTATTGTGGACGGCTGTGATACAGTACGCCATTCTCCAGGGCTGCATCAGCGCATCAGGGATTCCGTGCGACGGAGGGTCGATGCACGTATCCTCGCTAACGGAGGACATTTTGAACATTTCCTGTAACAAAGTGTTTGAAGTCACGCTGGTACGCTCTGTTGCTGTGTGTTTCCATTCCATGATTAATGTGATTTGTAGAGAAGTAATAAAATGAGCTCTAACATGGAAAGTAAGTGTTTCCGGACACATGTCCACATAACATATTTTCTTTCTTTGTGTGTGAGGAATGTTTCCTGAAAGTTTGGCCGTACCTTTTTGTAACACCCTGTATAAGTAGGACGCCGCGACCTAAGTTACGAAAGGCCGCTCCTTAGAATTCGATCCTGGCTCGTTCCGTTCATATTGTTGAACCGTTGCTTTGGACCCGTTAGTTCGCGAACGACCTATATCTAGAGCACACCGCTCTCCCGGCCGTATGTCAGTTACCGAGACCGGAGCCGCTACTTCTGAATCAAGTAGCTCGTCAGTTTGCCTCACAAGGGCTGAGTGCACCCCGCTTGCCGACAGCGCTCGGCAGACCGGATGGTCACCCATCCAAGTGCTAGCCCAGCCCGACAGCGCTTAATTTCGGTGATCTGACGGGAACCGGTGTTACCGCTGCGGCAAGGCCGATGTCAAAGGGGATAGGTAATAGAAAATTAAATTTCCTAATTCGCATCTAAATTATCTTTCTCCGCTTTATAGAGACACACTCTTAAGGTTACCTAAAGTGCGCGTCATTTATGTTGGCGGCCGAGTTTAGGTTCGTTCTGCGCATCTGACGTCACAAAACACAGTCAGCCAATGAACGGAGAACGGCGTTGCCAGAGCTCGACTGCAGTGCAGAGCACGGACGAGTGTCTTCAGTTTTAGAAACGTTCAGCCATAAATAAAGTAATCGAACAAAAACAATGTCTTGATAGCAGACTTTCTTTTATAGAAAGTTTGGAAAAAGCATTCTTTATACCAATTGCTTCATGTTCTATTAATTAATTAAACCAAACAAGCAATATGCCTCCTAATTCAGGCGATAGCAAGGAAAGGTGTTTGTATCAATCACATGAACCGCCTTTTCGCAATAAAGAACAGCAGTAATTGTTTATTTCCTATTGTACTTCGACGAAACGTGAGTAATTCATAGTCATACCAACAGTGTTTGTGAGTATTTTGTGTGACGTGTTAGAGTCTTCATGGGGATCTGCAGTCAGACGAGCTGCGATAGTGTAACAGATAAGGTGATGGGCTTCTATGCGAAACGTTATGGGTTCAAACCTTGTGCAGAGCGTAATATTTTCATTATTTAAAAACAATATCGAAGTGCGTTACTTCACGAATTATATTCGTTTGAATGCAACTTTTTGAAATTTCTGGTGCTTTGTCTCTTTATTTAACATAAAGCCAAACGTGCTCAGTGTAAATAAAACTTTTGTTACAGTCGCGAAAGACGGAATATTTCTCAATATTACATATGACACCTATGTGGTACTTAAATGAGATATTGTTATAGAGTAAATTTTATATGAAATTTAGGTATCTTGTCCACATTTCATTCTCAACATTGTGAGAACTAAAATCGACCATATGGAAAGTATGCTCTATGGACTTTTACCTCTGCAAACTCTTCAAAATTTCGTGCAATGGTTTACTATATTTAATGCTGCACAATAGCTGCGTTGAACATCGAAACAAAATTAAGTCATTTATGGGGGGAAGGTACCAGTCAAGAAGATGTGTGAAAAATCAAATTTTTGGGCCAAATACTTTTTGTGAAATCGAATGATAAAGTGTATCAAAGCAGTCGGAACACCATGTGTCTGCACAGGCGAGCAGTGCAGTGATGACAAAATGCGGGGAGCACGTCTCTGTAGCAGCGAAAGGGTTAATGCAACCGTGGTGGCTTTACTTCATAAACTGCGCGCTCCCCCCTAAACGTAAGTTAGCGAACTATACTACACTATGGCGCTGCTTCTCTTGGCGCGTACAACTGGCAACGCAGCAATCTCCCGCGTCTGGGCGGGCATGCGCGAACCGCCAAGATAAAAGAATTGAACTATAGTCGAAAATCTCTGTGTCAATACAGGGTGTCCCATTTATCTTGACCACCCTAAATAACTTGTTTGTCCAGATGAAAATTACAAAATGTTTCAAGAAAATGTTCTTTAGCCGTCAGTGGGACAGCTTGTTTGCAGCTTTGTTTTTTACAAACATATGAACAGGGGTATAATTTTTTTTAAATGGCACCCAGTATTTTTTATTTGGCAATTCATTTCCTCTCTTAAAGGCCTATTCAAAAATGTATTACAGTGTACCATTCACTGAAACACAAACGTTATTAATTACATAACACACCACTGACACTGACGTTGACGCTCCCAGCGCTTAGTGCAGGTACTCGGGGTAACGGAAAACATCCACGTGCTGACGTTGACAGAGGACAAATGTAAACATGAGTAGAATGCACACCCGTCATTCCGCCAACAATCGTCAGTTGAAGAGTTGCGTGAGTAGAATATACACCAACGAAGAGATGCTACTCATCTGTGGGGAATGTAAGTCAGCAGAACAGTAAAGGCAATACTGTTTTCTTATGTGCGAGATAGTCGCTCGTGAACTCCTGTATGCTGATGTTGCTGCAATTGTTTCGAACTCCGCAGAAGAGCTGCAAGAGCTAGTCTCAAGATTTAGTCACGCATGCCACCTATTCTCGATGAGTGTAAACAGCAGTAAGACCGTAATTATGGTTCAGGCTGCTAACACAAAGCAGAATATCACACTAGATGGCACTACTCTGCGAGTCGTAGATAACTTCTGCTATCTTGGATCTACTAAAGAATCAAAAATGTCTGTTGACAAGGAAACTGATGCTCGCATTGGGAGAGCTGAGACAACTTTTGGCAAACTCTCTACACGTGTTTGGAAAAACAACAAACTCTCTTTGACCACCAAAATTGCCTCCCTGTAGAGCCTTTCGTAGTATCCGCTTGTGGCCGCTACTACTTGCGTCTCCTCTAAACGAATATGGTGGTTCCCTGGCTGGAAGTATTGTTTGATGACCACATACTTCAAGTGGAATGAACAGTTTTATGAGCAAACGGATGGCGTGGCTATGGGAAGCCCCCTAAGTCCCGTAATTGCAAACTTCTTTATGGAGAAATTCGAAGAACAGGCCTTAGCTACTGCCAGCGAAAAACCAAATGTATGGTTCCGATACTTGGATGACACGTTTGTGCTGTGGAGACATGGCAGGGAGGAACTAAGCCGGTTCCACGAACATCTGAACGGTATAAACTCGAGAATTCAGTTTACAATGGAGGAGGAGGTAGACGGCAAATTACATTTCCTCGATGTGCTTGTTTTTAGAAACGAAAATGGTAGTTTGGGCCACTCAGTGTACCGCAAACCCACGCACACGGACCGTTATTTGCACCGGGATTCGAACCACCACCCACAACAGAAGCGGGGTGTTATCAAGACGTTAGCGGACAGAGCTAGAAATATTTGTGAACCTGAGTTGCTCGACGCTGAATTGGAACATCTCCACAATGCACTAACGAAGGACGGATATTCGTCCGCCGAAATAAAACGTGCGTTGAGACAGCCACGCAGAAACCATACTGACGTACAGGCTACTGCAAAATCTAAGGTTTTCCTGCCGTTTGTTAAAAATGTAACGGAAAGAATAGGGAGGATCTTGACGAAGCGGAATATTACGGTAATTTACAAGCCCACCAGGAAGATACAGGAATGCCTTAAGCCTGCCAAGGACGCTCGCAAACAATTGGAAAGAGCTGGTGTGTATAGGATCCCATGCAGCTGTGGAGACGTTTATGTGGGTACCACTAAAAGAACTGTTTCAAAACGTTTGGAAGAGCACAAGGGAAATTGTAGAAGAGGAGAAACGGAACGATCAGCTGTTGCGGAGCATGCTTTCCAGCCAGGGAACCACAATATTCGTTTCGAGGAGACGCAAGTAGTAGCGGCCACGAGCGGATACTACGAAAGGCTCTACAGGGAGGCAATCGAAATCGCTAAACACCCAAATAATTTCAACCGAAAGGAGGAGGGCGTGAAATTAAACGGTATATGGATGCCAGTGTTGAAGAAGATGTGTACCACCCGTCCACTACTGGGAGATGGCAACGGCGATCGACGGCGACGGACAGCGGCCAATTGCACCGACGTTTTCAAAACACGTGACGTCACGCCGCGGCGCGGACACGGAATTTAGCGGCAGTCAGTAGCGAGCCCGTGTGTGTGTTGGACCTTCCATCGAGCTACAGACCCCCTTGAAGATATCTCCCGCAGTCGGAGACGAAACGTTGGGTGTCGACACAGAATTCATCAACCGACCACGGCATAACAGCCCAGATAATTATAATGGACACAACATAACGTTGTTGTTGAAGCTAGGCGAAATGCTACGCAAACAGCGGAACTGTACAGAGAACGATATCCTGACAAGAACCCACCTTCCCGACTAATGTTTTCTCGTCTTGTTGCGACGCTTCAGGAAACGGGAAGTTTCAACCCACGACAACGCAATGGTCGTAGCACTCGCACAGACGGAGCTGCCGAAGTTACTGTTCTCGCTACCGTTGCTACGAATCCACATGTGAGCACACGCGACAGCTTGAACACGAGACTGGCATTTATGTCGTGATCGTATTCGATGCACCGCTCAGCGGCAGCTGACTAACTGTGTTGTTTCAGTCGGGTGTGCCGCTCACGTCCACTGTTAACGAAAGTCTGCGGCACGTAAGACGTGGCTCATTCGCAGTGGAATGCAGTACACAACTGGCCTTCGAAGACCTAGGTCGTATTTAAAATCACGAACAAGCCTTCTTATCTTTACTGGCAATAGATAGAGATAGTGTTTCGAAGAAATGGTTTACTCAGCTTGACAAATGGAACGGACGTTCCAGTCAAAATGGACACCACCTCAGGAAGAGCTCAATTCTTTTATCTTGGCGGTTCGCGCATGCCCGCCCAGACGCGGGAGATTGCTGTGTTGCTAGTTGTACGCACCAAGAGAAGCAGCGCCATAGTATAGTATAGTTCGCAAACTTACGTTCAGGGGGGAGCGCGCAGTTTATGAAGTAAAGCCACCACGGCCGCATTAACCCTTTCGCTGCTACAGAGACCTGCTCCCCGCATTTTCTCATCACTGCACTGCTTGCCCGTGCAGACACATGGTGTTCCGACTGCTTTCACACTCTTATCATTCGATTCCACAAAAACTATTTGGCCCAAAAATTTGATTTTTACACATCTTCTTGATTGATACCTCCCTCCCCCCCCCCCCCCCCCCCCCCATAAATGACTTAATTTTGTTTCGATGTTCAACGCAGTTATTGTGCAGCATTAAATGTAGCAAACCATTGCACGAAATTTTTAAGAGTTTGCAGAGGTAAAAGTCCACAGCGTATACTTTCCATATGGTCGATTTTACTTGCCACTAGAAATTTCAAAAAAATAGATTCAAACGAATAAAATTCATGAAGTAAGACACTTCGATAGTGTTTTTAAATAAAGAAAATATTGAGCATCGAACAAGGTTTGAACTCAGAACTTTTCGCTTAGCAGCCATACACTTTTTTTTATCTCATTTTGTTCGCTTTTGTTCGTTGCATCTGCTCGGGGCGGACGTCGTAAGACATCCCTTTAAGTTCGTTGTTGATCGATTAGCTCAGTTTTTTTATTACAGGGGCCTGCTAACCCTCTGACCGAACACGCTGAGCTACCGTGCCGGCACTTAACCATTACGCTAACGCAGCTCGTCATTCAAGGTATCTCCCGGAGGACTTTAAAATATCACGCGAAATATCGACAAACACTGTTGGTATGACTATGAATTACCCACGTTTCGTCGAAGTACAATAGGAAATAACAATTACCGCTGTTCTTTATTGCGAAAAAGCGGTTAGTGAGAATGATACAAACACCTTTCCCTGCTATCGCCTGAATTAGGAGGCTTATTGCTTGTTTGATTTAATTAATTAATAGAATATGAAGCAATTGGTACAAAGAATGCTTTTTCCAAACTTTCTATAAAAGAAAGTCTGCTATCAAGACATTGCTTTTGTTCAGTTACTTTGAACGTTTCTAAAACTGAAGACACTCGTCCGTGCTCTGCACTGCAGTCGAGCTCTGGCAACGCCTTTCTTTGTTCATTGGCTGACTGTGTTTTGTGACGTCAGATGCGCAGAACGAACCTAAACTCGGCCGCCGTCGTAAATGACGCGCACTTTAGTCACTCATAAGCGAAACTCCCCAGAGCACAGCCCTCAGTTTTAGTGATAAGCTGGTCCAGTGGATACCCCGTCAGAAACTGAACACAGATCAAGCATGAAAACAGGAAGAAGGTGTACTGAATTGTGAAAAAAAAAAAAAAACCAAATAAAACTCCGAACGCTCCAAGGACAAGAATTTCAATACAGAGCAACCTAAAACATCAATTGCGTCGTGACCAACTGCACATGGTATGGGGCTGTGAAGTGTGCAAGCCCTGTTCAAACCTCAAAAAATGGTGCAAATGGCACTGAGCACTATGGGACTTGTTCCCATGTTTTCTCATTCTGGAAAAATCCCCCAGGCTATGGCTAAGCCATGTCTCTGCAGTATCCTTTCATCCAGAAATGCTAGTTCAGCAAGGTTCGCAGAAGAACTTCTGTGAACTTTGGAAACTAGGAGACGAGGTACTGGCGGAAGTAAAGGACGGGGCGTGATTCGTGCTTGGGTAGCTCAGTTGGTAGAGCACTTGCCCACGAAAGGCAAAGGTCCCGAGTTCGAGTCTCGGTCCGGAACACAGTTTTAATCTGGCACAAACTTTCGGTCGAGTAGCTCCTCAATTGGCATCACCAGGCTGAGTGCACCCCGGAAAATGGCAACAGCGCATGGCGGCTGGATGGTCACCCATGCAAGTGCCGGCCACGCCCGACAGCGCTTAACTTCAGTGATCTGACGGGAACTGGTGTATCCACTGCGGCAAGGCCGTTGCCTAAAAATATCGACATAACGGTCTATAAAAATATCGGCTACGCATTGTAAATACACTGCCAGTTTTAGAGCTGTATGTATCAGTATTGATTTATTATTAGATGTTCTGTACATCCGGTTAAAGGCGCTGCAGCCTGGAACCGCAAGACCGCTACGGTCGCAGGTTCGAATCCTGCCTCGGGCATGGATGTTTGTGATGTCCTTAGGTTAGTTAGGTTTAACTAGTTCTAAGTTCTAGGGGACTAATGACCTCAGCAGTTGAGTCCCATAGTGCTCAGAGCCATTTTTTTCTGTACATCAACAAGCTAGCAGCGTGCAGAGCAAGAATTGAAAAGGAAACGATGCACATTCACGCTTGGCGATAACCACTTTTGCTAATAATGGTAACTGCATATAAGTGACACAGTAAAAGATGTCCGATGGCTCCGTCGTTCTGTTTCGTCACATATGAGGTGTGTTCGGAACACTTCATATCCACTTCCCCCTTTTTCCTTTTTTTTAGCACTTGTATTGCCAAAACAGCGTGGTGAAGTTAAACGTAGCAGTTTCTTTTGGTAGCGCCTGTATTAAAAATTGTTTTGTAACGCTATTAGTGTGCTATTTCTTCACATCGGAAATCTTGTTATTCTATTCACGCCGCCACTCTCCCCCCCCCCCCCCCCCCTGCCTGGTGCAGTCGAACTTTTTCTTTGTTTTCACGTATACTTGCTTCACATAATGTAACAGAAAGGCTTGACGTGACGAAAGCTCAAAAAGTAATAAGACACTTTCACACAGTGAAAGTGCAACCATGTTCTGCTACAATCTCAAAGGAACAAAATTACGAGGAAAGTACAATACAAAATAGAAATACTGGCACTCGACATTGCTTTTTCGTTACCGATATTTCCGTGAAGAAGTGTCGCCGTTATTTTAGCAATGACCCTAGCTGTAATCTATCATATTTTAAAGAAATATTAACTTTTGTACTTCATGTCTAAGTGCAATATAAATGTACATGAAATACCTTTCGACAGAAATTTTTCAGTGATGCACGCGGGTTTGTCGAGCATTACAAAACTGTCTTATATTAGCTCGGATGCAGGGCAAGTTCAGAGGCAGTTGTTCATCTAACTTTCTGAAGCTCTCACGTTTAACTCTTTTTATATTAGTCATAATAGAAAATGTGTTGCAGCAACCTACAGCAAGACTCAGGTGAGGGTAATCTTGTTGAACAGAAACCCAGAAGTCGCATAAATCTGATTCTTGGTACTTCAGTTTTAAGGAGCCGTTCTTCTACACGTCTACCAGTTTCTCCATTTTAACACTCGATGTGTGGTTACTCTGCAAGACGAGAAGGACGTTTTCCATTGTTTTATCACAAGCTTTCCATCTGTTTTACGTTCTGGATTTGCTAGTCTCGCGAGAACCCTGATACGCGACACACTGAGCTCTCTACCAACACCGACTCAGAGTAAGGCCGCGGCGCTTGTTGGTGACGTCACGTCAGCTAGGCACGGCGAACGCCTGGGCTCTTGCAGGCAGAAACGCCTGGGCGTGCTTATCACTATAAATCTCTTATTTTGGGACAAAATGTTTGGTATTGTTTTGGATTCTGCAGTTTTATTTAGATGAAAGATTTTCTTACTATCGTGAAGCTACAAATGAAGATCATACTTCTGTATTACTGAATCCTGTCGAAACGAACGTAGATCAATATGAGAAGACGCTTTGCCCCATTGCAAGCTTCGGAAATTTTACATTCAAGTAACTGTATTTACTTGATCCATTTTGCTATCGACACTTACCGCAACCCCCTTACGATGAACTCGTTTCTAATTTATTTATTTATTTTCGTTTGACATCGTCACTGGAAATGTGAACTAATTTACATGTGTAAATGCCAGACTGTTGCCAGTCATTAGATTACAGTCGTTTTCAACGAAAGGAATTCTAAACAGGAAACAAAATAGCTTCACACATCAAAAATACTGCTGAGCTTAAACTTTTTTTAAACATGCACATTAGAAAAGATAAATATCCCGCTCTTGCAACTGAAAGGAGAAACTTTATAAGATAAAAAAAATTCATTTGATAAAACAAGTATCTCTCTTTTGCCTCTTCTTCTGTCCCCCACACCCTCCCCCAATGTGTACAATCGCAAGATATTTCTTTAACATTCAGTGCTCCTCACCCCATAGTCAACCGAGATACCTAAAGAAGAGCACCAATATGTTCATAGTTTCTTGTAAAAGCAACCCAGTACAAACGTAACTTCCTCAGATTTACAAATAAGGTAAAGAAGCACGAATTCTGTTGCTGCTGGACCATGAAGTTGTTTTTGTATGTCGATCCTTAAAGCAGGTGGAAATTTAAGTTCAGGAGTACACTATTTGTTTAAGAAGTGTAATGAATTGCACAATTAATTGATTGCAGAAATCTCTCAGATCAATGTGTGTTGGTCAACTACCGCCAATAGTTTCACATTTTCCTGTGTCAGAGAGGGAGACACCACCATTATGAGTATGCCTGCAACAGACCTGGCGATCGCCGTGCCAAGCTGACGTGACGTCACAAACAAGCGCCGCGGCCTTCCTTTGAGTCTGTGTTGGCTCTACCCGCTTAGAGAGCCTGTAGGCCTACCGACTTCATCACAAAACGCTTAATTATTTCAACTCGTATTTAAGACCGCAAACGATATTTACGTACTAAAAACGATATACAACTAAATAGAACATACATGCACAACGCATAACGAGTCTCTCAATAATTGAAATACGTTTTAATCGTTTCCATAAGTCCTCTGAACTTCAGTTCAACTCAAAAGCATGGCGAACATACAAAGCGCGAGAGAAGTTTGGCAGAAAAATGGCGCCAAAGCTAATCAACCAATCACGGGCAACTTCACCTATGACCACTCTGTCTCTGTATACAGGCTCTCTCCATACGCGCTCTGTCACGCCTGCCCCCTCGCGGAGCGCCCTGCAACTACGTTACGGCGCGCGCGTATTGTGAATCTAAACCAAGGGGAGACGTCCCTATCCACTAATGCGCGTCATTTTTCGTTCTTACGAATAATCTTGTGTTTTTCACTTTTATACTGTAGGCTTTCTCTTGTACTGAGACTTGCGTTAATTTTTGCGTGACTTACTCCTACCTGTGGAAGCGCCGTTTACAGCTCAGGAAAACTCGCCAAGTCTAAAGCACTGCTACTCACCTGAAACAAAAAAAAACATGCCACGAATTACCAGCTGGAAATCATACATGTCGATATCGCAAAGAAGCGACTGTTACAACGACTACAGTAGCCACAGGAACAGGACAGGGGGTTAAACAACATTCATAGGACACTATTATTCAGCAGTTTTCTCCAAATACAGGAAAAAGATTAAAAATACCAACCACTGAAACACTGTAAATCAAATTTGTTTGTAGTGCGCTCTTGAAAAGAAGGACGCTACTACAGAAGAATGCTGAAGTACATGGGTACATCCAGTAATTAACGAGGAGCTATACTTTCAAATTCGAAAAAAAAAAATTAATGCACAAAGTTACTAAATGAATGTATAGATCCGGAATCATCAACAAACTGTCTATACGGTAAGTGAGGGAAATGTGTGTATTTGGGAGGGAAAGCCGCGAGGGGTGGGGTAGGAGGGGCTTAAAACTGTAGGAGGAGCCCTAGGCAAGGAAACACAGAAGCAAGATTACGGTTTATCGTTTCGTCGGTATTGAGGCATTGGGGACAGAGAACATACTTGCGAGTGTTTCCATGGATGGGGAAGAAAATCGGCTATGCCGTTCAAAGGAACTAACTGCCTAGAGTAATTCAGGGAACAATCATATAAGTACACTCCTGGCCATTCCAATTGCTACACCAAGAGGAAATGCAGATGATAAACGGGTATTCATTGGACAAATATATTGTACTACAACTGACATGTGATTACATTTTCACGCAATTTGGGTGCATAGATGCTGAGAAACCTCTGGCCGCAATAACGGCCTCGATACGCCTGGGCATTGAGTCAAACAGAGCTCGGATGGCGTGTACAGGTACAGCTGCCCACGCAGCTTCAACACGATACCACAGTTCATCAAGAGTAGTGACTGGCGTATTGTGACGAGCCAGTTGCTCGGCCACCATTGACCAGACATTTTCAATTGGTGAGAGGTCTGGAGAATGTGCTGGCCAGGGCAGCAGTCGAACATTTTCTGTATCCAGAAAGGCCCGTACAGGCCCTGCAACATGCAGTCGTGCATTATCCTGCTGAAATGTAGGGTTTCGCAAGGATCGAATGGAGGGTAGAACCACGGGTCGTAACACATCTTAAATGTAACGTGCACTGTTCAAAGTGCCGTCAATGCGAACAGGAGGTGACCGAGACGTGTAACCAATGGCACCCCATACCATCACGCCGGGTGATACGCCGGTATGGCGATGACGAATACACGCTTCCAATGTGCGATGACCAGATGTCGCCGAACACGAATGCGACCATGATGATGCTGTAAACAGAACCTGGATTCATCCGAAAAAATGACGTTTTGCCATTCGTGCACCCAGGTTCGTCGAGTACACCATCGCAGGCGTTCCTGTCTGTCATGCAGCGTCAAGGGTAACCGCAGCCACGGTCTCCGCGCTGATAGTCCGTGTTGCTGCAAACGTCGTCGAACTGTTCGTGCAGATGATTGTTATCTTGCAAACGTCTCCATCTGTTGACTCGGCGATCGAGACGTGGCTGTACGATCCGTTACAGCCATGCGGATAAGATGCCTGTCATCTCGACTGCTAGTGATACGAGGCCGTTGGGACCCAGCACGGCGTTCCGTATTACCCTCCTGAACCCACCGATTCCATATTCTGCTAACAGTCATTGGATCTTGAACAACGCGAGCAGCAATGTCGCGATACGATAAACCGCAATCGCGATAGGCTACAATCCGACCTTTATCAAAATCAGAAACGTGATGGTACGCATTTCTCCTCCTTACACGAGGCATCACAACAACGTTTCACCAGGCAACGCCGGTCAACTGCTGTTTGTGTATGAGAAATCGGTTGGAAACTCTCCTCGTGTCAGCACGTTGTAGGTGTCGCCACCGGCGCCAACCTTGAGTGAACGCTCTGAAAAGCTAATCATTTGCGTATCACAGCATCTTCTTCCTGTCGGTTAAATTTCGGGTCTGTACCACGTCATCTTCGTGGTGTACCAACTTTTAATGGCCAGAAGTGTATAAAAACTTTCTACAGCCAAAATCGCATACATGCTTGTTTATTTAGAACGACCGATTTCCATGGACTTTGATCTTATCTTCAGGTACTGAATTTTTTTTTTTTTTTTTTTTTTTGTTTCTTGTCTTCAGTTGGAACCTCACACCAAGTTGTCACGTTAGTGGATAAAATGTAGCACATTATACAAACGTTTGTCATAAATAAATAAATCATTTGAAATCAAAAAGCGGCTTGTGCACATGGCTATGTCCATATACGGTCTGTTAAGTAAGAGCGTGTGCGGCGTTGCAGACAGATGGTAAGAGATATCGTATTAGTTTTTTCACACCTCCAACAGAGGAAACCTCTAAACGTTTTCCAGTTCATAGTGGGCTTGGTACTGCGAAGAGTAAGTATGGCATGAAGAAACAGGCCGTTTTGGTTACAGTGGTACACTTTTTTATTATTTCCCAATGACGCATTTTCGGATTGGCTGATATTTGATAGCGATAGGTACATGGGATACCGCGCATAAAATATTCCAGCAGGTTAAATGATCCTTGTCAAAACTTTAAAAACACTAAGGACCTCCTTATTGCGGCATGTGGCGCAGTCTAAAGGAAAGCATAAGGAATCAAGCTTACAGTAAAGATCGGAGGCGTAGTGAATATTCTAGCTGCACACAACACACTTAAAAGCTTTGACAAGGGGCATTTACCTGCTGGGATATTTTATGCGCGGCATCCTATGTACCCATCGCTACCAAATATGGACCAATCCGAAGATGGCTAAATACACTCCTGGAAATGGAAAAAAGAACACATTGACATCGGTGTGTCAGACCCACCATACTTGCTCCGGACACTGCGAGAGGGCTGTACAAGCAATGATCACACGCACGGCACAGCGGACACACCAGGAACCGCGGTGTTGGCCGTCGAATGGCGCTAGCTGCGCAGCATTTGTGCACCGCCGCCGTCAGTGTCAGCCAGTTTGCCGTGGCATACGGAGCTCCATCGCAGTCTTTAACACTGGTAGCATGCCGCGGCAGCGTGGACGTGAACCGTATGTGCAGTTGACGGACTTTGAGCGAGGGCGTATAGTGGGCATGCGGGAGGCCGGGTGGACGTACCGCCGAATTGCTCAACACGTGGGGCGTGAGGTCTCCACAGTACATCGATGTTGTCGCCAGTGGTCGGCGGAAGGTGCACGTGCCCGTCGACCTGGGACCGGACCGCAGCGACGCACGGATGCACGCCAAGACCGTAGGATCCTACGCAGTGCCGTAGGGGACCGCACCGCCACTTCCCAGCAAATTAGGGACACTGTTGCTCCTGGGGTATCGGCGAGGACCATTCGCAACCGTCTCCATGAAGCTGGGCTACGGTCCCGCACACCGTTAGGCCGTCTTCCGCTCACGCCCCAACATCGTGCAGCCCGCCTCCAGTGGTGTCGCGACAGGCGTGAATGGAGGGACGAATGGAGACGTGTCGTCTTCAGCGATGAGAGTCGCTTCTGCCTTGGTGCCAATGATGGTCGTATGCGTGTTTGGCGCCGTGCAGGTGAGCGCCACAATCAGGACTGCATACGACCGAGGCACACAGGGCCAACACCCGGCATCATGGTGTGGGGAGCGATCTCCTATACTGGCCGTACACCACTGGTGATCGTCGAGGGGACACTGAATAGTGCACGGTACATCCAAACCGTCATCGAACCCATCGTTCTGCCATTCCTAGACCGGCAAGGGAACTTGCTGTTCCAACAGGACAATGCACGTCCGCATGTATCCCGTGCCACCCAACGTGCTCTAGAAGGTGTAAGTCAACTACCCTGGCCAGCAAGATCTCCGGATCTGTCCCCCATTGAGCATGTTTGGGACTGGATGAAGCGTCGTCTCACGCGGTCTGCACGTCCAGCACGAACGCTGGTCCAACTGAGGCGCCAGGTGGAAATGGCATGGCAAGCCGTTCCACAGGACTACATCCAGCATCTCTACGATCATCTCCATGGGAGAATAGCAGCCTGCATTGCTGCGAAAGGTGGATATACACTGTACTAGTGCCGACATTGTGCATGCTCTGTTGCCTGTGTCTATGTGCCTGTGGTTCTGTCAGTGTGATCATGTGATGTATCTGACCCCAGGAATGTGTCAATAAAGTTTCCCCTTCCTGGGACAATGAATTCACGGTGTTCTTATTTCAATTTCCTGGAGTGTAGAAGTGAAACGCGTCATTGGGAAATAATAAAAAAGTTTTAACACTGCAACCAAGACTGCTCGTTTGTGTCTGTCCTTCAGGCAATGTCCGTACAGCATTAGTTCACTCTGAGTTCTTGACTGAGACATACAAGAAGAGACATGAGTGCAGCTAATGCTTCGCGTTTATCAATGATGGTTGAAGCTGACTGCCGAATGTTGGTTCATCGACAAATATGAAGATTGCAAGAGGACAATGATCCGAAGCACTGTAGCAGGATTTGCAGCGACTGGAAAAAGGAGGGACGTGTGCGGGTACTGGACTGGTCCTCAAACTCGCCTGACGCTAATCCTGTTGAGAACGTTTGGTCTTGCATAAAAAAAAAAGCTGCAAGGAAAAACGATCTTCACTTGGAAACAGCTGTCAACGCAAATTCGGCGCATTTCGAAGTCTCTCCCACGTGAATACGCGGAAAACTTAGTTTGAAGCACGCCTCGGAGATGCCAAGCAATTACCGACGCTGCGATGACTGTACGTATTATCAGTTGAAATTGCATTTTTGTTCTGTTCATATATGTAGTGGTACAAGTCCATTTTTGTTCATTTTAAGATACAAAGTCATAAAGTTAAATGAGCGCTGAAAAATCTGCATTTGAGATACCAGAAATATTCAAGCATATGGCTTCTTGCTAGAGATGAACCTTTCTTTCTCTTTGTTTGGATCATTAATTTCAGAAACATTATAGGCAAAAAAGTAGAGGTAATGGACTTGTACCACTATTGAAATAAGCCCTTCATATGATGTATGTATATGTTTTAGTTTGTTGTCAAATAGATTTTTCTACTGATTAAACCGATTACTACCTTAGTTAAGAGAGTGGACGGAACACATAAGAAGATGTTGCGGGGCAGGCTAACGAAAGACTGCGTTCTATTTGGAAGGACACTTAGAAAATGTAACAGCGCTACTAAGGAGACTGCCTACACTAAGCTTGTCAGTCCTCTTTTAGAATACTGCTGCGCGGTGTGGGATCTATTACCAGATAGGACTGACGGAGTACATCGAAAAAGTTCAAAGAAAGGCAGCACGTTTTGTATTATCGCGAAATATGGGAGAGAGTGTCACAGAAATGATACAGGATTTGGGCTGGACATCATTAAAAGAATGGCGTTTTTCGTTGCGACGGAATCTTCTCACGAATTTCCAATCACCAACTTCCTCCTCCGAATGCGAAAATATTTTGTTGACACCGACCTACATAGGGAGGAACGATCACCACGATAAAATAAGGTAAATCAGAGCTCGTACGGAAAGATATAGGAGTCCATTCTTTCCGCGTGCTGTACGAGATTGGAATAATAGAGAATTTTGAAGGCGGTTCGATGAACCCTCTGCCAGGCACTTGAATGTGATTTGCAGAGTATCCATGTAGATGTAGATGTAAACTCAGAAGAGTGTTCCTGCAGCCACTCTCTAGTAATTCAGGACGTGTGGGGTGTCGCATTGTCCTGTTGGAGTTGGCCAAGTCAGTCGGAATGCACAGTGGACTTGAATGGCTGCAGGTGATCAGACACGGCGTTTACATACGTGTCACCTGTCAGAGTCGTGTCTAGACGTATCAGGGGTCCCATATCACTCCCAGTCCACACGCCCCACACCATTACAGAGGCTGCAACAGCTTGAACAGCCCCCTGCTGAAATGCAGAGTCCGTGGATTCGTGAGGTTGTCCCCATACCGGTACACGTCGATCTGGTCGATACAATCTGAAACGAGACTCGTTCTACCAGCCAACATGTTTCCAGTCAACAGCCCAATATCGGTGTTAAGGGGCCCAGGTGAGGCGTAGATATTTTAATATGTCTGAGTGCTCGTTTCAGTATGTACAACAATTTAGGAAAACTGGAGGTGGACACAGTAAGCAGATTCAAATGGATGTACATTGCACTAGTTATTCGGAGATGATGCTTGCACAGGATGCAGTAGAGAGCTGCATCAAATTAGTCTTCGGAATGAAGACCAAGACGACGACAAAGAACAGATCGGTACTGGACGTGACAATTAATGAAGAGACCGATACCCTACAAAACGTGCTGCCGAACCATATATTGTTGTTGTTCTAGTCTTCAGTCCTGAGAGTGGTTTGATGCAGCTCTCCATGCTACTCTATCCTGTGCAAGCTTCTTCATCTCTCAGTACCTACTGGAACCTACACCCATCTGAATCTGCTTAGTGTATTCGTCTCTTGGTCTCCCTCTACGATTTTTAACCTCCACACTGCCCTCCAATGCTAAATTTGTGATCCCCTGATGCCTCAGAACATGTCCTACCAACCGGTCCCTTCATCTTGTCAAGTTGTGCCACAAAGTCCTCTTCTCTCCGATCCTATTCAATACCTCCTCATTAGTTGCGTGATCTACCCATCTAGTCTTCAGCATTCTTCTGTAGCACCACATTTCGAAAGCTGCTATTGCCTTCTTGTCTAAACTATTTATCGTCCACGTTTCACTTCCATACATGGCTACACTCCATACAAATACTTTCAGAAACGACTTCCTGACACTTAAATCTATACTCGATGTTAACAAATTTCTCTTCTTCAGAAACGCTTTCCTTGCCATTGCCAGTCTGCATTTTATATCCTCTCTACTTCGACCATCATCAGTTATTTTGCTCCCCAAATAGCAAAACTCCTTTACTACTTTAAGTGTCTCATTTGCTAATCTAGTCCCCTCAGCATCACCCGATTTAATTAGACTACATTCCATTATCCTCGTTTTGCTTTTGTTGATGTTCATCTTATATCCTCCTTTCAAGACACTGTCCATTTCGTTCAACTGCTCTTCCAAGTCCTTTGCTGTCTCTGACAGAATTACAATGTCATCGGCGAACCTCAAAGTTTTTATTTGTTCTCCACGGATTTTAATACCTACTCCGAACTTTTTTTTGGTTTCCTTTACTGCTTGCTCAATATATAGATTGAATAAAATCGGGGAGAGACTACAACCCTGTCTCACTCCCTTCCCAACCACTGCTTCCCTTTCATGTCCCTCGACTCTTATAACTGCCATCTGGTTTTTGTACAAATTGTAAATAGCCCTTCGCTCCCTGTATTTTACCCCTGCCACCTTTAGAATTTGAAAGAGAGTATTCCAGTCAACATTGTCAAAAGCTTTCTCCAAGTCTACAAATGCAAGAAACGTAGGTTTGCCTTTCCTTGATCTTTCTTCTAAGATAAGTCGTAAGGTCAGTATTGCCTCACGTGTTCCAACATTTCTTCGGAATCCAAACTGATCTTCCCCAACTTCGGCTTCTACCAGTTTTTCCATTCGTCTGTAAAGAATTCACGTTAGTATTTTGCAGCTGTGACTTATTAAACTGATAGTTCGGTAATTTTCACATCTGTCAACACCTGCTTTCTTTGGGATTATATATATGGTGTTAAAAAAAAGGAACTAACGGGTCCAAAGGAATGGTTCAACAATATGAAGGGAACGAGCGAGGATCGAATTCTAGGGAACGGTCTTTCATAACTTAGGTCGCGGCGTCCTACTTATACAGGGTGTTACAAAAAGGTACGGCCAAACTTTCAGGAAACATTCGTCACACACAAATAAAGGCAAGATGTTATGTGGACATGTGTCCGGAAACGCTTAATTTCCATGTTAGAGCTCATTTTAGTTTCTTACACCTACGCTCAATGGAGCACGTTATCACGATTTCATACGGGATACTCTACCTGTGCTGCTAGAACATGTTCCTTTACAAGTACGACACAACATGTGGTTCATGCACGATGGAGCTCCTGCACATTTCAGTCGAAGTGTTCGTACGCTTCTCAACGACAGATTCGGTGACGGACGGATTGGTAGAGGCGGACCCATTCCGTGGCCTCCACGCTCTCCTGACCTCAACCCTCTTGACTTTCATTTATGGGGGCATTTGAAAGCTCTTGTCTACGCAACCCCGGTACCAAATGTAGAGACTCTTCGTGCTCGTATTGTGGGCGGCTGTGATACAATACGCCATTCTCCAGGGCTGCATTAGCGCATCAGGGATTCAGTGCGACTGAGTGTGGATGCATGTATCCTCGCTAACGGAGGACATTTTGAACATTTCCTGTAACAAAGTGTTTGAAGTCACGCTGATACGTTTTGTTGCTGTGTGTTTCCATTTCACGATTAATGTGATTTGAAGAGAAGTAATAAAACGAGCTCTAACATGAAAAGTAAGCGTTTCCGGACACACGTCCACGTAACATGTTTTCTTTCTTTGTGTGTGAGGAATGTTTCGTGAAAGTTTGGCCGTACCTTTTTGTAACACCCTATATATATATATATATATATATATATATATATATATATATATATATATATATATATATATAGGCACAGTCTGCTCGGGTTGCGCGTGGGAGTTATATCAGAGATGGCTAAACTTTAGCTGGAATGTCGTGGAGCTGGAAACGAGCGGCTGGACCGGGGTACGCAGTCAGCTCCGCGAGGCGCTGTGAAACGCGTCGGAAGCGTCGCTTCCTGGCGTCGGCGAAACCGGCGCCGCTTTCCCCTTTGTCTGCGCGGACGCGGTCCGAAGTGGCGTAGCGTGACTCTGCGCTGATCCCCCGTTGGCCAATCGGTGACAGGTGCATTCCGACTCGCTCCATCCGTCACCGACACTGACTGCCATCCCGTGTCAACAGCCGCCGCGGGATGTCTCCCCAGGACTTCAAAACCGTATCTCTTCGTTCAGTAATTAACGTGACAAAAAAATGGCTCTGAGCACTATGGGGCTTCAACTTCTGACGTCATCAGTCCCCTGGAACTTAGAACTACTTAAACCTAACTAACCCAATGACATGACACACATCCATGCCCGAGGCAGGATTCGAACCTGCGACCGTAGCGGTCGCGCGGTTCCAGACTGTAACGCCTAGAACATCTCGGCCACTCCGGCCGGCCCAATTAACGTGACACATTTCTTTCTCGGCCAGGTTCAGTTGGAAAAAAATGAGGAATTTGTTTATTTATTTAATTTATGCCGGCCTGAGTGGCCGTGCGGTTCTAGGCGCTACAGTCTGGAGCCGGGCTACCGCTACGGTCGCAGGTTCGAATCCTGCCTCGGGCATGGATGTGTGTGATGTCCTTCGGTTAGTTAGGTTTAATTAGTTCTACGTTCTAGGCGACTGATGACATTAGAAGTTGAGTCGCATAGTGCTCAGAGCCATTTGAACCATTTAATTTATTTACACGTCAAGTTCCGTAGCACCAAATTGAGGAGCAAATCTCCATGGAACGTGTCAGTACATGAAATTACAACATAAAAGTAATAACAGATAAAAATAAATGTTCATGAACCTGAAAAAAGTTAGTCCATAAATTTAAGTAAACGCTATCAGCAATACAATAAGAATGAGCTTAATTTTTCAAGGAACTCCTCGACAGAACAGTCGGAGAGACCCATGAGGAAACTCTTCAGTTTCGTTTTGAGAGCGCGTGGTTTACTGCTAAGATTTTTGAATTCGAGTGGCAGCGTATTGAAAATGGATGCAGCAGTATACTGCACACCTTTCTGCACAAGAGTCGAGGAAGTCCGATCCAAATGTAGGTTTGATTTCTGCCGAGTAGCCCGCATCTCGTGGTCGTGCGGTAGCGTTCTCGCTTCCCACGCCCGGGTTCCCGGGTTCGATTCCCGGCGGGGTCAGGGATTTTCTCTGCCTCGTGATGGCTGGGTGTTGTGTGCTGTCCTTAGGTTAGTTAGGTTTAAGTAGTTCTAAGTTCTAGGGGACTTATGACCACAGCAGTTGAGTCCCACAGTGCTCAGAACCATTTTTTTTTTCTGCCGAGTATTAAGTGCGTGAAAGCTGCTTATTGTTGGGAATAAACTAATATTGGTATATTGGTAACAAGAAAGTATTGAGAGGCCAATGTCAAAATATCCGCCGGCCGCTGTGGCCGAGTGGTTTTAGGTGCATCAGTCCGGAACTGCGCGACTGCTACAGTCGCAGGTTCGAATCCTGCCTCGGGCATGGATGTGTGTGTTGTCCGTAGGTTAGTTAGGTTTAAGTAGTTCTAAGTTTTAGGGGACTGATGACCTCAGATGTTAAGTCCCATAGTGCTCAGAGCCATTTGAACCAAAATACCCAGAGTCGTGAACAGGGGTCGATAAGAGGCTCGCGAGCTTAACACCACTTATTGCCCGAACCGCCCGTTTCTGAGCCAAAAATATCCTTGTAGAATGGGAAGAGTTACCCCAAAATATAATACCATACGACATAAGCAAATTAAAATAAGCAAAGTAGAAATCTGAAAACCTAAAAATTTGAACTGTTCTGTTTCACAAATCATATGCCCATTCTGTGAAACTGAAATCTCAAGTTTTGTTCAATTGTGTGTTATAAACTGTAAAAACTGAGTCTAATTGTGATTTAACGATAGTTTATTTTCTACAAGCCATGAACTGAGGTCATGTACTGCACTATTTGAAACTGAGCCAATGTTGCACACACTGTCATATTTTAGAGTCACCCGTAATACTAGAGGGCATATCATTTATATAAGCCGCGCGGGATTAGCCGAGCGGTCTAGGGCGCTGCAGTCATGGACTGTGCGGCTGGTCCCGGCGGAGGTTCGAGTCGTCCCTGGGGCATTGGTGTGTGTGTTTGTCCTTAGGATAATTTAGGTTAAGTAGTGTGTAAGCTTAGATTCACACCCACACATTTATATAAATAAGTAACAGGAGTGGCCCCAAGACTGATCCCTGGGGCACCCCCCACTCGAAAGTACCCCACTCAGACCCAACATCACAGTTGTTATCAACATTGTGAATAATGACCTTTTGCTGGCAGTTGCTAATGTGAGAGATGAACCAATTGTGAGCTACTCCCCGTATTCCGTAATGGTCCAACTTCTGGAGCAATATTTTTGTGAACAAAACACAATCAAATGCCTTGGTTAAATCAAAAAATACGCCAAGCGTTGGAAACCTTTTGTTTAGCCCATCCAGTACCTCTAAAGCCGAACTGTACATTTGACAGCAAATCGTATGATTGCTGGGACATCATGAAATATTCCCTCTTCAGCGCCTGTAGTTTCATGAATTTCCAATAGATGGCAGCGCTATACGTGGCCTTCAAAATGGCGTCTTTAATGGAGGCGCATGCCAAGCAGAGAGTTGTCACTGAAGTTCTGTTGGAGGCAAACCAGAGCATCCCAGATATTCGTAGGCGCTTGCTGAAGGTCTACAGAGGCCTGTCAGTCAACAAAAGCACGGCGAGTCGTTGGCGAGGCGTTTGTCATCATGTCCGATCTCCCAGGTGCCGACCGGCCGCACACAGCTGTTGCTCCAGCAGTGTTGGAACGTGTGGACACTCTCACTCGAGGTGATCGATGGATTACAATCAAACAGTTTGCTGCTCAGCTGGATATCTGACTAGTCTGCACAGCCGAGAGTAGCTCACGAAACTGTGACTGTTCCTCCTTGGCTCTGAGCACTATGCGACTTAACTTCTGAGGTCATCAGTCGCCTAGAACTTAGAACTACGTAAACCTAACCAACCTAAGGACATCACACACATCCATGCCCGAGGCAGGATTCGAACCTGCGACCGTAGCGGCCGCGCGGTTCCAGACTGTAGCGCCTAGAACCGCACGGCCACTCCGGCCGGCTGTTCCTCCTTGTTCACCCTACAGACCAGATCTGACGTCTCCAGACTTCCATCTGTTTGGCCCAATGAGGGATGCATTCCGCAGGAAGTAGTATGTGAGTGATGGGGAAGTTATTGATGTGGCAATATGTTGACTCCGACATTGACCAGTAGAGTGGTACTATGCCGGCATACAGGCCTCCCAGTAAGGTGGCAAAGATCATTGTATTGAAGTGAGATTATGTGCTGGCGTAAGCTGGCGCCAGCACATTGGTAAGCAAAGGTAATTAGTAGGCGCTGGATCAAACGCGCCTGTCAGGAGAGAGACCAGAGACACACTAACAAGCAACAAGCCGCCAACGCCCTCTCAACAGCATGTATTTAGGCCGCTGCCGCTGACCAGAGGGCGTCACTCAGCCACCCAGTTTGGCGTCTGTCAGTTTACTCTCACAGTGGGTTTAGTTCGTCACAGTCTATGACTGTACTTAGCGACCAGATTAGTGTCTTCTGCGGGACTAGTTTATCTCAACCACTATTGCACCTTACTAGCAGTGAGAAACTAAAGCTTGCAACAACAAGATTACTGACATTACACCAGTCTGCAAGACTGATGAGCTTGTACCACAAAATGTGGACTCCAAATTAAGTAAATATTTCCAGTTCATGTACATAAACAACCGCATTAATCCACCCAACTGGACACCCATAACGCCATCCTCTCCCTTGCGGCACAAGACTCCGCAGATGTCGAAAAATAAGGGTTCTGTAGCCAAAAGAGTGAAGCCAACGGCCTTGCCGCAGTGCTAACACCAGTTCCGGTCATGTCACCGAAGTTAAGCGCTGTCGGGGTGGGCTAGCTCTTGGATGGGTGACCATCCGGTCTGCCCAGCGCTGTTGGCAAGCGGGCTGCACTCAGCCCTTGTGAGGCTAACTGATGAGCTACTCGACTGAGAAGTAGCGGCTCCGGTCTCGGAAACTGACATACGGCCGGGAGAGCGGTGTGCTGACCACATGCCCTTCCATATCCACAACCAGTGACACCTGTGGGCTGAGGATGACACGGCGGCCGGGCGGTACGGTTCCGCCTTCATGGCCTGTTCGGACGGGGTTTTGTTTTAGCCAAAAGAGTGGGAAATCGTGGATAAAACGAACTTGTCTTCAGGAAAAAACCAACCTGCTTTCAGATAAAAAGTGTTCAATGACTTATTGCACGCCCGTCGTAAATGCTCTGCACGACAGCTTAAAACCTGATCATTGCCCCGCATAATGACGATCGCTTCCTGCACAAAGTGTCGCCGAATATTTCTGTAAGATGTCCACTTTTGGAACAAGGTCTGCGACAAGGTTACAGAACGAAGCGGCGACCGTCATTTTGCACAACAACGCTCGGGCGGATGTGGCGCAAGTCTTAACGATTCATTCACTCGATGCGGCTGGTATCTGCTGCACCACCCACCGCATTCCCTGGGCCTAAGATGAAGGAAACACATCAAGGGCTTAGCTTTACAATTGTTACAGAGATTACTCGGGCAGTAGACACTCTGCTCGAACTCTCAACACAACTGACTCTGCTAAGGGACGTCCACTTCGCTGGCACCGGCTAATACATCGTGGTAGTGACTACTTTTGAGGAACAGTTGTAAGCCGGCCGGGGTGGCCGAGCGGTTCTAGGCGCTACAGTCCGGAGCCTCGCGACCGCTACGGTCGCAGGTTCGAATCCTGCCTCGGGCGTGGATGTGTGTGATGTCCTTAGGTTAGTTAGGTTTAAGTAGTTCTAACAAGGGAACCTCCCCATCGCACCCCCCTCAGATTTAGTTATAAGTTGGCACAGTGGATAGGCATTGATAATCTGGACACGGATCAATCGAGAAAACAGGAAGAAGTTGTATGGAACTATGAAAAAAATAACCAAAATATAGAAACTGAGTAGTCCATGTGCAACATAGGTAACAACAACAACACTGTGGGCTCAGGAGCACCGTGGTACTGTGGTTAGAGTGAGCAGTTACGGAGCGAGTGGTCCTTGGTTCAAGGCCTCACTCAGGTGAAAATTTTAATTTTTTTATTTTCAGACAATTATTATCTGTCCGTTCGCCTGTCCGATGCGAGATAACTGCGCCGCAGTATGGGGACGCTACACCAAACCAAAAATCGAAACACACGACGTCAGTCGACTACAGCGGGCGGAAGAGAGAGTATTCCCGCTAACGAGGCTCCCTGGCTGGCAGTTGACTGCTCGCTACTTTGAAAGAGAGTGCATTAAATACGTGAGGTGTATTCCGTGGGCAATGTGAGTCCAGCAAATACAGCTCGCGACTTCATTGCAGAGGCACCTCATTTCGTCTATTAATCGCACTGCTTTGCGGTGCGGTCGCAAAACACAGACACTAAACTTATTACAGTGAACAGAGACGTCAATGAACGAACGGACAGACCATAACTTTGCGAAAATAAAGAAAGTAAACTTTTCACTCGAGAGAAGACTTGAACCAAGGACTTCTCAATGCGTAGCTGCTGACGCTAACCACGGGACCACGGTGCTCCTAAACATACACTCTCCTTGATGTTGCCTATCTTGCGCATGGACTACTCAGTTTCTATATTTTGCTTATTTTTTTCATAGTTCCACACAACTTCTTCCTGTTTTCTCGATTGATCTGTGTTCAGTTTTCCAAGGCCTATCCACTGCGGCAACTTATAAATAAATCTGAGGGGGGTGCGATGGGGAGGTTCCCTTGTAAGTTCTAGGGGACTGATGAGCTGAAATGTTAAAGTCCCACAGTGCTCAGAGCCATTTCAACCATTTCTTGAACAGTTGTAAATACCGGGTGGTTATGATTAAACTTTCGCTATTTAACACGTTACAACACGAAAACTAATTACCATACGAGGATCAAACTTGGTAGCATTAATGTCAAGGACATGCGGAAGAAAAATAATCCAGAATCAATCCAATTGAAACGGTTTTAATGTGCTGGTACTGTACATTATAGCATTACATACTGGTACCATTACTGGTACCAGCTAGAAAATTTAAAAAGGGAAATGGATAGGTTAAAGTTAGATATAGTGGGAATTAGTGAAGTTCGGTGGCAGGAGGAACAAGACTTCTGGTCAGGTGAATACTGGGTTATAAATACAAAATCAAATAGGGATAATGCAGGAGTAGGTTTAATAATGAATAGGAAAATAGGAATGCGGGTAAGCTACTACAAACAGCATAGTGAACGCATTATTGTGGCCAAGACAGACACGAAGCCCACGCCTACTACAGTAGTACAAGTTTATATGCCAGCTAGCTCTGCAGATGATGAAGAGATAAAAGACAGATTCAGAAGGATGTAGATTGCAGTAGGTAGCGGGGGATGAAGAAGCTTGCACAGGATAGAGTAGCATGGAGAGCTGCATCAAACCAGTCTCTGGACTGAAGACCACAACAACAACAACAACAACAACAACAACCATTACTGCTACAAAAGGAGGCCAATATGGCGCCCATCAGTGTCCAGAAGAGTCTGAAAGCGCAGGATTGCATTCAGCACAGCAAAACGAAGCGTGTCCCTAGGTATGCTGGCTACCTCTCTCGATATGCCGCGCTCCAGATCAGCACAATTGTGAATGTTCCCCTGGTAATTGGTTCAAATGGCTCTGAGCACTATGGTACTTAACATCTGAGGTCATCAGTCCCCTAGAACTACTTAAACCTATGTGAGACCTGAGTTTCTCCTGGCGTATACAACTTTCTAATAACTTCCGGGAATTCAGCCAGGTAACACTTTCAGCGACCGCCGATATTTCGGCGGGAGAACACCCCGCCATTTTCAAGGCAAACTGCAACGGACAGGCGGCGTACATGCAAATGTAATACCTCGGTTCTCCGACAGAAGCAGGAAAGATAACACACACACACACACACACACACACACACACACACACACTGAACACTAGTGCCACCAAAGATGACTAAAGTCAGAGCTATCGATAGTGAGACTATGAATTCGCAGGTGAGGCAGCATTGACTCTGTTCCTCTGTTTTTTGACGTACTCACACCGACTTGTACTTACAAGCTAATAGTTGTCACCATTCGGCTCAGCGTGAAGGGGTACTGCGTACCTTGGTACACAGGGCACATGTCGTTTCTGACGCTGAGACTTTGCCAGCTGAGCTGTCCCATCTTGAAGTTACATTTCGTGAAAATGGTTATAGTGATAAACAGATCGAACGTACGTTGCGCTATCGACCAACTGTACATCGGCTGATTGATGATAATTCTGAGTCAACACCTAAGTCTACTGCCTTTTTGCCTTACGTAGGAAACACGTCCAATAAGATCGGTCGTATTTTACGGAAATACGATGTGAAATGTGTTTTCCGACCTCCATCTAAAATTAGAGCACTTTTGAGTTCCGTTAAGGATGATCTTGGACTGCGTAAGGCGGGTGTATATCGTGTCCCTTGTAGCTGCGGCATGGCATATATTGGTCAAACTATCAGGACCGTGGAGGACCGATGTACTGAGCATAAACGGCACACACGATTACAGCAGCCAAATAGATCTGCTATTGCCGAACATTGCTTGGATACTGGTCACCCCATGTTATATAATAACACCGAGATATTGGCATGCACGCCCAGCTATTGGGACAGCGTCATTAGGGAGGCGGTTGAGATTAAATTAGCGAGCAACCTCGTTAACAGGGATGGAGGTTTCTGTTTAAACTCTGTTTGGAATCCGGCTCTCTCCCTTGTCAAAAAACAGAGGAACAGAGTCAATGCTGCCTCACCTGCGAATTCATAGTCTCACTATCGATAGCTCTGACTTTAGTCATCTTTGGTGGCACTAGTGTGTGTGTGTGTGTGTGTGTGTGTGTGTGTGTGTGTGTGTGTTATCTTTCCTGCTTCTGTCGGAGAACCGAGGTATTACATTTGCATGTACGCCGCCTGTCCGTTGCAGTTTGCCTTGAATATGGCGGGGTGTTCTCGCGCCGAAATATCGGCGGTCGCTGAAAGTGTTACCTGGCTGAATTCCCGGAAGTTAATTGATACTTAAACCTAACTAACCTAAGGACATCACACACATCCATGCCCGAGGCAGGATTCGAACCTGCGACAGTAGCGGCCGCGCGGTTCCAGACTGAAGCGCCTAGAAACCGCTCGGCCACATCCCCTGGTAAACCCTGTCCTTCAGGTCGCCCCACAACCAGAAATCACTGGGAGGGAGATCTGGTGACCGTGCCAGTCAAGCACTTGGAAGCGATCGGCTGACAGTTCGATCGTTTCCAAATGTGTCTCGGAAAAGCTGGTGAACTTGACGGGCGATGTGCGGTGGGGCCCCATGTTGAATGAAAACTGTCGAGTTCAATGCATGTCTCTCCTGCAGGGCGGGTATGACACACTGGCGAAGCATATCGCAGTACCGCTGGCCAGTCAACTGCACGTTTTCGGTCCTTGAGCGCCAACCTGTTCAAAAAATAATGGGCGAATGATGAACGTACCTGTGAAGCCACACCGTATAGTGCTACGTTCCCCATGTACGAGGTGTGGCTAGAAAAAAAACCGGACTAGTACTGGTGAAACAATAAAACGAATGCAATAAGGCTGAAAGTCGCGTGGCCTGTCACGTGACTCTCGCTCCGCCTACTGCTCGAGCTTCATCTGCCTCCTGCACTCAGTCTGCCCGTGGCGTCTGTTTTAAGTAGTTGACGTTTTGTCTGTGCGTCGGAAAATGTTGAGTGTACAGAAAGAACAGCGTGTTAACATCAAATTTTGTTTCAAACTAGGAAAATCTGCAAGTGAAACGTTTGTAATGTTGCAACAAGTGTACGGCGATGATTGTTTATCGCGAACACAAGTGTTTGAGTGGTTTAAACGATTTAAAGATGGCCGCGAAGACACCAGTGATGACACTCGCACTGGCAGACCATTGTCAGCAAAAACTGATGCAAACATTGAAAAAAATCGGTAAACTTGTTCGACAAGATCGCCGTTTAACAATCAGAGCAGTGTCTGAGTTAACAGGAGTTGACAAGGAAAGTGTTAGGCAGATTCTTCATGAAAGTTTCAACATGAACAAAGTGTGTTCAAAAATGGATCCAAAGTGTCTCACAATTGAACAGAAGGAACACCGAAGAATGATTTGTTCTGACATCCTGGAAAACATTGAAAGTGATCCCACCTTCTTACAAAATGTTATTACTTGCGATGAATCGTGGTTTTTTACTTGCCATCCCGAAACTAAACGCCAATCGATGCATTGGAAAACTCCTGGTTCTCCACGACAAAAAAAAGCACGAATGTCAAAATCGAAATTCAAGGCAATGATGATTGTTTTTTTTTTTTGACATCAAAGGGATTGTGCACATTGATTGGGTAGCAGAGGGACAAACAGTGAATCAGCATTACTACATTAGCGTCCTGGCTACCCTACGTGAGCGAGTACGGAGAAAACGGAACGATTTGTGGAGAAAAAAGTCATGGATCCTTCACCAAGACAATGCCCCAGCTCACATTACGTTGTCAGTGAAGACGTTTTTGGCAAAACACAACATTCCCATCTTAGATCATCCACCCTACTCACCTGATTTGGCCCCCTGTGACTTTTTTCTTTTCCCTAAAGTCAAGTCAGCTTTGAAAGGAACTAGATTTGAGACTGCTGAAGCAGTAAAAGAAAAAGCGACGGAAGTAATGTATGGACTTACCGAAAATGATCTGCAGCATTGCTATGAACAGTGGAAAATTCGTATGGAGCGGTGTAGAGACCGAGGAGGAGAGTACATTGAAGGAGATAACATGAAATTGTAAATAATTGTAAATAAATGTTTTTTCCAGCATCAGTCCGGTTTTTTTCTAGCCGCACCTCGTAGGTAGGCTGTTTAGGTTTTCATGTTGGTAACGCCACGTAGCGCTCTGTATGAAAATCGCTGACAGCGGTGTGTGCAGTCTGTAGCTGGTTGGACTCATTGTTGCAATATTCGCTATTGTAGTGTTGGGCAGTTGGATGTGAACAGCGCGTAGCGTTGCGCAGTAGAGTTGGGCAACACGATTCCTTTTCCCGATTCGATTCCTACGATTCAGTCTCACATAGCGAATCGATTCCTACGATTCGTTCGCGATTCTTTCACGATTCATTCTAGTCTGCGATGGCACGATTCTTACGGAATGCAAAACGTTCTACATCTTACTCACAGATGGCAGGACATGTCTGAAATTTTCAATGGGGTTAGAATCGGACTGTGTCATGATAAGATATGGCAGAAATAGTTTATGCATGAGTAAACATGCAATAACGTTACAAGTGTGATTCTCGATTTATACGTGTAATGCCTTAATTGATGAAAGGTCACGTTTGATTTGATTGCATCTATTGTTTCATTTCAGTATGCCTGTAAAAAGGAGTCGATTTGTGCGAAAGGTGGTGCAAAATTGCTTCCTTTGTTCGCTCGCATCCTCCACTTGACTGCCATCTGGCGGTCGTAATCATTCGGCACGACTCGGCATGATTCGGAAGTTGCCTTCGTACTAAGAATCGATGAATCGTCGGAACTTGGAATCGTCACGACTCGGAAACACGCAATCGTTCTTACGATTCTTTTGAACGACGATTCTTCATTTAGAGTCGTTCAAATGAACGACTCATTGACGAATCGCCACAACTCTATTGCGCAGTTGGAGGTGAGCCGCCAGCAGAGGTGGATGTCAGGAGAGAGATGGCGGAGGTTTGAGAACGGACGATCTGGACGTGTGTCCATCAGAGACAGTAAATTTGTAAGACTGGATGCCATTAACTGATATACAGTGTGTCCCAGCTTTCTTGTCCACCCAAAATATCTCTGGAACAATAACAGCTATTGGAAAACGACTTTCACCGGTATCAATGTAGGACTGGGGCCCATGAATGTATATATTTGGAAACATTCTAAAGAGAAAGCATATGTGTTTTGTAACACAAACTTATGTTTTTTTAAATGGACCTCCTATATTTTTTCTTCGGCAATCCATAGCATGGCAAAGCACATACACAATGGCGTTGATTGCATCGCAATATTCCCATTACATCCAGAGATATTGAGACGCGAAGTTGACGCTTGAAACACCCGACATGCGCTGCTAGCGCACGTTCTGAGGCTCAGGCGTGAACCCCATGCTGCCCGTAATCGCGATGTAATTGACATGCGTAATCACACTTCCATACTTATCAAGAGGTCCGAAACGAATAATACGGTCTGCTGCCATCCTGCTGCGATCACACACATCCATACCCGAGGCAGGATTCGAACCTGCGACCGTAGCGGTTGCGGGGTTCCAGACTGAAGCGCCTAGAACCGCACGGCCACACCTGCCGGCCCCATATACTGGACATTAACTCCACCAAGTATGGTAGTTTCCGTGTTATAACGTGTTAAGACAGGAAGTTTAATTATAACCACCGGCTAAATAATTACCGGCAACGGCCTTGCCGCAGTGGATACACCGGTTTCCGTGAGATCACCGAAGTTAAGCGCTGTCGGGCGTGGCCGGGGTGCACTCAGCCTGGTGATGTCAATTGATGAGCTACTCGACCGAATAGTAGCGGCTTCGGTCAAGAATACCATCTTACGACCGGGAGAGCGGTATGCTGACCCCACGCCCCTCCTATCCAGATCCTCCACTGAGGATGACACGGCGGTCGGATGGTCCCGGTAGGCCACTCGTGGCCTGAAGACGCCTTTTTTTTGGGTAAATAATTACCACTATCAAAGTTCCAGCCTTCGCAGATGTAAGCGCATATGATTCAGTCTTGTCGGCATCACAAGCCCGGAAGTTCCGCATCAGTCCGACACGTTCGCTCGCCATTCATTGTCTGAGATGTGAGTACGGATCCAAGAATAATATCAGTACTTGGTGGGAGGAGGGGGGACAGGATTGCTAAATGCGTCTGCCCCAATCACCACTCGCTTCTGTATCGAATGCGGAACTGCTACCACTTCGAGTGGCTATTTCTGCGCTGCATCTTATTTACGGAAGCTCCATCTAGACAACTGCATTCCAACCTCAGGGATAAAATGGAATTTTCGGAGAAGTAAACACTAAACAATACGATTCTGTTTCAGTCACGAAACTAAATTATTTTCAAGATATCATTACTGTTATCATAGTTTTGCAAGACTCTGATACTCATTATATAAATTATCAATGAATAATTGTTGTCAATTGGCACCGTTAATGCGGTAGAGATTGCAGGTTCCTCGCATATGTTGTGCTCTGTCCTGTACGTACATATACGAAGCAAATGCTAAATATCTCACGAAAATGCCTTCCCCAAGTAGTAGATAGTATCTGCAGTAGTCCATAAATTCCTTCATTACTTGCTTCAAAACAGATAAATGAACTAATTGGCAGCATGACACAGCAGCAACTACATAAGGGTTACTATAGTGCTGTACACAGTATTTTTACTATTATTGTTACTATTACTACGCTACTGGCCATTAAAATTGCTACACCAAGAAGAAATCTAGATGATAAACGGGTATTTATTCGACAAATATTTTATAGTAGAACTGACATGTCATTACATTTTCATGCAATTTGGGCGCATAGATCCTGAGAAATCAGTACCCCGAACAACCACCTCTGGCCGTAATAACGGCCTCAATACGCCTGGGCATTGAGTCAAACACAGCTCGGTTGGCGTGTACAGGTACAGCCGCCCATGCAGCTTCAACACGATACCACAGTTCATCAAGAGTAGTGACTGGCGTATTGTGACGAGCCAGTTGCTCGGCCACCATTGACCAGACGTTTTCAGTTGGTGAGAGATCTGGAGAATGTGATGGCCAGGACAGCAGACGAACATTTTCTGTATCCAGAAAGGCCCGTACAGAACCTGCAACATGCGGTCGTGCATTATCCTGCTGAAATGTAGGGTTTCGCAGGGATCGAATGAAGGGTAGAGCCACGGGTCGTAACACGTCTGAATGCAACGCCCGCTGTTCAAAGTGCCATCAATGCGAACAAGAGGTGACCGAGACGTGTAACCGATGGCACCCCATACCATCACGCCGGGTGATACGCCAGTATGGCGATGAGGAATACACGCTTGCAATGTGCGTTCACCGCGATGTCGCCAAACACGGATGCGACCATCGTGATGCTGTAAACAGAACCTGGATTCATCCGAAAAAATGACGTTTTGCCATTCGTGCACCCAGGTTCGTCGTCGAGTACACCATCGCAGGCGCTCCTGCCTGTGATGCAGCGTCAAGGGTAACCGCTGCCACGGTTTCCGAGCTGATAGTCCGTGCTGCTGCAACCGTCATCGAACTGTTCGTGCAGATGGTTGTTGTCTTGCAAACGTCCCCATCTGTCGACTCAGGGATCGAGACGTGGCTGCACGATCCGTTACAGCCAAGCGGATAAGATGCCTGTCATCTCGACTGCTAGTGATACGCGGCCGTTGGGATCCAGCACTGCGTTCCGTATTACCCTCCTGAACCCACCCATTCCATATTCTCCTAACAGTCACTGGATCTCGACCAACGCGAGCAGAAATGCCGCGATACGATAAACGGCAATCGCGATAGGCTACAATCCGACCTTGATCAAAGTCGGAAACGTGATGGTACGGATTTCTCCTCCTTACTCGAGGCATCACAACAACGTTTCACCAGGCAACGCCCGTTAACTGCTGTTTGTGTATGAGAAATCGGTTGGAAACTGTCCCCATGTCAGCAAGTTGTAGGTGTCGCCACCGGCGCCAACCTTGTGTGAATGCTCAGAAAAGCTAATCATTTGCACATCACAGCATCTTCTCCCTGTCGGTTAAATTTCGCGTCTGTAGCACGTCATCTTCGTGGTGTAGCAATTTTAATGGCCAGTAGTGTATTAGTGGCTGCGGTCAGGCAGTAACAGCCTGGAGTCGTCCAATGTCTGCCAGTTCAGAACGAAGGAGTGCAGGAATCAAGTGATTTAAGAACAGTGGAGACATTTTAACGTGTTTGATTTTGAATGCAGTTGCAGTGTGCAGGTGAAGCAAGTGCTGCAGTGGAGAGGAATAATGTTGAGGACGTACGTTGTGTGACAAGTGTGTACCCTTACTGTGGATAGTTAGCTGTCCTTTATAAGTTGTGAGTTGGCCCTTGTGATGCACCACGAAGCTCTTCGCCATTCATTCTAAAACACACACTTATACACAGAAACTAAATACCATACATTTTGCATCATTTAAAAAAAATAAAAATATTCCAAGAAAAATCTTTCATTCTACAGTTCAGTTAGATGCTAAAGTTGGTGATAGTGTGGGGGAGGGGGGGCAACGGATGACAGGGGGAGGGGCGGGGGGAAGGTTCGAGTACTAGCTAAGGTCTGATTGCACTCAGGGTTAATGGTCTAAGAAAGGTTAGGAACAACTAATCTAGAGCGAAATCGTAATAGTACTTCTCGCCAGTACGGAGTACTTCCAGGAAAATAACTTTTCTTCTTTCACGAACAGGTCGCTTATAAGGAAGCGAAATCGCCACTTGTTGACCCAGTGTTAACGAACACTGCAAGACTATAGTCTCGCTAATCCCCGCTCCCTTTTAGAAAAGCGAGTTTTTCACGCATATAGATATTTATGACGTCATATTTCCTGAACTATGTATCGTACAATTAAATAATTTTGGAGGTACGAGGCGTGTTTTTTAAGTAAGTACCGTTTTGAAATTAAAAAAAGACGTGCTAAAGTATCTCAATAATTTTATTTTTACACGAAAGCCTCTACCTTCATCTACTTTTCTACATAATTTACGTCAATACTGAGACACTTGTCATAACGTTGTACCAGTTTTTGAATACCCTCCTCATAGAAGTCTGCCGCCTGACTTGTTAACCACTGCATCGCCACTGTTTCGATTTCGTCCTCGTCTTGAAGACGCTGACCGCCCAGGTGTTTCTTCAGGTGCAGGAGCAGATGGTAGTCACTGGGCGCAAGATCGGGGCTGTACGGAGGATGATCTAAAGTTTCCCATCGAAAAGATGTGATGAGATCTTTGGTCTGATTCGCCACATGCGGACGGGCATTGTCTTGCTGCAAAACGATGCCCTTGCTCAACTTCCACGCACTGCTGCTTTGATTCTGGTGTGACGTAGGCCACTCACGTTTCATCACCCGTAACAGTTTGGCTTAAGAAATCATCACCGACGTTGTGGCACCACTCAAGGAAAGTCAATGCACTGTCTAAACGTTCGGTTTTGTGCTCATCCGTCAACATTTTCGGTACCCAACGAGCGCACAATTTTCGGTAATTCGAGTACTCGGTCACAATGCCATACAAAACACTACGAGAAACATTAGGAAAGTCATCCCGCAAGGAGGAAATCGTATAGCGTCTGTTTTCTCTCACCTTATTGTCCACTTCCTGCACCAAACTTTCATTGACGACCGAAGGACGCCCACTCCGTTGTTCATCGTGCACATTTGTGCTGCCACCTTTTAATGCTGTCACCCACTTTCTCACCATTCCATCACTCATAAGGTTTTCTCCGTAAAGTGCACAAATCTCACGATGAATATCGATCGCTTTTAGGCCTTTAGCACTAAGAAGTCTTATAACAGCCCGTACTTCAGAGTCGGCGGGACTCTCGATTATCAGAGGCATCTTAAACACTCAGTACACAACGTAAACAAGGAAGAATCAGACTGTCATGGCGCCAGTGCGTAGATTCAAGTACAGGCTTTCATGTAAAAATAAAACTATTGAGATATCTTAGCACGTCTTTTTTTAATTTCAAAACGGTACTTACTTACAAATCACGCCTGGTATGTTCAACAAACAATATATGCAGGTAATGCCTGCAAAATGTGTTGCGAACAGAGGTTGCAGCGCAGAAGTAATAAATTGAAACGTTGCGCCAGATGCTGAGGTTTTACTGCACGGACTGCGAAGATACAATAAGCGATAAATTTTTATCCTTTCATTATTTTGTTGGCGTGAGTCAGTGTGGAAACATTTCAAAACGGTTTGAAATTATGTTAAAGCCTGTGCATTCATTCTCAAACACTGATAAATATTGTCTGTTTATATTCCAGACAAGCGAAGCTGACGGTGTGTAATTCATCCGGTTTCTCCGAGTGGTATTTTTTGTTTTTTATTTTTTCAAACTTCGATCGGTGGCGAAATGAAAATCACAATGATAATCCAGAGAATCTTTGCGCGGATCTACTGCGAGTGTCTCTAGCATGCCCTCTATCGCCTCTCGGCGTACAGTGAGCACGTAAAGATGCCTAGAAAATAGTGCCTTCTGCCAAGTGGGAATTGCTTCTTGAGGCTTTCGCCTCGTTTCAGCCAGCCCATATAACGTAACTGCCATGCATTATCTTCTTAATGACAATTGAAGACATGCGCGAAAAAACGTACAAGGTTACAGATAATTAAAACTTTGAACATACCTGCTAAAGTTCAGTGACCGTATCAGAATTATATTGTAACAAATAAGCCCTCGGTCACAAACATTAAGTCAAAATTGATCTGGTTTCGACGCTACTATGAGCGTCGTCTTCAGAAATAGACTAACTGTACTAAAACATTAGGTATATACACTTCTGGAAATGGAAAAAAGAACACTTTGACACCGGTGTGTCAGACCCACCATACTTGCTCCGGACACTGCGAGAGGGCTGTACAAGCAATGATCACACGCACGGCACAGCGGACACACCAGGAACCGCGGTGTTGGCCGTCGAATGGCGCTAGCTGCGCAGCATTTGTGCACCGCCGCCGTCAGTGTCAGCCAGTTTGCCGTGGCATACGGAGCTCCATCGCAGTCTTTAACACTGGTAGCATGCCGCGACAGCGTGGACGTGAACCGTATGTGCAGTTGACGGACTTTGAGCGAGGGCGTATAGTGGGCATGCGGGAGGCCGGGTGGACGTACCGCCGAATTGCTCAACACGTGGGGCGTGAGGTCTCCACAGTACATCGATGTTGTCGCCAGTGGTCGGCGGAAGGTGCACGTGCCCGTCGACCTGGGACCGGACCGCAGCGACGCACGGATGCACGCCAAGACCGTAGGATCCTACGCAGTGCCGTAGGGGACCGCACCGCCACTTCCCAGCAAATTAGGGACACTGTTGCTCCTGGGGTATCGGCGAGGACCGTTCGCAACCGTCTCCATGAAGCTGGGCTACGGTCCCGCACACCGTTAGGCCGTCTTCCGCTCACGCCCCAACATCGTGCAGCCCGCCTCCAGTGGTGTCGCGACAGGCGTGAATGGAGGGACGAATGGAGACGTGTCGTCTTCAGCGATGAGAGTCGCTTCTGCCTTGGTGCCAATGATGGTCGTATGCGTGTTTGGCGCCGTGCAGGTGAGCGCCACAATCAGGACTGCATACGACCGAGGCACACAGGGCCAACACCCGGCATCATGGTGTGGGGAGCGATCTCCTACACTGGCCGTACACCACTGGTGATCGTCGAGGGGACACTGAATAGTGCACGGTACATCCAAACCGTCATCGAACCCATCGTTCTACCATTCCTAGACCGGCAAGGGAACTTGCTGTTCCAACAGGACAATGCACGTCCGCATGTATCCCGTGCCACCCAACGTGCTCTAGACGGTGTAAGTCAACTACCCTGGCCAGCAAGATCTCCGGATCTGTCCTCCATTGAGCATGTTTGGGACTGGATGAAGCGTCGTCTCACGCGGTCTGCACGTCCAGCACGAACGCTGGTCCAACTGAGGCGCCAGGTGGAAATGGCATGGCAAGCCGTTCCACAGGACTACATCCAGCATCTCTACGATCGTCTCCATGGGAGAATAGCAACCTGCATTGCTGCGAAAGATGGATATACACTGTACTAGTGCCGACGTTGTGCATGGTCTGTTGCCTGTGTCTATGTGCCTGTGGTTCTGTCAGTGTGATCATGTCATGTATCTGACCCCAGGAATGTGTCAATAAAGTTTCCCCTTCCTGGGAGAATGAATTCACGGTGTTCTTATTTCAATTTCCAGGAGTGTAGTACATTAATAAAATTAAAGTTTGTACTGACTCGAAAAGATGCAGTACTTACAAGTCACATATTAAAAAAGATCTTGTTGCAACCCCTGTACACAGTACGAGCAGCCCTTAGCTGGTTCGCCATCTGACAACTCTTCATGACGTCGCCTTCCGGCCGAGATCTTTTTTAATATGTGACTTGTAAGTACTGCATCTTTTCGAGTCAGTACAAACTTTAATTTTATTAATGTACTACACTCCTGGAAATTGAAATAAGAACACCGTGAAGTCAAAGATAAACTCCCATGTGGTATAAGGTAGGAACCCTCACCAGAGATAATAATCTCAGAAACAGGTATAGTACGGTAAGCTAAAATTTCACGGGTTTCAAAGGATTCCAAACCAGCTCTCCCTGCACTGTTACATGCAACGAAAGCAACAGTAATCCACCCATTACCTAAACCGGAAGAAGTAGAACTCTTCATTAAAGAAAAATTAAACCTCGCGCCACAAAACAATGTCGGTCCATTTATAAGAACAAATTGAGCAGTTTTACCTATTCCCCTTACTTCGTTCTTTTTCCCCTTAGCAGAAGATGTCGAAGCACCAAGAGTGCCGTCCACATTTACAAGTGTTTTGTATTCGAGCAATCGTCGGCGACGACGATAACAACGTCTACGAACCATTGTTAATTTTATTAATGTACTATATACCTAATGTTTTAGTACAGTTAGTCTAATTCTGAAGACGACGCTCATAGTAGCGTCGAAACCAGGTCAATTTGACTTAATATTTGTGACCGAGAGCTTATTTGTTACAATATAATTACAGATAATTGTTGCCGCCTGCTGCTGGGAAGGGGAACTACGAACAGACGTTGATCTCACCTCTAAGTGATATTTAGCAGTGAGGCCAATGGGTATAGAAACAGTCCCTAAGGCTATCCGAAACACTTGACCTATCTCTTTTATTACCAACAGAACAAAGTATGACCACCGGGAAACCCCTTCTTACGCGCGGCGTTTCGGAACATATTAGTTATACACACGCAGTCGGATGCAGACCGACTTATGATACGGGTAAAAGTGAACAGTGTTACGTTATGTGATCAAAAGTATCAGGACACCTACCTGAAAATGACTTACAAGTTCGTGGCGCCCTCCATCGGTAATGCTGGAATTCAATATGGTGTCGGATCACCATTTCCCTTGATGACAGCTTCCACTCTCGCTATCCAAAACACTTGACCTATCTTTTTTATCACCAACAGAACAAACTCAGGTGCTGTACGGTTTCTTGGCGAATGGCAGCCCATTCTTCACGGAGTGCTGCACTGAGGAGAGGTATCGATGTCGGTCGGTGAGGTCTGGCACGAAGTCGGCGTTCCAAAACATCCGAAAGGTGTTCTATAGGATTCAGACCAGGAATGTGTGCAGGGATATTATTGTCGTGTAAGCACTCCACCACGCGTCGTGCATTATGAGCAGGTGCTCGATCGTGTTGAAAGGTGCAATCGCCATCCCCTTACTGCTCTTCAATAGTCGAAAGCAAGAAGGTCCTTAAAACAACGATGTACGCCTGTTCTGTGATAGTGCCACGCGATACAACAACGGGTGGAAGCTCTCTCCATGAAAAACACGACCACACCATAACACCACCGCCTCCGAATTTTGCTGCTGGCACTACACACGCTGGCAGATGACGTTCACCGGGCATTCGCCTTACCCACAGCCTGCCATCGGTTCGCCACATTGTGTACCGTGATTCGTCACTCCGCACAACGTTTTTCCACTGTTCAATCGTACAATGTTTACCCTCCTTACAGCAAGCGGGGCGTCATTTGGCATTTACCAGCGAGATGTGTGGCTTATGAGCAGCCGCTCGACCATGAAATCCATGTTTTGTCATAGTACTTTCAGTGGATCCTGATGCAGTTTGGAATTCCTGTGTGATGGTCTGGATATACGTCTGCCTATCACACGTTACGACCCTCTTCAACTGTCGGCGGTCTCTGGCAGTCAACAGACGAGATCGGCCTGTACGCTTTTGTGCTGTACGTGTCCCTTCACGTTTCCACTTGACTGTCACATCGGAAACAGTGGACCTAGGGACGTTTAGGAGTGTGGAAATCTCGCGTACAGACGTGTGACACAAGTGAAACCTAATCACTTGACCACGTTGGAAGTCCATGAGTTCCGCGGAGCGCCCCATTCTGCTCTCTCACGATGTCTAATGACTACTGAGGTCTCTGATATGGAGCACCTGCAAGTAGGTGGTAGCACAATGAACCTGATTTGAAAAACGCCCGGCCGCTGTGGTCGAGCGGTTCTAGGTGCATCAGTCCGGAAACACGGGGCTGCTACGGTCGCAGGTTCGAATCCTGCCTCGGACATGGATGTGTGTGATGTCCTTAGGTTAATTAGGTTTAAGTAGTTCAAGTCTAGGGGACTGTTGACCTCAGGTGTTAAGTCCCATAGTGCTTAGAGCCATTTGAATAACGTATGGTTCAAATGGCTCTGAGCACTATGGGACTCAACTGCTGTGGTCATAAGTCCCCTAGAACTTAGAACTACTTAAACCTAACTAACCTAAGGACATCACACACATCCATGCCCGAGGCAGGATTCGAACCTGCGACAGTAGCGGTCGTGTGGTTCCAGACTGTAGCGCCTTTAACCGCTCGGCCACTCCGGCCGGCGAATAACGTATGTTTTTGGGGGTGTCCGGATACTTTTTATCACATTGTGTATGCGAGTAAAAGCGCAAGGAAATGTAATTAATGTCTTACAGGTGGAGAGGGGGGGGGGCACCAAATGATGCATCGCTTGCGTGGAAAAATGTTCTCGAATTAGTCGTCCGTGTGTGAGAACGGCTTCACTTGGCATGCGACGCACACAGACACACAAGTGTAGGCGAAGTGAGTGTTCGGCGGTCGTGGATGAGAAAGTTAACTGGAGCGAATGCGCTGGCAGGCGGCCACATCCAGCCGGCGCCGGCGCGTCTTATGCAATGGCGTCGCGTTTGCTCTTGACCTTCGGCCGTGGAAAGCGAGGCCGGCACGGCACGCCCTACCTTAAGCTTCCGCTCGCGAAGGCAGCGCCCACACACGACGCTCTAGTGACCGCCTGGATCGAGAATGCAAAGTGGAGTATCACAGCGTGGAAGTAGACGCCCCAAAGCCGAGTTCCTATAGGCACAGAAAACTACCCCACGGGCAAACACCAGTCCCAGCCATTTTGCCTATGTCGACACAATACTGACACCCTTTCGTCCGAGCTGGCATGAGAATACATCTCCATATGCGGCTACACTCTGGAAGCATCTCCACGGTGTGTGGTGGAGGGTGGTTTGTGTATCAGTGTCACTTCCCTTTCTTGTTGCAATCGCGAACGCTTCGCGAGAACGACGATTGCTGTTAAGCCCCCGCGAGATATACGTGAGAGAAAGCAATCTCTCTGTGTACAAAAGGAAATGTCCTGACTTATCATAATTCGGCCGAAACCACTAACGATGGAAACTTGAAATTTGGCCAGGGTTCGGTTCTTAGCCGGCCGGGGTGGCCGAGCGGTTCTAGGTGCTACAGTCTGGAGCCGCGCGACCACTACGGTCGCAGGTTCGAATCCTGCCTCCGGCATGGATGTGTGTGATGTCCTTAGGTTGGTTAGGTTTAAGTAGTTCTAAGTTCTAGGGGACTGATGACCTCAGATGTTAAGTCCTATGGTACTCAGAGCTATTTGAACCATTTTTAATACCACTTTACCTTTCACTACGAGTAAATTTCTGAGAGAAAAAGTGATACTCCAACTTTTAGGGACTATAAAAAGGTATTTAAGGTATAAATAACTGAAATGTCTGCAGTAAACGATATTATAATATTTCATTTGTACATTTGATCAAATGAATCACGAATTACTGCTGTTCTTGTATCCAGATCCAGCTACTGCCTGGTCTGGGTTGGTACTATGCATATTTGACAAAGTTAGTTTCAGAGTGTGGTTGGACCCCCTTCCCGTCTCTACTCCGTACTGCCCGGGACGGAAGTAGCGTGCCCCAACTGCCTACATCTAGTGTAAAATGTGAAATAGTGTGTATGTGTTTCAAATGTCTGCGAGTCGTGTAACTGAGGCGGAATGTAGGGACCAGCCCGGTATTCACCTAGTGGGATGTGGAAAATCACCTAAAAACCACGCCCTAGCTGCCCGGCCATCCGGCCCTTCGTCGTTAATCCGCCGGGCGGATTCGATCCGGGGCTGGCGCGCCAACCCAAGTCCAGGAAGCAGCGCATTAGCGCTCTCGGCTAAGCTGACGCGTACGGATTATTGTAAAGCATGAATTTACACCAAACGAAACGCAAAACCTTTCATTTCTCGGAACTGAGAAAAACTAAGCTCTCCGCGGCACACATACGTATATATCCACGCACGCCCTACAAATTCCCCTGAGGGCGTGAATTTGTGACCGAGTCGGAAGGCGCAGACGGTGGAGTGAGAAGTGTCGACGTTGACAAACCACAGAAAGGCAGCGGTCGGCTCGGTCTAATGGGGCACGTCTTCTCCTGGCTTCCCTCCTGAACACGTGCGCGCGCGCGCGCACACACACACACACACACACACACACACACACACACACACGTACACACAGAAGGCGGCAGCGAAGCTTCAGGGCATCCCGTGCTATTCTGAGAACCGACCAGACTACCAACGCAGGCTGCAGCGGTGTGAAATACAAATAAAAAAAAAGGGAAGCAAACCGATGGAACTAGGTGGGAAGCAGCGAGGCAGCGATAAACGGGACGCAGAGTATCTGGCGACAGCCGCCGTGGGGCCGGCAAACACGTCTGCGCGGCTAACCCGGGAAACGAGTCTCACTGCAGTCACTAGGGCTGAATATAAAATATCGACATCAGGACGCAGCAACCAAATATCGATATAATCAAGCGACTTCTCAAAAATGGTTCAAATGGCTCTGAGCACTATGGGACTCAACTGCTGAGGTCATTAGTCCCCTAGAACTTAGAACTAGTTAAACCTAAGGACATCACACACATCCATGCCCGAGGCAGGATTCCAACCTGCGACCGTAGCGGTCTCGCGGTTCCACACTGCAACGCCTAGAACCGCATGGCCACTTCGGCCGGCTACACTGAAGAGCCAAAGAAACTGGTACACCTGTTTAATATAGTGTAGGACCACCGCGAGCTTGCAGAAGTGCCGCAACACGACGTGGCGTAGACTCGACTAATGTCTGAAGTAGTGCTGGAGGGAAATGACAACATGAATCCCGCAGGGCTGTCAGTTAATCCGTAGGAGTGCGAGGGGGTGGAGATATCTTCTGAACAGCACGTAGCAAGGCATCCCAGATATGCTCAATAATGTTCATGTTTGGGGAGTTTGGTGGCCAGCGGAAGTGTTTAAAGTCAGAAGAGTGTTCCTGGAGTCATTCTGTAGCAATTCTGGACGTGCGGGATGTCGCATTGTAATGCTGGAATTGCCCAAGTCCGTCGGAACGCACAATGGACATGGATGGGTGCAGGTGATCAGACAGGATACTTACGTACGTGTCACCTGTCAGAGTCGTATCTAGACGTATCAGGGGTCCCGTATCACTCCAAATCCACACGTCCCACACCACTACAGAACTTCCACCAGCTTGAACATTCCCCTGCTGACGTGAAGGGTCCATGGGTTCACGAGGTTGTCTTCATACCCGTACACGTCCATCCGCTCGATAGAATTTGATACGAGACTCGTCCGACCAGGCAACACGTTTCCAGTCATCAACAGTCCAATGTTGGTGTTGACGGGTCCAGACGCGGCGTAAAGCTCTGTGTCGTGCAGTCAACAAAGGTACACGAATGGCCCTTCAGCTCCGAAAGCTCATATCGATGAAGTTACGTTCAACGGTTCGCATACTGACACTTGTTGATGGCCAGCATCGAAATCTGCAGCAATTTGCGGAAGGGTTGCACTTCTGTCACGTTGAACGATTCCCTTCAGTCATCGTTGCTCCCGTTCTTGCAGGATCTTTTTCCGGCCGCAGCGACGTAGGAGATTCGATGTTTTGCCGGATTCCTGATATTCACGGTACGCGCGTGAAATGGCCGTGCGGAAAAAAACCCCAGTTCCTCGCTACCTGGGAGATGCTCTTGCGCCGACTAAACACCACGCTCAAACGCACTTCAATCTTGACAACCTGCCATTTTAGCAGCAGTAAGCGATCTGACAGCAGCGCGAAACACTTGCTGTCTTATTTAAGCGTTGCCGACCGCAGCGCCGTATTCTGCCTGTTTGCATGTCAATGTATTTGAATGCGCATGCTTATGGCAGTTTCTTTGGCGCTTCAGTGTACATGTGGCAGGAAAGAAGAAGTCCGATTCTACAAGGGGAGGGGTGGCCGGGGAGGGGGGGGGTATAATTTTTAACGCAGTTAGTGTGCTATTTCGTCACATCGGTATTCTTTAAACACAGATGCTGAAAATCATGAACAAAAATCTACATGACATACGACTTTGCAGTGGGGGGGGGGGGGGGGGGAGGCGTGTGAAGGGAAACGCTGATGTAATCGGCGTTCGGCGCTACCATCAGAAACTGCAATGTTGTACGTCACCACGCAATTTCGGCACTACAACTATTTTTCAGACCCAAAGAGTCCCATCCCTGATCCATTACACTCGAAAGCGCCCACTATTCAACAAAGTGCGACACGCAGAGTAGAAATCTGGGTGCAGGAGAAAGGAGGCAAACCGAACTCAAAAGCGGTTTAAACAGAGTAAAAGAGGGATGAAATAGTCAAGGAAGTACTGTAGGGACGGGAATTCGTGGGAGATGCCCCCTCCCCAACCACGCAGCTCCTGCTCAAGAGGTGAATTCAAACCTAATGTCCGAGAATAAAAATCACTGTCACGGAGAAAACTGAGAATCAGTTCAACCAGCCGTTGAGTCTTCCTCCAATTTTAGAGGCAATGAGTCCTGAAGTCCATACTTACAAGGGAACCTCCCCATCGCACCCCCCTCAGATTTAGTTATAAGTTGGCACAGTGGATAGGCCTTGAAAAACTGAACACAGATCAATCGAGAAAACAGGAAGAAGTTGTGTGGAACTATGAAAAAATAAGCAAAATATACAAACTGAGTAGTCCATGGATAGATAAGCAACATCAAGGAGAAGGGGACCGCAGGAGCGCCGTGGTCTCGTGGTAACGTGAGCAGCTGCGGAACGGAAGGTCCTTGGTTCAAATCTTCCATCGAGTAAACTTTAATTTTTTATTTTCAGTTTATGTGACAAACTCTTATGTTTTCATCACTTTTTTGGGAGTGATTATCACATCCACAAGAAAACCTAAATCGGGCAAGGTAGAAGAATCTTTTTACCCATTCACCAAGTGTACAAGTTAGGTGGGTCGACAACATACTCCTGTCATGTGACGCACATGCCGTCACCAGTGTCGTATAGAATATATCAGATGTGTTTTCCTGTGGAGGAATCGGTTGACCTATGACCTTGCGATCAAATGTTTTCGGTTCCGATTGGAGAGGCACGTCCTTTCGTCTACTAATCGCACGGTTTTGCGATGCGGTCGCAAAACACAGACACTAAACTTATTACAGTGAACAGAGACGTCAATGAACGAACGGACAGATAATAACTTTGCGAAAATAAAGAAAGTAAAATTTTCACTTGGGTGAAGACTTGAACCAAGAACCTCTCCTTTTGCAGCTGCTCACGCTACCACGAGACCACGACGCTCCTGAGCTCACTCTATCCTTGATGTTGCCTATGTGGCACATGGACTACTCAGTTTGTATATTTTGCTTATTTTTTCACAGTTCCACACAACTTCTTCCTGTTTTCCCAATTGATCTGTGTTCAGTTTATAAAGGCCTATCCACTGTGCCAACTTATAACTAAATCTGAGGGGGGTGCGATGGGGAGGTTCCCTTGTTAGCAAGGACGCCCAAAAGGATGGGGGATTCTAAAAAGATATGAGCTCCTGTCTGCAAGGCTCCACAACCACAAGTTGGGGCGACTCGTTACATAAAGCTGTAGGTTCAATCTGATACGACCAATGTGGAGACGACACAGGAATGTGCATTCGTGCTGCAAGCGGAAAGACGAGCACCACGATGCAGTAGTCTCCGGGATTGTGTGCAGTTTGACGGGACAGCATCGCATATCTGATGGCGTTCCATTCCCGAGCGATCAGAGATCTCGAGTTAGTTACACTACTGGCCATTAAAATTGCTACACCAAGGAGAAATGCAGATAATAAACGGGTATTCATTGGACAAATATATTATACTAGAACTGACATGTCATTACATTTTCACGCAATTTGGGTGCATAGATCCTGAGAAATCAGTACCCAGAACAACCACCTCTGGCCATAATAACGGCCTCGATACGCCTGGGCGTTGAGTCAAACAGAGCTCGGATGGCGTGTACAGGTACATCTGCCCATGCAGCTTCAACATAACACCAATCAAGAGTAGTGACTGGCGTATTCCGACAAGCCAGTTGCTCGGCCGCCATTGACCAGACGTTTTCAATTGGTGACAGATCTGGAGAATGTGGTGGGCAGGTCAGCAGTCGAACATTTTCTGTATCCATGAAGACCCGTACTGGAACTACAAAATGCGGTCGTGCATTATCCTGCTGAAATGTAGTGTTTCGGAGGGATCGAATAAACGGTAGAGCCACGGGTCGTAACATATCTGAAATGTAACGTCCACTGTTCAATGTGCCGTCATTGCGAACAAGAGGTGACCGAGGCGTGTAACCAGTGGCACCCCATACCATCACGCCGGGTGATACGCCAGTATGGCGATGACGAATACACGCTTCCAATGTGCGTTCAACGCGTTTTCGCCAAACGCGGATGCGACCACTGTGATGCTGTAAACGGAACCTGGATTCGTCCGAAAAAATGACGTTTTGCCATTCGTGCACCCAGGTTCGTCGTCGAGTACACCATCGCAGGCTCTCCTGTCTGTGATGCAGCGTCAAGGGTAACCGTAGCCACGGTCTCCGAACTGCTAGTCCGTGCTGCTGCAAACCTCGTCGAACTGTTCGTGCAGATGGTTGTTGTCTTGCAAACGTCCCAATCTGTCGACTCTGGCATCGAGACGTCGCTGCACGATCCGTTACAGCCGTGCGGATAAGATGCCTGTCATCTCGACTGCTAGTGATACGAGGCCGTTGGGATCCAGCACGGCGTTCGGTATTACCCTCCTGAACCCACCGATTGCATATTCTGCTAACAGTCATTGGATCTCGACCACCGCGAGCAGCAATGTCGAGATACGATAAACCGCAATCGCGATAGGCTACAATCCGACCTTTATCAAAGTCGGAAACGTGATGGTACGCATTTCTCCTCTTACACGAGGCATCACAACAACGTTTCACCAGGCAACGCCGGTCGACTGCTGTTTGTGTATGAGAAATCGGTTGGAAAGTTTCCTGTTGCCAGCACGTTGTAGGTGTCGCCACCGGCGCCAACCTTGCGTGAATGCTCAGAAAAGCTAATCATTTGCATATCACAGCATCCTCTTCCTGTCGGTTACATTTCGCGTCTGTAGCACGTCATCTTCGTAGTGTAGCAATTTTAATGGCCAGTACTGCAGTTAGTTACGTGTTCCATTGATCAATAGCACGCAAAAACTGTTATGATGTGGAACGTGTCAAATGGACAAGAAATGCGCACAGGAAACAAGTTTCTTTTATTGTTTACAGTATTGTGTTATACCTAAATATTTCTATTATCTATCCCATTCCCTTAAATGGCACAAAATGCATATATTATATCTCCAGATTTATTTACTCGTATTAAAGAATTCATCTATGATATAGAAGGAGCTATCCAGGAGGTATGATTTCAATTTGTTTTTGAAACTATTACTGCTGTCTGTCAGACTTTTTATTTCATCTGGCAATTTATGAAAAAGTTTTATAGCAGCTTATTTTACCCGTTTCTGTGCCAAAGATAGGTTAAGTAAAGGACAGTGTAGGTCTTTCTTTTTTTCTGGTATTGTAATCATGGATGTCACTGTTGATTTTAAACTGGCCCATGTTGTTGAGAAAAAATTTCATTACTGAGTAAATGTACTGTGAACCAGTTGTAAGATTTGCTAACCTTTTAAACAGATACCTACAAGATGTGCGGTTATGAACCCCACACATTATTCTAAGTACTTTCTTTTGAGCAGTGAATACCTTTTGCCTAAGTGTTGAGTTGCGACAGAATATTATTCCATATGACATCAGAGAGTGGAAGTATGCAAAGTATGTTAGCTTGCTAATTTCTACACCCTCAAAATTGGCAATTATTCTGATTGCAAAAGTTGCTGAGCCTAGTTGCTTTAGGAGATCCAAAATATGACTTTTCCAATTAAGATTCTTATCTACATGAACACCCGAAAACAGTATGCTCTACCCTGGCTACAGACTTCTGTTGGTGTGTTATATTTATTGAAGGAACTGTACTCCTTGCAGTATAAAATTGGATGTACTGTGTTTTTTCAAAGTTCAGAGCAAGCCCATTCGCAGAAAACCAATTAATAACTTTCCCAAAGACCTTATTTGCATCATTTTCTATCGGATTTTCTTTTACTGGATTAATAATTATGCTTGTATCATCAGCAAACAGTGTCAGTTCAGTATCTTGTTTCACATAGGAAGGGAGGTCATTCACACATATCAAGAACAGGAGGGGACCCATGATCGAACCCTGTGGAACACCTAATGTTAGATGAGGTGGCAAACTCCTTTGAATCACTTGAAGCATATAAAGAGACTTTTTGCTTCCTGTTCTGTAGATATGACTTTAACCACTCATATGCTGTTCCACTTATACCATAGAATTGTAATTTCTCTAAAATAATGTCATGGTTCACACAGTCAAATGCTTTGGATAAGTCATAGAATATTCCTGCTGGTGACATTTTACTATTTGAAGACTCTCTTATATGGACAATGAAATTGTATAGTGCTCTCTCAGTGGAACAGCATTTCTGAAATCCGAACTGTGATTTACTAACAAGGGAACCTCCCCATCGCACCCCCCTCAGATTTAGTTATAAGTTGGCACAGTGGATAGGCCTTGAAAAACTGAACACAGATCAATTGAGAAAACAGGAAGAAGTTGTGTGGAACTATGAAAAAATAATCAAAATATACAAATTGAGTAGTTCATGGCAACATATGCAACATTAAGGAAACTAGGACCGCCAGAGCGCCGTGGTCTCGCGGTAACGTGAGCAGCTGCGGAACGAAAGGTCGTTGGTTCAAATCTTCCATCGAGTGAAAACTTTAATTTTTTATTTTCAGTTCATGTGACAAACTCTTATGTTTTCATCACTTTTTTGGGAGTGATTATCACATCCACAAGAAAACCTAAATCGGGCAAGGTAGAAGAATCTTTTTACCCATTCGCCAAGTGTACAAGTTAGGTGGGTCGACAACATATTCCTGTCATATGACGCACATGCCGTCACCAGTGTCGTATAGAATATATCAGATGTGTTTTCCTGTGGAGGAATCGGTTGACCTATGACCTTGCGATCAAATGTTTTCGGTTCCCATTGGAGAGGCACGTCCTTTCGTCTACTAATCGCACGGTTTTGCGATGCGGTCGCAAAATACAGACACTAAACCTATTACAGTGAACAGAGACGTCAATGAACGAACGGACAGATAATAACTATGCAAAAATAAAGAAAGTAAAATTTTCACTCGTGGGAAGACTTGAACCAAGGACCTCTCCTTCTGCAGCTGCTCACTCTACCACATGACCACGGCGCTCCTGAGCTCATTTTCTCCTTGATGTTGCCTATGTGGCCCATGAACTACTCAGTTTGTATATTTTGCTTATTTTTTCAAAGTTCCACACAACTTCATCCTGTTTTCTCAATTGATCTGTGTTCAGTTTATAAAGGCCTATCCACTGTGCCAAGTTATAACTTAATCTGAGGGGGGTGCGATGGGGAGGTTCCCTTGTAAGTATCCCATTACTGTTGAGATGGCTAACCGCTCTTGAGTACATTACTTTCTCAAAGATTTTTGAAAATGCTGTAAGCAAGGATACTGGCCGGTAATTATTGACATCTGTCGTTTCCCCCCCCCTTTTTAGAGAGGCCTGACAAAGGCATATTTTAACCTGTCTGGAAAAATACCCTGAGTCAGTGATGCATTACATATGTCACTCAAAACCTGCACCTGCAAGTACGCAGCTGCAATCGGCAAAGCGAACGGGGAGTGAGTAAGTGCTCCTTCAGCCAAACGGTTCATTCCCCAGAATGCTCACATGACTTGGGACCGAGAGAACGACACCTGAGCAGGCAGCACAATGAAGGTCTGAGAGCCGGCCGCTGTGGGCGAGCGGCTCTAGGTGCTTCAGTGCTGAACCGCGCTGCTGCTACGGTCGCAGTTCTGCCTCGGGCATGGATGTGTGTGATGTCCTTAGGTTAGGGTGGCAATAATATAGCATCAGACAATATACTGGAGACTGCTCACTTAGTCAGTACACATTAAGACAGGGTCATGGGAGGCCGTTTTAATGAAATGGAGGACTTTGTTAATGGCTGTCAGTTCTTCCGGAATCACTGCCCGTATCCAGAACTGAACCCGGTACCTGCAGGCCCGAAGTTTACTGCTCTGTCTGCTATACCACAAATGCCACCCTCTGTATAAGAATTCCTTTCATTTACCCCGCCGTTATTACACGAGATATGCGTCGGGCAATCACAAAATTTAAATTTACGCCTCCGAAAAATTAACTGACGTAACTAAGATTTCAGTTGCAATATACTGACACGAATTATTTACAAAACAATGGAAGACTGGTGGAAGCCAATCTCAGGGAAGGTAGTTTGCGTTTCCAAGACATATGGTAATACAGAAAGCACAATAGCGGCCTTACAATTCATATTACAAGACTGGTTAAGGAAATGCAAATGTATGTTCATGGTAGGTCTATTTGCACATTTAGGGAAAACTTTTGCCAGTACTGATTGTTCGCCTCCGCAATGTAGCACGGCTGATTATCGTGCAGGAGGCCCGGGTTCAGTTCCCAGCGGGGTCTGAGCTTTTACCGGCTCTTGCGTTGTCCTCATGACTTCATCATCATCGTCATCGACGAGCAAGTCGCCGGAGTGGCGGCCGAGAAACCCCAGATGAGGTTTCCCGCACAATCACGCCGCAAGATCATTTCATTACATATTTTCCTAAAGGAACACACCGCCATTTGACTGTTTTATTATTCACTCAAGTACAACCCAGGTTTCGGCCTTTTATGCCATTTTCAAGTATTTGGTTTTATGTTACGGTATATTGACAATTTTTGCACCGTCTGACCACAACTGAATGAATTACAATTTTCGTGCCATACGCGATCGCCTTTATTTTCTGCAAGGCATCGTCAGTGGCCTGGAATATGTGCATATTTTTACTTTTTATTTTCCATTTTGGGGCAATGTATCTACTGGCTAAAAACAGTTGTAGTGGTTGGTGTTTGCTATGATGATGATATTTTAAATTCTACTTACAGGTTGCGTGGACGATTTTCTATATATTACGTTTCTGTTCCATTTTTGGTGCCGTTGCTCTTGTTATGATTGACACTTGGGTTTTTTCACATTTCACAGCACCAGGAACTGAACACTTGTTTGATGCAATGTTTTGTTTTGTGTTGGCGACTGTCCGATGCTACTGCCAAAGATTGATGTTATTGCCAACTTTCAAGTGTAATTTTTGGAGTATCTGTGATCTGTTGGTGTTTGTGTGTGTGTGTGTGTGTGTGTGTGTGTGTGTGTGTGTCCAGAACGTGAAGTGAAGGGAAGATACTTTTTTTTTTGGGCTACTTGTGTGAGAGGGACGATTTTTATCTTATCATCTCTTTTATTAAGTGTAGTAGGCAGCCTGTACTGAAGTGTGCTTACTCAAAAATCACATGTTTGTTTTCTGCGATGGCTTTCTGAATGTGGAAGTTTTCTTGCATTTGTATACGATATTTTTCATGATTGCTCATTCTCATTATTTTCATTTATTGTTCCATGTTTGTAAGATGCTGGTTGTGATGTTTGAAATGTTCTGAAAATGTGGAAAGGTTTGTTTCGTACTTCTAACACCTGATATGTTCTTTGTGCTGTGTTTAATTCCTGAATGTCATGCTTATGTATAAAATAAAACAAAAAAAAATCATCTCCCCTTCATTCACCTTCTGGACACACGCACGGAAAAAAGAGAAAAAACTCACCAAAATAAATATTACTTCACACCAAAACACACGCACACACACACACACACACACACACACACACACGCACACACACACACACACACACACACACACACACACACACACACACACACAAACATATCACAGATACTCCAAGTATTACACTTTAAAGTTGGCAATAACATTCTATATTTGCCAAAAACATCCGACAGTCGCCAACACAAACCAAAACATTGCATCAAACAAGTTGTCAGTTCCTGGTCCTGTGAAATGTGGAAAAAATCCCAAGTAGCAATTATAAGAAGTGGAACGGCACCAAAAATGAAACAGAAACGTACTATATAGAAAATCGTCCACGCAACGTGTAAGTAGAATTTAAAATATTACTACATCATAGCAAACACCAACCACCATAACTGTTTATAGCGTTTAGATACATTGCTCCAAAAAGTAAACCAAATAGTAAAAATATGCAAATGGAAGGGAGCACTGCACACAGAGTTTAAGGCAAAGGGCATAGCCAATGTTTCCGATTTGTACTGTACAACACCGACATCATTGTACAACGACATAAGGCCGGTATTCTTTGACAAAGAAATTTGATCAAATATTCGTCAAATTTCTTTGAGAAAGACCTTTGACGTGGCGCTAAAGCGGGTATTACACTGTCGTCATATTTTTTGCCAAATTTCAAGATGGCGGACAACACACTTGTTATTATCGGCTCCAGTTGCTAGTACCACAATTGCATTGTGTGAATATTTTGAAGAAACGCGGCGGAAAAAAAAGGTATTGTTGTTACTCCGTCAGAACAGGCCATAGAATGCTCAACGGCAGCGACCGGCCGCCGTGTCATCCTCAGCGCAGAGGCGTCACTGGATGCGGATATGGAGGGGCATGTGGTCAGCACACCGTTCTCTCGGCCGTATGTCAGTTTCCGAGACCGGAGCCGCTACTTCTCAATCGAGTAGCTCCCCAGTTTGCCTCACAAGGGCTGAGTGCACCCCGCTTGCCAACAGCACTCGGCAGACCGAATGGTCACCCATCCACGTGCGAGCCCAGCCCGACAGCGCTTAATTTCGGTGATGTGACGGGAACCGGTGTTACCACTGCGGCGAGGCCGTTGGCTGTAGGTATTAAGTAGAAATAATAAAAGCATTCAGCAATTTTTTTTACGAAAGCTGCAAGTGGAGGAAATCAAGTCTTAATATGTAGCCTAAATTACTTGCGAATGGATGAGAGTGTATTTCAGTATTTGCTCAGAAAAGTGGCTTCTCATATTCCAAAGAGAATACTCTCTTGAGATATGCCACACGTGCAGAAGACAGGCAAACTGTGAGACTGCGATTTCTTGATACAGCAGAGAGCTACTTTAGTTTGCAGCACAGCACTCGAATATCACATTGCATATCAACCAAAATAATTCCAGAAACGTGTGAAGCCATTTATAAAGCTCTAAAATGGGAATATGTGAAGGTAAATAAATGTTTAGTACACTATACGGGCCGGCCAAAGTGGTCGAGCGGTTCTAGGCGCTTCAGTCTGGAATTGCGCGACCGCTACGGTCGCAGGTTCGAATCCTGCCTCGGGTTTGGATGTGTGTGATGTCCTTAGCTTGGATAGGTTTAAGTAGTTCTAAGTTCTAGGGGACTGATGACCTCAGATGTTAAGTCCCATAGTGCTCAGAGCCATTTGAACCATTTTTGTACACTATACGGGCAATACGAACTTCCTTTATTTTTGAATAATTTAATTAATGGAATTAGTGTTCCAACAACTAGAAAACTAAAAAGAAGTAGGAAACCGATGAAGCACTTTTTAACTTCCGGCATCCAGAGTTAAAAAATAGACAAGGTAGAATGTAGAGCTAAGAAAGAATTTTTTATTTTAGATTGTGACCACGTCCTCTATTACGGCTTGCTGAAAAGCTGCCTGGATGTTTCCAGGTGTAGATGTGGATGGTTGTAGCTGTGATTGTGGATATGAAGTAGCCTGCAACATATCCCACCCGCCCATCAACATACAATTAATAGCGTGCACTGTGCCCCTTGCTCACCCCGCATCCTAGTCGAAGCAAATTTATTAAAGAAAAAAAGAGCCGAAAGAACGCAACAACTTTGAAGCCATGTTTACAAACACACTACAGAGGCGTCAAACAGTTTTAGCGACGCCAGTGCTTCAAACGGTTACTACACTCCTAGAAATGGAAAAAAGAACACATTGACACCGGTGTGTCAGACCCACCATACTTGCTCCGGACACTGCGACAGGGCTGTACAAGCAATGATCACACGCACGGCACAGCGGACACACCAGGAACCGCGGTGTTGGCCGTCGAATGGCGCTAGCTGCGCAGCATTTGTGCACCGCCGCCGTCAGTGTCAGCCAGTTTGCCGTGGCATACGGAGCTCCATCGCAGTCTTTAACACTGGTAGCATGCCGCGACAGCGTGGACGTGAACCGTATGTGCAGTTGACGGACTTTGAGCGAGGGCGTATAGTGGGCATGCGGGAGGCCGGGTGGACGTACCGCCGAATTGCTCAACACGTGGGGCGTGAGGTCTCCACAGTACATCGATGTTGTCGCCAGTGGTCGGCGGAAGGTGCACGTGCCCGTCGACCTGGGACCGGACCGCAGCGACGCACGGATGCACGCCAAGACCGTAGGATCCTACGCAGTGCCGTAGGGGACCGCACCGCCACTTCCCAGCAAATTAGGGACACTGTTGCTCCTGGGGTATCGGCGAGGACCATTCGCAACCGTCTCCATGAAGCTGGGCTACGGTCCCGCACACCGTTAGGCCGTGTTCCGCTCACGCCCCAACATCGTGCAGCCCGCCTCCAGTGGTGTCGCGACAGGCGTGAATGGAGGGACGAATGGAGACGTGTCGTCTTCAGCGATGAGAGTCGCTTCTGCCTTGGTGCCAATGATGGTCGTATGCGTGTTTGGCGCCGTGCAGGTGAGCGCCACAATCAGGACTGCATACGACCGAGGCACACAGGGCCAACACCCGGCATCATGGTGTGGGGAGCGATCTCCTACACTGGCCGTACACCACTGGTGATCGTCGAGGGGACACTGAATAGTGCACGGTACATCCAAACCGTCATCGAACCCATCGTTCTACCATTCCTAGACCGGCAAGGGAACTTGCTGTTCCAACAGGACAATGCACGTCCGCATGTATCCCGTGCCACCCAACGTGCTCTAGAAGGTGTAAGTCAACCACCCTGGCCAGCAAGATCTCCGGATCTGTCCCCCATTGAGCATGTTTGGGACTGGATGAAGCGTCGTCTCGCGCGGTCTGCACGTCCAGCACGAACGCTGGTCCAACTGAGGCGCCAGGTGGAAATGGCATGGCAAGCCGTTCCACAGGACTACATCCAGCATCTCTACGATCGTCTCCATGGGAGAATAGCAGCCTGCATTGCAGCGAAAGGTGGATATACACTGTACTAGCGCCGACATTGTGCATGCTCTGTTGCCTGTGTCTATGTGCCTGTGGTTCTGTCAGTGTGATCATGTGATGCATCTGACCCCAGGAATGTGTCAATAAAGTTTCCCCTTCCTGGGACAATGAATTCACGGTGTTCTTATTTCAATTTCCAGGAGTGTATTTACTATTTGCAGCGAACAGAAAACGAACAACTCTTATGATCAAACCTACGGCGAGGCCCTAGATTCCATCATGTTTATTTGACGACAGGCGAGATTTGACAATTTCTTTGACATATCAACTTTGACAAACAAATATGATACTGTAATATCGGCCGAAGGAACAAGAAGCTAAGAAAATCAAACAAAGGTATAGTTCTCCAGCATGACAATGACGTACGTCACACGGCGCGCACTACACAAACCTAGATGCAACGTTTTTATGGGAGGTTCGGAGGCATCCGCCAGCAGTCTAGATTTTGCACCATCCGATTTCCAACTTTTCCGGAAGGTGAAAGAACATCTGGGATCAAAGAGATTTTCCAGCGACGAGGGAATTCACACAGCAGTTCTCGAATGACTGTGTGACTGACGAGCGGATTTCTGTCGCCCAGGAACTGAACGGTTGGTAGAATGTTCCGGTAGCCATGCCCTGGTAACCATGTTGAGAAACGGAGGACGTTAAGTTCACCCAACCTGGATATGATGTGACGTCATTATGACGTATATACGCTTTTGTCGATTAACACACCTATCGACTTTTACGAACGTTCGAGATACTAAACTGTCGTCTGCTAGTTGTTTGTTTTGACATGTGCGATTCTGAAAACAGCTCAGTGTGGCAGCGTATATCTATTTCGCCAAAATAGAAGTAAAAGAGCTGGATATTAGTAGAAATATTCCTGACCGTGGCCTTGAAAACACCACGGACAACACGTTTCGTAAAAACGTTGAAGTCTTCTTATGTCCCGACCAGATTAGATTGTGTGATTGTTGTATTGAATGCTTACGCCGAAAATAATATTTATTTACTATCAACATTTTAGTATGGTTTCATACAATTGGTCTTGTTAGTACATATTAGATTGTAGCAACATACTCTTGCTGACTTTTTTTCTTAATTTATATAGCTGAAAGAGAACGCGTGCACGTTTGTTAGCTAAGTAATTTATATGTCCATCCCAAGATAGTCTTTTATCAACCATAATTCCAAGTAATTTTACACTCGGACCGCAGAGACAGGTACCTTAGTGTCCAGTTATGACTGGTGTGTAGAATGATTGAATTTCGAACTTAAAAAGAAAAATATGAGGCATTGTTGAAGAAAAATCGTCGACCGGAGATGAAATACGAGAGGAAGTGGATTTCTCAGTGTAATCTTAACCAAAGGTTAGTGTCTAGTACTGATTGACGTATGAAATGATTGAATGCAGTGTCAAAGCATATGATAAACCAGACGTACTGTATATTATGTCATGTATACAACCACAATAGTTTTAGCATGTACCTGGCCATGTCAATGTGGTTTATGTCAGCAGTATAATTTGCTAAGACAAGATTATGCAAAATACGAATTGCATCACAGCATGAGCGGATACCTTAAACTATCCAGAAGTCTCGTTACTTTTGCTGGATGCAGCTTGCAGAAGATGGCAACAGTAAAGGTCTCTTACTCGGAGAACCAACGTGTTTGGTCATCATATACTCAGTTCAGCTTTGGAGTCTACTGTTCACAAACGAATGCCGCAGAGCACAGCGCTACCCTGTCACAATCTCTCGAAAGTTCACAAAAGTCGAATAGTCGATATACGGTTTCTATCGTTTTTGATGTAGCGTGTGTACGTCATAAAGACGTCACATCGTATCCAAGTCCGGTGAACTTAGCATCCTCCTTGAGAAACAGTGTCATCTACCTGTGTCACTCTGAAGCGCGGTGCAGCATCCAATAAAAGTTACCTCGCCTGCCAAATAATCCGTAACATGCGGGAGTTCAAAAAGTCTCGCCGCAGCTCCGTATGATTGTTCGCCTGCCTGGGTTACTTCCCTTCAAGTGGACTCTCCCAACATTCCACTGTTTCGTTTATCTCAGCCAGCGTCAGTAGTATCGTTGGTGTGTGTCGTTACGTGTTGACGTGAGCGTTCAAGTTTAGTTCCTTTGTTCGTTTGTTTCGTTTTAGTCACTGTTAAAATGCCAAGCAATAACGTGTGTTTTCAGTCGAACAGGTGTTCCAAGCTGGCGGTAAATACACAGTTTCAGTTCGTCAAACATTTAATTCAGTTTTCCCGGAGACAACACTCCCACCTCGCGATACTGTGCGAGATTTGATTTACAAATTTCGAAGTACGGGTTCAGTGACAGATGCACGAGAAGTGGTCGTCCTAGCGCTTTGTCTGAGGATAAACTACTCGATATTTCCGATAAAATGTCAGCGAGTCCGAACAACTCAGGAAATCGATGTTAGTGTCGGAACGGCCCACACAGCAGTCGTGCAAGAACTGAAAAATACTTATCATGGCAGGAGACTGCATTATTGTCAATGGTTCAAAAATGCCGTTCAACAAAATGGAAGGGATATTCTTGATGTAACGTTTTGCACTGATGACGCGTGGTTTCATTTATCCGGGTACATGAACTCGCAAAATTCTCGTATGTGGACTACTGCAAATCCATTGTGAATCCATGAGGAACCACTTCATTCTGTGAAAACAGGAGTTTGGATTGCAGTTTCTGGACGTCGGATTGTGGATCCCATATTTTTCAACGAAACAATAAAGGCACAACGGTACTGCAGTGATATTCTGTACGCATTCGTAGGAGAACTTGTGTTAAATGAAATGCTGAACGGTTATTTTCAACAAGATGGTGCAACCGCGCATACAGCCCGCGTTTCAATGTCACTGCTTGCTGATGTTTTTGGTGACCGCATAATTTCACGGGGACTTTGGCCTCCACGATCGCCTGACCTAACATCACCTGACTTTTTCTTCCGGGGTGCAGCGAAAGAAACTGTCTACAAAAACCGTAAAAAAATCCATCGATGAGTTGAAAACTGCAATATCCACTTTCACTGCTTCTGTTACAGAAGAAATGTTACAGCTTGTGTTTGGAAACATGATTAGAGGAATTGAACTGTGTATTCAACAACAGGGGGGACACTTTCAACAACTAATGTGAAAATTTGTAAGTAAAAATGAATATTAAATAAATTAATAACTTGTATTTCACTGAGTTTCATTTCGGTATATTCAATCTTATCTTAGAAGAAAGATTAAGAAAAGGCAAACCTACGTTTCTAGCAGTTGTAGACTTAGAGAAAGCTTTTGACAATGTTAACTGGAATACTCTCTTTCAAATTCTGAAGGTGGCAGGTATAAAATACAGGCAGCGAAAGGCTATTTACAATTTGTACAGAAATCAGATGGCAGTTATAAGAGTCGAGGGGCATGAAAGGGAAGCAGTGGTTGGGAAAGGAGTGAGACAGGGTTGTAGCCTCTCCCCGATGTTATTCAATCTGTATATTGATCAAGCAGTAAAGGAAACAAAAGAAAAATTCGGAGTAGGTATTAAAATTCATGGAGAAGAAGTAAAAACTTTGAGGTTCGCCGATGACATTGTAATTCTGTCAGAGACAGCAAAGGACTTGGAAGAGCAGTTGAACGGAATGGACAGTGTCTTGAAAGGAGGATATAAGATGAACATCAACAAAAGCAAAACGAGGATAATGGAATGTAGTCAATTTAAATCGGGTGATGCTGAGGGAATTAGATTAGGAAATGAGACACTTAAAGTAGTAAAGGAGTTTTGCTATTTGGGGAGTAAAATAACTGATGATGGTCGAAGTAGAGAGGATATAAAATGTAGACTGGCAATGGCAAGGAAATCGTTTCTGAAGAAGAGAAATTTGTTAACATCGAGTATAGATTTAAGTGTCAGAAGTCGTTTGTGAAAGTATTTGCATGGAGTGTAGCCAGGTATGGAAGTGAAACATGGACGATAACTAGTTTGGACAAGAAGAGAATAGAAGCTTTCGAAATGTGGTGCTACAGAAGAATGCTGAAGATAAGGTGGGTAGATCACGTAACTAATGAGGAGGTATTGAATAGGATTGGCGAGAAGAGAAGTTTGTGGCACAACTTGACTAGAAGAAGGGATCGGTTGGTAGGACATGTTTTGAGGCATCAAGGGATCACAAATTTAGCATTGGAGGGCAGCGTGGAGGGTAAAAATCGTATAGGGAGACCAAGAGATGAATACGCTAAGCAGATTCAGAAGGATGCAGGCTGCAGTAGGTACTGGGAGATGAAGAAGCTTGCACAGGATAGAGTAGCATGGAGAGCTGCATCAAACCAGTCTCAGGACTGAAGACCACAACAACAACAAATATCAATGCTGCATACGGCACGCGCAGCTAACAATCATACGGCACTACGGAGAGACTTTTTGAACACCCCGTATATCAAACTGGTATAAGTAAGTGACTGGGGAGCCCCCTCAACTTGATCCTTCGATATCACCGTTCGGCTTTGTGCCATGACGTAGTCTGTGATGTGTTTTGTTAACGCGTTGAAGCTCCCAGTGGTTCAGACAATAAACATTCTCTCGGGTTGTCATAGTAACGAGCGAAAACAGTGATCACTATTTAGCTGAAATCTGCATTACATATCAATAAATTTTTCGTTAAGAAATAAAATTTCTGTCCAGGATGACACGGCGGTCGGTCGGTATCGTTGGAGTCTCAGTTTATCAGTCACAACAGTGATTTAACATAATAATCTTTTCGAATTATAGATTAATACCTTCAGCTGCTGACGGGCGTCGATATGTATCAACGGGGACAGGTGAAAAATGTGTGCTCCAACTGGGACTCGAACCAGCGATCTCGTGCTCACATGGCCACCGAGGGCACAGAGGATAGTGCGACTGCACGGATTATCTCGCGCACGCCTCCCGCGAGACCCACATTCTCACCTTGTATGTCCACACACTACATTCGTAGTGTCCCACCCCAACACACGCATTACTCGTGGAAGACATTCTCACCAAGTCCCGTAAGAGTTCGGGTAATATGTGTGCATCCACACAGAAGAGGAAGGTCATGGCCAGTATTGCCGAAACTATATACATACATGGATATGGTGCCTGTTCTTTCGGACATGTCCGAAGGAACAGACGCCACATCCATATAAGTATAATAATATTTTGTTTCATCATATTGTATCAGAATTTCTTATATTTTTTAATTTATTTTTTATTATTATTTATTTTTGTTTATTATATTAATACATATATTTTATATATTATTATTTTTTATTTCTTTTGTAGTGTCCTGACCTCGTATTGTATGTTATGGATGCCTCTTACAGTTCGTTTGTGGTAGTTTCGTGCTTTTTTGCATTTCTGAATAGCATGGTGCTCCTCTGGTTGTTTCATTTTGTGTATAATGTTATTACCGCGATTTTGCAGCCGTTACTTTAGATTTTCCTTTTTCGCGCACAGAAACTCATTTTCCGTGGTTGTCCGGTTACCTTCCATATGAACAGGGTTATTACAAATGATTGAAGCGATTTCACAGCTCTACAATAACTTTATTATTTGAGATATTTTCACAATGCTTTGGACACACATACAAAAACTCAAGCAGTTTTTTTAGCCATTCACAAATGTTCGATATGTGCCCCTTTAGTGATTCGGCAGACATCAAGCCGATAATCAAGTTCCTCCCACACTCGGCGCAGCATGTCCCCATCAATGAGTTCGAAAGCATCGTTGATGCGAGCTCGCAGTTCTGGCACGTTTCTTGGTAGAGGAGGTTTAAACACTGAATCTTTCACATAACCCCACAGAAAGAAATCGCACGGGGTTAAGTCGGGAGAGCGTGGAGGCCGTGACATGAATTGCTGATCATGATCTCCACCACGACCGATCCATCGGTTTTCCAATCTCCTGTTTAAGAAATGCCGAACATCATGATGGAAGTGCGGTGGAGCACCATCCTGTTGAAAGACGAAGTCGGCGCTGTCGGTCTCCAGTAGTGGCATGAGCCAATTTTCCAGCATGTCCAGATACACGTGAAACTTGCCCGCACGCGTTCAACCGTTTCTTCGGTCACTGCAGGCCGACCCGTTGATTTCCCCTTACAGAGGCATCCAGAAGCTTTAAACTGCGCATACCATCGCCGAATGGAGTTAGCAGTTGGTGGATTTTTGTTGAACTTCGTCCTGAAGTGTCGTTGCACTGTTATGACTGACTGAAGTGAGTGCATTTCAAGCACGACATACGCTTTCTCGGCTCCTGTCGCCATTTTGTCTTATTGCGCTCTCGAGCGCTCTGGCGGCAGAAACCTGAAGTGCGGCTTCAGCCGAACAAAACTTTATGCGTTTTTCTACGTATCTGTAGTGTGTCGTGACCATATGTCAATGAACGGAGCTACAGTGAATATATGAAATCGCTTCAATCATTTGTGATAGCCCTGTATTATTAAGAATTTGTACGAACTGTATTTGATGTGTACATTTTTTCGCGCCATCGGAACTTGTAGTGTCATTGGTTGTCATTTTTTATTCACGTTCGTACAGCATCTCACGGGTTGGAAATGAGCGTTTGGCGTCATTGGCCGGGAGGCCCCTTACGGGGCAGGTCCGGCCGCCTTGGTGCAGGACTTATTACATTCGACGCCACACTGGGCGACCTGCGCGCCGGATGGGGATGAAATGATGATGAAGACAACACCCTGAGCGAAGAAAATCCCCGACCCAGCCGGGAATCGAACCCGGGCCCGTAGGACAGCACTCCGTCACGCTGACCATTCAGTTATCGGGGTTGATACAGGGTGACTATTCAACTACATTGAAAACAACACAAACTTAGTTACAAACTACGGCATGCACACACTTTATTCAACATGTAAACGTCACCACAGATATTCCGATTTAGGCTATAACATGTTCGTTATGCGTGCAATCATTGGGGTTCAAATGGCTCTGAGCACTATGGGACTTAACTGCTGAGGTCATCAGTTCCCTAGAACTTAGAACTACTTAAACCTAACTAACCTAAGGACATCACACACACCCATGCCCGAGGCAGGATTCGAACGTGCGACTGTAGCGGTCTCGCGGTTCCAGACTGTAGTGCCTAGAAGGGTAGTAGGAGTAATCCATCGAACTACAGACCTATATCATTGACGTCAGTTTGCAGTAGGGTTTTGGAGCATATACTGTATTCAAACATTATGAATCACCTCGAAGGGAACGATCTATTGATACGTAATCAGCATGGTTTCAGAAAACATCGTTCTTGTGCAACGCAGCTAGCTCTTTATTCACACGAAGTAATGCCCACTATCGACAGGGGACCTCAAGTTGATTCCGCATTTCTAGATTTCTGGAAAGCTTTTGACACCGTTCCTCACAAGCGACTTCTAATCAAGCTGCGGGCCTATGGGGTATCTTCTCAGTTGTGCGACTGGATTCGTGATTTCCTGTCAGGAAGGTCGCAGTTCGTAGTAATAGACGGCAAATCGTCGAGTAAAACTGAAGTGATATCAGGTGTTCCCCAGGGAAGCGTCCTGGGACCTCTGCTGTTCCTGATCTACATAAATGACCTGGGTGACAATCTGAGCAGTTCTCTTAGGTTGTTCGCAGATGATGCTGTAATTTACCGTCTAGTAAGGTCATCCGAAGACCAGTATCAGTTGCAAAGCGATTTAGAAAAGATTGCTGTATGGTGTGGCAGGTGGCAGTTGACGCTAAATAACGAAAAGTGTGAGGTGATCCACATGAATTCCAAAAGAAATCCGTTGGAATTCGATTACTCGATAAGTAGTACAATTCTCAAGGCTGACAATTCAACTAAGTACCTGGGTGTTAAAATTACGAACAACTTCAGTTGGAAAGAGCACATAGATAATATTGTGGGGAAGGCGAGCCAAAGGTTGCGTTTCATTGGCAGGACACTTGGAAGATGCAGCAAGTCCACTAAAGAGACGGCTTACACTGCACTCGTTCGTCCTCTGTTAGAATATTGCTGCGCGGTGTGGGATCCTTACCAGATGGGATTGACCGAGGACATCAAAAGGGTGCAAAAAAGGGCAGCTCGTTTTGTGTTATCACGTAACAGGGGAGAGAGTGTGGCAGATACGATACGCGAATTGGGATGGAAGTCATTAAAGCAAAGACGTTTTTCGTCGCGGCGAGATCTATTTACGAAATTTCAGTCACCAACTTTCTCTTCCGAATGCGAAAATATTTTGTTGAGGCCAACCTACATAGGTAGGAGTGATCATCAAAATAAAATAAGAGAAATCAGAGCTCGAACAGAAAGGTGTAAGTGTTCGTTTTTCCCGCGCTGTTCGGGAGTGGAATGGTAGAGAGATAGTATGATTGTGGTTCGATGAACCCTCTGCCAAGCACTTGAATGTGAATTGCAGAGTAGTCATGTAGATGTAGAACCGCACGGCCACTCCGGCCGGCAATGATTGGGGATGATGTGGCGCAGACGAATAGCGAAATTCTGCATGACCCGCTGAAGTGTCGGAAAATCGATGCCGTCGATGACCTCCTGAATGGCCGTTTTCAGCTCAGCATTCGTTCTGCGACTAGTGCCGTACACATTAATATAGCCCCACAAAAAGGAGTCGCATGTGATCAGAGAATATGGCGGCCCATGGAGGCCAATGCCAGTGGCCGCTGGGTACCCCGGGGCCAGAATTCAATCACTCTCCTGCTTCGGTGGGGTCGAGCTCCGTCTTGCATGAACCACGTCTTATCGAAATCAAGGTAGCTTTGGATAATGGGAATGAACTCGTCTACAAAACCTTCACGTACCGTTCGGTAGTCGCCGTGCCACAAGGAATATCGCAGCGGTTATTCAGTGAGAGGACACTGCACACCACACAGTCACCCGTCGATGGTGGAGCGACTTCTCGAACGCGAAATGAGGATTCTCAGTCCTCCAAACACGCCAATTTTGCCTGTTGATAACCAATCCAAATTAAAATAGGCGTCGCCGCTAAACCAAACCACATATTTCCCATCATGCCCCGCCGCCAACCACTCAGCTTGAACGTCCTAACGCAAACCGTTCAGAAGTTATGACGATTTTATTTCATGTTGTTGTTGTTGTGGTCTTCAGTCCTGAGACTGGTTTGATGATGCTCTCCATGCTACTCTATCCTGTGCAAGCTTCTTCATCTCCCAGTACCTACTGCAACCTACATCCTTCTGAATCTGCTTAGTGTATTCATCTCTTGGTCTCCCTCTACGATTTTTACCCTCCACGCTGCCCTCCAATACTAAATTGGTGATCCCTTGATGCCTCAGAACATGTCCTACCAACCGATCCCGTCTTCTGGTCAAGTTGTGCCACAAACTTCTCTTCTCCCCAATCATGTTCAATACTTCCTCATTACTTATGTGATCTACCCATCTAATCTTCAGCATTCTTCTGTAGCACCACATTTCGAATGCTTCTATTCTCTTCTTGTCCAAACTATTTATCGTCCATGTTTCACTTCCATACATGCCTACACTCCATACAAATACTTTCAGAAATGACTTCCTGACACTTAAATCTATACTCGATGTTAACAAATATCTCTTCTTCAGAAAAGCTTTCCTTGCCATTGCCAGTCTACATTTTATATCCTCTCTACTTCGACCATCATCAGTTATTTTGCTCCCCAAATAGCAAAACTCCTTTACTACTTTAAGTCTCTCATTTCCTAATCTAATTCCCTCAGCATCACCCGACTGAATTCGACTACATTCCATTATCCTTGTTTTGCTTTTGTTGATGTTCACCTTATATCCTCCTTTCAAGACACTGTCCATTCCGTTCAACTGCTCTTCCAAGTCCTTTGCTGTCTCTGACAGAATTACAATGTCATCGGCGAACCTCAAAGTTTTTATTTCTTCTCCACGGATTTTAATACCTACCCTGAATTTTTCTTTTGTTTCCTTTACTGCTTGCTCAATATACAGATTGAACAACATCGGGGAGAGGCTACAACCCTGTCTCACTCCCTTTCCAACCACTGCTTCCCTTTCATGTCCCTCGACTCTTATAACTGCCATCTGGTTTCTGTACAAATTGTAAATAGCCTTTCGCTCCCAGTATTTTACCCCTGCCACCTTTAGAATTTGAAAGAGAGTATTCCAGTCAACATTGTCAAAAGCTTTCTCTAAGTCTACAAATGCTAGAAACGTAGGTTTGCCTTTCCTTAATCTTTCTTCTAAGATAAGTCGGAAGGTCAGTATTGCCTCACGTGTTCCCATATTTCTAAGGAATCCAAACTGATCTTCCCCGAGGTTGGCTTCTACTAGTTTTTCCATTCTTCTGTAAAGAATTCGTGTTAGTATTCTGCAGCTGTGACTTATTAAACTGATAGTTCGGTAATTTTCACATCTGTCAACACCTGCTTTCTTTGGGATTGGAATTATTATGTTCTTCTTGAAATCTGAGGGTATTTCGCCTGTTTCATACATCTTGCTCACCAGATGGTAGAGTTTTGTCAGGACTGGCTCTCCCAAGGCCGTCAGTAGTTCCAATGGAATGTTGTCTACTCCGGGGGCCTTGTTTCGACTCAGGTCATTGAGTGCTCTGTCAAACTCTTCACGCAGTATCATATCTCCCATTTCATCTTCATCTACATCCTCTTCCATTTCCATAATATTGTCCTCAAGTACATCGCCCCTGTATAGACCCTCTATATACTCCTTCCACTTTTCTGCTTTCCCTTCTTTGCTTAGAACTGGGTCTCCATCTGAGCTCTTGATATTCATACAAGTGGTTCTCTCTTCTCTAAAGGTCTCTTTAATTTTCCTGTAGGCAGTATCTATCTTACCCCTCGTGAGATAAGCCTCTACATCCTTACATTTGTCCTCTAGCCATCACTGCTTAGCCATTTTGCACTTCCTGTCGATCTCATTTTCGAGACGTTTTTATTCCTTTTTGCCTGGTTCATTTACTGCATTTTTCTATTTTCTCCTTTCGTCAATTAAATTCAATATTTCTTCTGTCACCCAAGAATTTCAACTAGCCCTCGTCTTTTTACCTAGTTGATCCTGTGCTGCCTTCACTACTTCATCCCTCAGAGCTACCCATTCTTCTTCTACTGTATTTCTTTCCCCCATTCTTGTCAATGGTTCCCTTATGTTCTCCCTGAAACTCTGTACAACCTCTGGTTCTTTCAGTTTATCCAGGTCCCATCTTCTGAAATTCCCTCCTTTTTGCAGTTTCTTCAGTTTTAATCTACAGTTCATAACCAGTATATTGTGGTCAGATTCCACATCTGCCCCTGGAAATGTCTTACAATTTAAAACCTGGTTCCTAAATCTCTGTCTTAACATTATATAATCTATCTGAAACCTGTCAGTATCTCCAGGCTTCTTCCATGTATTCACCGAGCGAGGTGGCGCAGTGGTTAGCACACTGGACTCGCATTCGGGAGGACGACGGTTCAATCCCGTCTCCGGCCATCCTGATTTAGGTTTTCCGTGATTTCCCTAAATCGTTTCAGGCAAATGTCGGGATGGTTCCTTTGAAAGGGCACGGCCGATTTCCTTCCTAATCCTTCCCTAACCCGAGCTTGCGCTCCGTCTCTAATGACCTCGTTGTCGACGGGACGTTAAACACTAACCACCACCACCACCACCATCTTCCATGTATTTATTTCATTTATATCAATTATTGTCATACTGTATTATGTCATTGGTCAAAGCCGATGGCTATGGTTTATCTGGGCAGTCAGCTGGCCAATATTAAACGAATGTACGAATTCTCCGTCCTGCGAACTTTCCGTCTCGTACCCGCGTCCATTGTGTCCCGTCCCACCTGCAGCCGGACAGTCCAAATCACCTGGATCTACCTGTTCCCTATATTCGGCCGAACCCCGTCCGTACAGTCCCGTCTGCCTGTTAGTATCGCTCCAGTTTTCGTAGACTTCACATCGTGTCACTTGGATATTACCACCTCAGTAATTGTGATATACAGGGCGTTACAAAAAGGTACGGCGAAACTTTCAGGAAACATTCCTCACACACAAAGAAAGAAAATATGTTATGTGGACATGTGTCCGGAAACGCTTACTTTCCATGTTAGAGCTCATTTTATTACTTCTCTCCAAATCACATTAATCATGGAATGGAAATACACAGCAACAGAACGTACCAGCGTGACTTCAAACACTTTGTTACAGGAAATGTTCAAAATGTCCTCCGTTAGCGAGGATACATGCATCCACTCTCCATCGCACGGAATCCCTGATGCGCTGATGCAGCCCTGGAGAATGGCGTATTGTATCACAGCCGTCCACAATACGAGCACGAAGAGTCTCTACATTTGGTACCGGGGTTCCGTAGACGAGAGCTTTCAAATGCCCCCATAAATGAAAGTCAAGAGGGTTGAGGTCAGGAGAGCGTGGAGGCCACGGAATTGGTCCGCCTCTACCAATCCGTCGGTCACCGAATCTGTTGTTGAGAAGCGTACGAACACTTCGACTGAAATGTGCAGGAGCTCCATTACGCATGAACCACATGTTGTGTCGTACTTGTAAAGGCACAGGTAGAGTATCCAGTATGAAATCATGGCGGTGAATCGAGGAAGTACAGTACATACTGACGAAAGTAAAATGAGCTCTAACATGGAAATTAAGCGTTTCCGGACACATGTCCACATAACATCTTTTCTTTATTTGTGTGTGAGGAATGTTTCCTGAAAGTTTGGCCGTACCTTTTTGTAACACCCTGTAGAAGTTTCAACGACAATTCGTGGTAGCCTAGTTGCCACTATGAAGGTTATTCTTACACAGTGAAGAAAACGAAGGAAGATGAGACTGTGATTTGGCGCTGTTCAAAACAGAAAGAGAAGCATTGCCGGGTACAGCTTAAAACCAAGGATTCTACAGCGCTCTTTTCGCACGAGCATCAATGTAGAGCTCCGGATGACGCAAGGGTGGAAGTACAGCGGACTCTGAACGAGGCAAAGAAGGGGGAACGAGAGGGAAATACGTCTATTTCCAAAATCTATACAGAGGAGCTAGGTAGCTTGCATAATCGACGGTATGACTTTGCGACAGAAATGCCTGAGCAGCGAACAACGAAGAGCACGTTATACAAGCAAAGGGCAAAGTCGCAGGGGAGTGAGAGCGATCCAGAGACAAGAGAAGAGATTGAACTTAAACCAGAGCTATTAACTATAGATGATGGCAGCGGGTTCCTGCTAAGCGACGATAAATCTGGAGACAGGATAAAAAGCTGTTTATATATTAAGTTATTGAATGACTTGGCGATATCTGCCGTGATCAATTTCGAGCTCACACAGAACTGTATTAATTTCCTATTTTTGTTACCTACACGTCGAATATTTTGTTCTGCTTCAGACTGATGTTTACGCAGTGGTTCAGCTATGTATTTTGGCACGCAACGCGGACTTCTGTCATCCTCACCAACTGCCATCCTCACAAAATCATTTATTTATTTATTTATTTACTAATTCCGGTAGGACCATTCTTCCGTTTGAGGTGCTGTCTAGATTACAGTTAGACTTGTTCCTAAGGTTTTAAGGTTTAAAAATTCAACCACGCTTGAAAACTTTTAACAAATTCATATGCGTTGTTCAATCTCGTGTCTGCAGTAAAAAGACTATAACAAGAATAGTACAAACTGTGATTTTTGGTTGAATGGGCCATCCAAGTTCTGAAAACATTCTGACGCTGCGGCTGATACAGAAGGAGTCAGACGTTAACTGTTAGTTAACGCTTTTTTTATCTCATTGTCTGTTAAACAAAAACGTATGAATAATGCTTGTTTTTAAATTATTTGTCACTTACCATTTTGATGATTCAACTGTTAGATTTGCAAGACAGTCAAAGGTCACTGACAGATATAATTGCGTAGGCTTCCGCGGCCAGAGTCAGTCGACATAAAAGTTTTCTGGGTTTGGTACCGCGTCATAATGTAATGATTAGACCCAGAAGAAGGCCGCTGCAATCGAGGCCGAAACGTTGGTTTTTCTGTAGCAGCAGTAGTTTTTACATTATGACGCGGTACCAAACCCAGAAAACTTTTATGTCACTGACAGATGTCAGAAAACAAAATATTACTACTACTTTCATTGGATTCTTCTTCATTTGCTCTTTCTTCAACTTCTTCTGCATGACAGTTATGTGCAAAATTTTCTACGTCTTCTTTAAGTCCTTCAGTTTTATCAAGAACCACCTCCTTAATAGGTTCTTAATTTTTGTTAGTCTCGTAAATTTTTTGATCATCTACAATTGCACTCGTGAACTATAATATTTTCGCGCCTTGTTTCAGGTCCTTTGGGTCAAGTGCTTCTCCAACGTAAGTTAACAAATTTCAGCACTGAACCAGCCAACAAATGGCTCTTCGAAAACCTGACCGCAATTTACTTGTTTATTTATTTATTTACTTATTTTGTACTTCACTTGGGCAACATCGCTGTGTATGTGTTCTAAACCAAATTTCTGCGTAAATTAATATAATATTTTTTTACTTTTAATCAGTAAGCACTCTCTACGTTAAAACATATACCGGGTGATCAAAAAGTCAGTATAAATTTGAAAACTTAATAACCCACAGAATAATGTAGATAGAGAGGTAAAAATTGACACACATGCTTGGAATGACATGGGGTTTTATTAGAATAAAAAAAGTATTGTTAGACCCGGGAAAGATCTCTTGCGCGCGTCGTTTGGTGATGATCGTGTGCTCAGCCGCCACTTTCGTCATGCTTGGCCTCCCAGGTCCCCAGACCTCAGTCCGTGTGATTATTGGCTTTGGGGTTACCTGAAGTCGCGAGTGTATCGTGATGGACCGACATCTCTAGGGATGCTGAAAGACAACATCCGACGCCAATGCCTCACCATAACTCCGGACATACTTTACAGTGCTGTTCACAACATTATACCTCGACTACAGTTATTGTTGAGGAATGATGGTGGACCTATTGAGCATTACTGTAAAGAACATCATCTTTGCTTTGTTGTGCTAATTATTGCTATTCTGATCAGATGAAGCGCCATCTGTCAGCCATTTTTTAAACTTTTGTATTTTTTTGGTTCTAATAAAACCCCATGTCATTCCAAGCATGTGTGTCAATTTGTACCTCTCTATCTGCATTATTATCTTAGAAGCGAGATTAAGAAAAGGCAAACCTACGTTTCTAGCAGTTGTAGACTTGGAGAAAACTTTTGACAATGTTGACTGGAATAATCTCTTTCAAATTCTGAAAGTGGCAGGGGTAAAATACAGGGAGCGAAAAGCTATTTACAATTTGTACAGAAACCAGATGGCAGTTATAAGAGTCGAGGGACATGAAAGACAAGCAGTGGTTGGGAAGGGAGTGAGACAGGCTTGTAGCCTCTCCCCGATGTTATTCAATCTGTATATTGAGCAAGCAGTAAAGCAAACGAAAGAAAAATTCGGAGTAGGTATTAAAATTCATGGAGAAGGAGTAAAAACTTTGAGGTTTGCCGATGACATTGTAATTCTGTCACAGACAGCAAAGGACTTGGAAGAGCAGTTGAACGGAATGGACAGTGTCTTGAAGGGAGGATATAAGATGAACATCAACAAAAGCAAAACGAAGATAATGGAATGTAGTCGAATTAAGTTGGGCGATGCTGAGGGAATTAGATTAGGAAATGGGACACTTAAAGTAGTAAAGGAGTTTTGCTATTTGGGGAGCAAAGTAACTGATGATGGTCGAAGTACAGAGGATATAAAATGTAGACTGGCAATGGCAATGAAAGCGTTTCTGAAGAAGGGAAATTTGTTCGAGTATAGATTTAAATGTCAGGAAGTCGTTTCTGAAAGTATTTGTATGGAGTGTAGCCATGTATGGAAGTGAAACATGGACGATAAATAGTTTGGACAAGAAGAGAATAGAAGCCTTCGAAATGTGGTGCTACAGAAGAATGCTGAAGATCAGATGGGTAGATCACGTAACTAATGAGGAAGTATTGAATAGGATTGGGGAGAAGAGAAATTTGTGGCACAACTTGACAAGAAGAAGGGATCGGTTGGTAGGACATGTTCTGAGGCATCAAGGGATCACCAATTTAGTATCGGAGGGCAGCGTGGAGGGCAAAAATCGTAGAGGGAGACCAAGAGATGAATACACTAAGCAGATTCAGAAGGATTTAGGTTGCAGTAGGTACTGGGAGATGAAGAAGCTTGCACAGGATAGAGTAGCATGGAGAGCTGCATCAAACCAGTCTGTGGACTGAAGACCACAACGACAACAACATCTACATTATTCCGCGATTTATTCAGTTTTCAAATGTATATTGACTTTTTGATCACCTCGTACGTATCAGAACTAATAACACTGAAACTGTTACATGCAACATATAGTATGGCTAATACGGTACGACTTGAGCATGCTAGCTCGCGTCCCCAGGGGCATAGTGGGCCCTTCCTCGACCTTTTCTGGGCGGAAAATGCAGAGGGCGGAGAATACACGACACCATACTAAACACCTGGGATCTGCTACAAGAGCTGCCGCGAAGCTCAGTGAATTGAGTGGCAGGCAGCGCGGCTCACCTCCGGCACGCAGCAGTGCGGCCCGGGGGCGGCGTGGCAGTGGGGGCGGCCGTGGCCCTGCTGGAGGCGGGCCCTGCGGCGGCGGCGCACCAGCTCGGCCGCCGCCTCCGCGCCGCCCCCGGCCACGCCCACGGCCTGCGCCGCCGCCTGGCGCTCCACCGCCGCCGCCAGCCGCCCCCGCTCGCAGCGCCACCAGCGCGCCGCCGCCCGCAGCGTGCGCCGGACGCGGCCGCCCGCGACGCCGCCCCCGGCGCCGCCCCCGGCCCGGACTCCCAGCCGGAACTCGCAGTACTCGAGGTCTTCGTAGTCGCCGGTCGACGTCACCGTCAGGCTTTCGTAGTCGCCGCTGTCCTCCCAGCAGGCGCCGTCGGGGCTGCGGGACGTCGACTTGTACGCCTCCGTCTCCGCAGAGCCTTCGCGACTCGAAAACACCGCTTTCGTCGACTCCTCATCAGTATCCGCCAACTTCCGCTCGGTTCCGAACTTCTCTCGGCCTTTCTGGGAACTGTCGACAGCTTTCGTGTCATCCCGCCCGTCTTCGGCCATTTTCGGACTCGTTTCGACCAGTTCCGGCTCTGTCTGGCTTTTCCCGGCCAACTTCGGCTCTTCCCGATCGGTGTCGGCCATCTTCGGACCTACCTCACTCGTTTTCGGCTCTTTCGGGAACTCCCCGGGCGACTCCGGCTCTTTCCGAACCGCGCCGGCGGTTCCCGTACCTAACCCGTCCAATTTCGATTCTGCTAGATCCTCCCCAGCACACTTCGCCTCTTTCTGATCCACATCGCCATCTTCCACTCTCTTTCCTGCAATCGTCACCACCTTCACTACCACACAACGCTGCTCAGCCTCTTTTACACTTACCCCACTATCTTCCACAACCTCCCCCTCACTTCTACACACTTTCGCCAATTTCTGTGATCCGACAGTTGCTCCCCTCTCTTCCTGAACCACATTCCTCTCATCACACTTCCCCACATCAATCCCTCCAAGCACCTCACTCTTCTCCACTTCATCGGAGCAGCCCTCAGACTTACCTCCCTTCAGTGACCTCACACCAGCCATGAAGTCTTCAGTTATATTGGTGTACCTTCCCGAGTTTTTCCCCACATCACTCTGCAGTAGACCACCTCTATCCACTTTCGTACCTCCAACTTCCTTAGAATAGTTCGCAGCATTGTCTGCATTACCGTATAGATGAGCCCTCTCTTGATTGCTGCAAGGCAGTTTGGAATCATCACACTCTCGTGTATTACTGGAGCTGACATTTGGGACTGTGACTGACGCCAGACTCGTCTGCATTATAACCACCTTTGTGTGACTCCGCGGTATCTCGTATAGAGAAGGCTGATCCTCAACAGCTGGTTGTCCACCACCACCATTTGAAGTTTCGGCCCCATTAGAGGTGGTATCATCAGGCACTGCTATCTTGCCTGCAGCCTTTCCTGGCCTCCTCAACTTCTGCAGCACGGTGGTACCATACCGGAGTGTCCATTGGGAAAGACCATTAACTTTGTCAGCAGCATTCGCCAATGTACGTTTCTCTCCAGTGCGGACTTCAGTTGCATTCGGAACACGCTGAGGTACTTCTGGTGGCTCGGGCCGTGCCTCTGCCGTTCGATCGGTCTTTGGTTCAGGTCCGTCGACGAGTACCAGTCTCTCGTAGTGCGCCCCGTCGGTCGCTTCTTGCCGAGTTTGTTGGAAAACTGGTGACACCTTCAACTCCTCATAATCAGGCCCGTCGTCATTATCGTAACCTCTGTCTCCGGAAGCAGCAACGTTCTCACTGTTCAAATATCGTGAGCTCGCCTTTCTACCCTCGAGGGATGCCGACAGGTGACTAAATCCAGCTCTAGAGGACACACTTTGGGAAACTTCTGGGACTGTCCTGCTGCTCATAGAGGACCCCGGACGTGAGCACTCCGCGTCAGTCACTTTCGACACCTGTCTCAAGGAGCCGATTTCCTCGTACCCGGGAAAGCAGTTGGAGTATCGCTGGTTGTCCCTACAGAAGTCTACAGAGCTTGGCATCGTTTTGCTCCTCAGTCGCGGTGGCTCCACCAGACCGGTGCCATTTTTGGAATTCTTCACTACCTTCGCATACTCTGGGATTTTGTTCTCCGACGGGTCGTCCCCCAGTGGAACTGTGTGTCCCAGTTCCAGGCTTACCGATGTCCGGAATGTCGTCATAGTCGCCCGAGGATCTCCCGGAGATATCTGGCTATCCCTGTCGAGGTCTTCCTTGCTGTTGCTGAAGAAGGAGAAGTTTATGTTGGGCATCTGCCCCATTTCGTCCCTCGCTGGGCTGGTCGAGGTGCTTCTCCTACTGCCAGAGCCGGACCCGAAGCTAGCTACGCTTCCTGGTGGTGGAGATGCCCCACCGGTAGGAGCGCTCGAGGCGCCATCCGCAACTCTGGCGCTGTCCGTCGTGGCGCTGCCGTCGCCGTCACGTGACTGGTAGGTGGGGGTTCGCTGACGCGCCCACCAGGGCACGGAGCGGCGCCACCATCGCTTCTCCTTCGTCATATTGCACCTAACTTTGTCGTGGCAAAAGCTTCCTACCAGAAATTATTCTTTTGTTACCAGCTATTGAGACAGCTTTCAGGAACTTCAGTTGTGCACTCAAAACTCCATCTATAACACTGAATCTATTTTAAATACTGTGGCAGGTCCATCTTTGAAGTATGAAAATTCCCTAGGTGCAGCAATAAATAATAAGATATGCAGCTACACAACCTATCTTCATTCACTCTAGTTCTTTTTGAATGTATGCCACCAAGTTCTTCAAGTAACCTTTGCTTCACTCGAGTATGAGGTGGATTTAAAGTACTTTTTCCAAAGAGTGATTTTATATCCGCTTGATGCAAACCGGTATCACATCCAGATGTTGAAATTACTCCATTACGTCTTCAAAATACACAAGACTGGTTTAAGAATTATACATTTGATTTATTGCTTCACATGAGTTCTAGATGAAGTTTTTCACTAGTATAATATTCTCATGGTACGTACACGAATGAAATCTAGTTTTCAGCTGCTGCAAATGTATAATAGCACTGCTTCTCCATTTAACATAAAGCAGTTTTTCCCAATGACTGAAAATTTGCTATCCATAGATCCAGTTTCTTAGTAGTGAATCCCTAATGTCTTTCGCAACAGGAGTTTTAGATGATAGTTATACTGCAAGTTTTACCTTGAATCTTTGATGACCTTTGAGATCTTCTATATTCTTAACTCAACAACTTGTCACCTTTTCAATCTGGAATCTCACATGATCAGCTGTTTGAATTAATTGACAATTTTCGCATGATAGCTTCGAAACTTGCTTCGTTGGTTTATATATTTTTGAAATTGTTCTTCACTCACTTCTTAGCTTCCAGGTGTTTATTCATCTTCGTAGATACCACAAAGAATAAAATCGTCTAGACGCAGTTGCACGTGTCTAGCTGACCTACTAAACACATCTTACAGATCCATTCAGTGCCAAAATGTTCACGATGTTGATACCTATCAACATTAAAAACTTACTAAGAGCAGATAGTATAAGTATTTCAGAATATGTAATTTCAAAGCAAACACCACGCCGTCATTTCTTGGGTGCTTTGTATTTCAACTTGTGTCAGTGGACGTAACTGGTTGCTGGCCATAACAATTTCGAATAGTGATTTCAGTCGAAAAATTGCAGACGGCTTTCCTCTTGGCTTCCCACATCTCTTTGCACTTCTTTTTACCTGGGCTCCTCTTCCCAACCCGCTTCTCTTTCAGCAGCCTTCGTCCACATCTAAGATTGCCCAGACGACCTCCTTCACGTAGTTGCGAAATCTGAAAATACACACCTTATAAAACAAAAATCTTTTCAGTGAGTTGGTAGCACTGGCCATTTCCTCCCGAACCTTATGACGTGTATTGGAAACTCGGAATTTGTGACGCGCGGCTGGTAATAAGTTTCTTTTTAATCTGTGGCCACTCACCATGCAAAAGAAATTGTCCGATTATTTGATGAAGTCGAAGTACATAGATCACAGGATTGATTTACAATATGTATCGACTACTGCAGACTAGAATCAGATACGAAATTACACTCCTGGAAATTGAAATAAGAACACCGTGAATTCATTGTCCCAGGAAGGGGAAACTTTATTGACACATTCCTGGGGTCAGATACATCACATGATCACACTGACAGAACCACAGGCACATAGACACAGGCAACAGAGCATGCACAATGTCGGCACTAGTACAGTGTATATCCACCTTTCGCAGCAATGCAGGCTGCTATTCTCCCATGGAGACGATCGTAGAGATGCTGGATGTAGTCCTGTGGAACGGCTTGCCATGCCATTTCCACCTGGCGCCTCAGTTGGACCAGCGTTCGTGCTGGACGTGCAGACCGCGTGAGACGACGCTTCATCCAGTCCCAAACATGCTCAATGGGGGACAGATCCGGAGATCTTGCTGGCCAGGGTAGTTGACTTACACCTTCTAGAGCACGTTGGGTGGCACGGGATACATGCGGACGTGCATTGTCCTGTTGGGACAGCAAGTTCCCTTGCCGGTCTAGGAATGGTAGAACGATGGGTTCGATGACGGTTTGGATGTACCGTGCACTATTCAGTGTCCCCTCGAAGATCACCAGTGGTGTACGGCCAGTGTAGGAGATCGCTCCCCACACCATGATGCCGGGTGTTGGCCCTGTGTGCCTCGGTCGTATGCAGTCCTGATTGTGGCGCTCACCTGCACGGCGCCAAACACGCATACGACCATCATTGGCACCAAGGCAGAAGCGACTCTCATCGCTGAAGACGACACGTCTCCATTCGTCCCTCCATTCACGCCTGTCGCGACACCACTGGAGGCGGGCTGCACGATGTTGGGGCGTGAGCGGAAGACGGCCTAACGGTGTGCGGGACCGTAGCCCAGCTTCATGGAGACGGTTGCGAATGGTCCTCGCCGATACCCCAGGAGCAACAGTGTCCCTAATTTGCTGGGAAGTGGCGGTGCGGTCCCCTACGGCACTGCGTAGGATCCTACGGTCTTGGCGTGCATCCGTGCGTCGCTGCGGTCCGGTCCCAGGTCGACGGGCACGTGCACCTTCCGCCGACCACTGGCGACAACATCGATGTACTGTGGAGACCTCACGCCCCACGTGTTGAGCAATTCGGCGGTACGTCCACCCGGCCTCCCGCATGCCCACTATACGCCCTCGCTCAAAGTCCGTCAACTGCACATACGGTTCACGTCCACGCTGTCGCGGCATGCTACCAGTGTTAAAGACTGCGATGGAGCTCCGTATGCCACGGCAAACTGGCTGACACTGACGGCGGCGGTGCACAAATGCTGCGCAGCTAGCGCCATTCGACGGCCAACACCGCGGTTCCTGGTGTGTCCGCTGTGCCGTGCGTGTGATCATTGCTTGTACAGCCCTCTCGCAGTGTCCGGAGCAAGTATGGTGGGTCTCACACACCGGTGTCAATGTGTTCTTTTTTCCATTTCCAGGAGTGTACACAGCTGTTGACACGTCCTTTGCGCTCGCCGCCATGCTGCTATTCTAAACTGCTGCCTTCGGTGACACCAATACTACTGCATACGGTATTGCCTGTGATACCACGTCGGATGTCACGGCTCGTGTGAGGACGGCTTTGCTGTTCTTGGCCGTAGGAGCGCGGATTCGAAACGGAGACATCGAACTGCTTTATTGCGCCGTTGACTTGCTCGATCAGCCAGAACATAGACGGAGCAAATACCTGCGGTTTTTCGTGCAGCCGCGTCCGTATTCGTCGTTAGCGAAGGTAACGAGAGCGGCCGATGCAAAACATCGGGCAATGGCCTGGCGGTATGGTGAGGTCGGCGTCTGAAACTGAGGAAGCCGTGTAGCTACAGACACAACGGCGCGAAGGAGCAGTGAATACGTGGAGAAACGGTACGAGGCGGGGCAAAAACCCAGCATCCGGCTGCTGTTCGGAATTGGACTGTGGACGTGAGGAACACAGCATCCACGATCTGGGAAAACGGTGGAGAACGAGGAAGAAACAGAACAGTGGCAGAGGACAGAGCAGTAATTGAATGCCGGTTTGTTTGGGATGGGATTTTTGTGTATAGCAGGACAAGAAGAACTGGCCAGCAGTGGAATGGTGAATTCTGCTAGCAGCTACGACAAAGCGGTTTGCTTTCCGTTTTCTGGAAGGAACAAAGGCAGCTACGTTACGGCCAGATTTTGAAGCTCACGACGGAAAAGATTGGTTTCTTTCTTTGTAACAGTGAGATAGGTAGGTGGGTAGTAACTTGCATGTTGCAAACATTACTTGAACTACTTTTGTCGTAATCATATACGAAGTTAACATGGCATTAGCCTGTGAGCCTATGATAACAGTGACCTATTTCATACGACTCGCCGTTTTAATATGTTGCTATTGAAGATTTAACAAACAAAAGCCTATTATCAAAAAGTTTGGATTCTGGAACAAGTGACGCCCACGCACTTTCAAACGTGTCGTGAAATGTAATGACTGGAAATTACGTTATACTAGCAACAACTTTTCACGCATTGTTAGGGATATAAATGGTTGATAGAGTAAGTCACCCCCCATGAACCATGGACCTTGTCATTGGTGGGGAGGCTTGCGTGCCTCAGCGATAGAGATGGCCGTACCGTAGGTGCAACCACAACGCCTCGGGTATCTGTTGAGAGGCCAGACAAACGTGTGGTTCCTGAAGAGGGGCAGCAGCCTTTTCAGTACTTGCAGGGGCAACAGTCTGGATGATTCACTGATCTGGCTCTGAGCACTATGGGACTTAACTTCTGAGGTCATCAGTCCCCTAGAACTCAGAACTACTTAAACCTAACTAACCTAAGGACATCACACACATCCATGCCCGAGGCAGGATTCGAACCTGCGACCGTAGAGGTCGCGCGGTTCCAGACTGTAGCGCTTAGAACCGCTCGGCCACCCTGGCCGGCTCACTGATCTGGCCTTGTAACATTAACCAAAACGGCCTTGCTGTGCTGGTACTGCGACCGGCTGAAAGCGAGGGGAAACTACAGCCGTAATTTTTCCCGAAGGCATGCTCCTTTACTGTACGGTTAAATGATGATGGCGTCCTCTTGGATAAAATATTCCGGAGGTAAAATAGTCCCCCATTCGGATCTCCGGGCGGGGACTACTCAAGAGGACGTTGTTATCAGGAGACAGAAAACTGGGGTTCTACGGATCGGAGCGTGGAATGTCAGATCCCTTAATCGGGCGGGTAGGTAAGAAAATTTAAAAATGGAAATGGATAGGTTAAAGTTAGATTTAGTGGGAATTAGTGAAGTTCGGTGGCAGGAGGAACAAGACTTCTGGTTAGGTAACTACAGGGTTATAAACACAAAATCAAATAGGGGTAATGCAGGAGTAGGTTTAATAATGAATAGGAAAATAGCAGTGCGGGTAAGCTACTGTGAACAGCATAGTGAACGCATTATTGTGGTCAACATAGACACGAAGCCCACGCCTACCACAGCAGTACAAGTTTATATGCCAACTAGCTCTGCAGATGGCGATCTAGAGAATTAAATATCTTGAGTGCCCAGAAAAAATACTACTTCCCATCTTCCATACTCCTTTTGATACGGGCTATTCGTTGACATTGCTCCCCATTTCTACATCTACATCTACATCCATACTCCGCAAGCCACCTGACGGTGTGTGGCGGAGGGTACCTTGAGTACCTCTATCGGTTCTCCCTTCTATTCCAGTCTTGTATTGTTCGTGGAAAGAAAGATTGTCGGTATGCCTCTGTGTGGGCTCTAATCTCTCTGATTTTATCCTCACGGTCTCTTCGCGAGATATACGTAGGAGGGAGCAATATACTGCTTGACTCCTCGGTCACGGTATGTTCTCGAAACTTTGACAAAAGCCCATACCGAGGTACTGAGCTTCTCTCCTGCAGAGTCTTCCACTGGAGTTTATCTATCATCTCCGTAACGCTTTCGCGATTACTAAATGATCCTGTAACGAAGCGCGCTGCTCTCCGTTGGATCTTCTCTATATCTTCTATCAACCCTATCTGGTACGGATCCCACACTGCTGAGCAGTATTCAAGAAGTGGGCGAACAAGTGCACTGTAACCGACTTCCTTTGTTTTCGGATTGCATTTCCTTAGCATTCTTCCAGTGAATCTCAGTCTGGCATCTGCTTTACCGACGATCAACTTTATATGATCATTCCATTTTAAATCACTCCTAATTCGTACTCCCAGGTAATTTATGGAATTAACTGCTTCCAGTTGCTGACCTGCTATTTTGTAGCTGAATGATAAGGGATCTATCTTTCTATGTATTCGCAGCACGTTACACTTGTCTACATTGAGATTCAATTGCCATTCCCTGCACTATGCGTAAATTCGCTGCATATTCTCCTGCATTTCAGTACAATTTTCCATTGTTACAACCTCTCGATACACCACTGCATCATCTGCAAAAAGCCTCAGTGAACTTCCGATGTTATCCACAAGGTCATTTGTGTATATTGTGAATAGCAACGGCCCTATGACACTCCCCTGCGGCACACCTGAAATCACTCTTACTTCGGAAGACTTCTCTCCATTGAGAACAACATGCTGCGTTCTGTTATCTAGGAACTCTTCAATCCAATCACACAATTGGTCTGATAGTCCATATGCTCTTACTTTGTTCATTATTTGACGATAAATAAGGGACATGCAGGATTTTCATTGTTAAGTGGTAAAATGTAAATGTCGTGTGAGTAGCTCCTCCCGTCGGATACACAGTTCGCCGGGTGCAAGCCCTTTGATTTAACGCCACTTCGACTTCGGCGACTTGCGCGTCGATGGACATGAAATGATGACGACTAGAACAACACAACACAGTCCCTGAGCAGACAAAATCTCAGACCAGGCCGCGAGTCGAACCCTGACCTTTTTTATATCGCTGTGTTCGATCGATGCAGACGTGATCTGACATTCGTTCAAGTTCGTTTGTTGATTCTTCCACTCAGCTTTTTTATAGAGGCCAATCAGCTCTCTGACCCAACACGCTGACCTACCGTGTCGGCCTTCCCCTAGGATTGACATTCTGTCGCGCTGACCACTCAGCTACCGATGGCGGACATCGTTAAGTGGTGAGCCTCTTGACTAAAAATGGTTCAAATGGCTCTGACAAGGGAACCTCCCCATCGCACCCCCCTCAGATTTAGTTATAAGTTGGCACAGTGGATAGACCTTGAAAAACTGAACACAGATCAATCGAGAAAACAGGAAGAAGTTGTGTGGAACTATGAAAAAAATAAGCAAAATATACAAACTGAGTAGTACATGTGCAAGATAGGCAACATCAAGGAGAATATTTTCGCCAACATATCGAGGGTAAATTAAAGTCACCACCAACTATTATCGTATGAGTCGGGTACGTGTTTGAAATCAAACTCAGATTTTCTTTGAATCTTTCAGCAACTGTATCAAATGGTTCAAATGGCTCTCACCACTATGGGACTCAACATCTGAGGTCATCAGTCCCCTAGAACTTAGAACTACTTAAACCTAACTAACCTAAGGACATCTCACACATCCATGCGCGAGGCAGGATTCGAACCTGCGACCGTAGCGATAGCGCGGTTCCAGACTGTAGCGCCTAGAACCGCTCGGCCACAGCGGCCAGCTGCGACTGTATCATTTGAATTGGGAGGTCGGTAAAAGGATCCAATCATTATTTTATTCCGGTTGCCAATAATAACCTCTGCCCAAACTAAGTCACACGAAGTATCCACTTCAATTTCGCGACAAGTTAAACTACTGTTGACAGCATCAAACACGCCACCGCCGACCGTGTTTAGCCTATCCTTTCGGAACACAGTTAGGTTCTTCGCAAAAATTTCGGCTGAGCTTATAGCCGGCTTTAGCCAGCTTTCAGTGCCTATAACGATTTGAGCATCAGTGCTTTCCATTAGCGCTTGGGGCTCTGGTACTTTGCCGACACAGCTACGACAATTTACAACTGTTATACCAATGGTTCCTCTATCTACGTGTTTCCTGTGTTCAGCCTCCACCCTTTGTGACTGAAGCCCTTCTTGTGTTTTCCCGAGATCACCTAACCTAAAAAGTCCAAAGAAATCAGTGCGTCGTGCATCGAATGTTTGTAAAAAAAAAAAAAAAAAAAAAAAAAAAAAAAAAAAAAAAAAAAAAAAAAAAAAAAATCCTTCAGAGCGTTTCTGCTAAATGCAATATGTGTGACATCTGTACAATGTTTGGTTCTTGTGCAATAAATAACTGAAAGTGTTCCGATCTTTATGTACACCCTGTATTTACCGTTCAGATTAAGAAGAGATATGAAATGTGACCGTCACGAAGGTCAGTACTGGGCTAGGTGAATGGAAGGCTTTGATTTGATGCTGAGGTTATAAGAGAGTGGGGTGCGTTTTTACGGGAAATGGCATACAGCACGCTGGCGCGACCAGTTCTACGTCTCCGCAAACCAATGTGCAGTGCGTGGTGGAGGGTGCTTGCAACGCCCAGGTGCAGCGCATACAGATATGCGCTGTAACTGTTCCTTTGCAAGTTTTTGAAATTTTTACGCATTTTCGGAAATACCATTTTTGACTATGAATTTCAAAATGGGTCCCGGCCCGAAACCAGTCATCGACTGAATACAAAAAAAGTGAAAATTGCAATTTTGGCCCGGTTTTTCGTCGTACTGGCCAACAGCTATTCCAGCACGCTACAAGTTCGTAAATTTGTTAGACGCCACATCTGTGAAAGTGCTCTGTATAATCGTTTCTCGGATAGCAGTCGAGTTACGCGGACAGGAAGACACACGGGTCACTTTGGAAGGAGAGGACGTGACAATTTTGCGTACGGCAGCGGTCGCTGCGGTGTATTTGTTACGCTGTCACGAACCGCGTGGCACTGTACTTTTCCGCCTGGCAGAGGCCTATATTTTGTTCCGTCCCGGCGCGGGGCGTCGCAAGTGAGACAGGAAGTGGGGGCGGCAAAGTACACCGTGGACTGGAGGCACGGGAAGAGCAGCGGTAAGGAAACCCTGCCCGCAGCTCGGCGGCACATCTGGCTTCGCTTGGCAGTGCCGGGAGGGGTCAAATTTTCCGGGCCACAGCTGCTCCTAATTAAGCGCTAGCTAGCGTTACAGGCGAGGCATCCGGGGGCAGGTGCCGACACGGACCTCGCAGTAAGGTAGGAACTAGGACTGCTGATACTTTTAAATGGTATAGGGAATCCGATATATCGATAGTTACAAAAATATAATTTCCGGCCCTCGATACAATGGCAAGTTATCGATATATCGAAGGAAAATATATCCACATATCGCTCTATAAAAAAATCGGCTGTACATTGTTGATATGCTGCCTGTTTAAGAGTACTTCAAATGGTTCAAATGGCTCCGAGACTTAACTTCTGAGGTCATGAGTCCCCTAGAACCTAACTAACCTAAGGACATCACACACACCCGTGCCCGACGCAGGATTCGAACCTGCGACCGTAGCAGTCGCGCGGTTCTAGACTGAAGCGGCTAGACCTTTAGAGTAGTACATTGAAGTATTGTACATCAGCAAGCTAGCAGCCTGCCTATCTCCTTGGAGTGAGAAATGAAAGAAAAACACTTCACGTGAAAATTTGTAAGTTAATAATGGGACTTTGTGCTCATGAAAAGTTTGTATTACAATACTTCTTGGGTCGACAGTTGTGTTGTTAATTGGCAACTGTGTACATGGTGCGCCGGCCGGTATGGCCGAGCGGTTCTAGGCGCTTGAGTCTGGAACCGAGCGACCGCTGCCTCGGGCATGGATGTGTGTGATGTCCTTAGGTTAGTTAGGTTTGAGTAGTTCTAAGTTCTAGGCGACTGATGACGTCAGATAAGTCCGATAGTGCTCAGAGCCATTTGAACCATTTTGTACATGGTGCTTGTCATGAATATTTCATTCCAGTTAACCTTTCATACATTTTTTTTTTTAATTTGTTAGGCTACATGTCCAAATAACCCTTTTTTTCATGCTGTTGTATGAAAACTGTGTGGTGAAGCTACACATTGCAGTTTCTTTTGGTAGCGCAGAGCACCGATTACGTCAGATTTCCCCTCATACGTCTCCGCCCACCGCAAAGACGACTCTTGTCGTTTAGATTGTAGTTCATAATTTTCAGCAACTGTTGTAGAAAAATTCCGTCGTGTAGAGATAGTACACTAGTTGCGTTAAAAATTGTTTTCTAAAGCAGCCGGCCGCGGAGGCCGAGCGGTTCTAGGCGCTACAGTCTGGAACCGCGCGACCGCTACGGTCGCAGGTTCGAATCTTGCCTCGGGCATGGATGTGTGTGGTGTCCTTAGGCTAGTTAGGTTTAAGTAGTTCTAAGTTCTAGGGGACTGATGAACTCAGAAGTTAAGTCCCATAGTGCTCAGAGCCATTTGAATGCGTAGAATAAAACGAACTTGAAGGCAACGTTATTGAAGAGGAAGGAGGTGAAGGTGAGCCATGGGGAGATGAACACGACTTTTCGACTGGGTCTAACAAACAGATGGATGACATCTGCTGAAATGCGAACAGAAGTTGAAGGCAGCTCGAAGTTGCGTTGAAGTCTCGAGATGGCATATGTGGCTTACTGCTGAAACTCTACTACAGACAACCGAGACTTGTACGGTGTACAGCCGGTTTCAGGTGGGACGTTGAGCGCCATTCTGTGTTGCTCAGCGATGAGTCTCACTTCTGTCTGTTGCGGTTAGATCGACACTAGCATGACGGTAGCTGACCTAATCAAAGGTCACAAGAAGCGCTGATTGTCGAGACCCGTAACTCTACAACTCCTGCAACTGTGGTGTGCGGAGCTTATTTCAGTCGACGCCACATTGGGCGACTTGGGCGCCGGTGATGAGGATGAAATAATGATGAGAACAACAAAACGCCCAGTCCCCGAGGGGAGAAAATCTCCAACCGGGCCGGGAATCGAACCCGGGCCCGACTGCATGGGAGGCGAACACGTTACCACCCAGCTATGCAGGCGGACCGTGGGGAGCTACTGTACATGACAACTGGGCTGATAAGGTAATTGCTGAAAGATGGCACAGTGACCGTCAGATTGTGGCAAGAATAGTAAGCACTTCTGACACACCCGTACTGACCAGGGCACCAAATTCCAGCAGGATAACGCTAGACCTCATCTCTAGTCCACACTATAAACGTCTTTGGGATGTACAGATCCTTAACTGGCATGCCAGGTCCATAGATTTGTCACCTACTGAGCATATCTTGGAAGCAATGGGCAGACATACACTATGTGATCAAAAGTATCCGGACACCTGGCTGAAAATGTCGTACAAGTTCGTGGCGCACACCATCAATAATGCTGGAATTCAGTATGGTGTTGGCCCACGTTTAGCCTTGATGACAGCTACCACTCTCGCAGGCATACGTTCAATCAGGTGCTGGAAGGCTTCCTGGGGAATGGCAGCCCATTCTTCAAGGAATGCTGCACTGAGGAGATGTATCTATGTCGGTCGGTGATGCCTAGTCGGCGTTCCAAAGCATCCCAGAGGTGTTCTATATGTTTCGTGTCACCACCATAACACAACTGTTGGCGCTACAAACGCTGGCAGAAGATGTTCACTGGGCATTCGCCATATACACACCCTGCCATGTGGCGACATTGTGTACCATGATTCCTCACTCCACACAACGTTTTTCCACTGTTCAATTGTCCAATGTTTACGCTCCTTACTCCAAGCGAGGTGTCGTTTGGCATTTACCGGCGTGATGTGTGGCTTATGAGCAGCCACTGGCCGGTGAAATCCAAGTTTTCTCACCTACCACCTCACTGTCATAGTACTTGCAGTGGATCCTGATCCAGTTTGAATTCCTGTGTGATGGTGTGGATAGATACGCGCCTATTACGCATTACGACCCTCTTCAACTGTCGGCGCATTCTGTCAGTCAACAGACGAGGTGGGCCAGTACGCTTTTGTGCTGTACGTGTCCCTTCACTATCACATCGGAAACAGTAGTCCTAGGTATGTTAAGGAATGAGGAAATCTCGCGTAGATACGTGTGACACAAGCGACACCCAATCACGTGACCACATTCGAAGTCCGTAAGAAGCGCGGAGCGCCCCGTTCTGCTCTCTCACGGTGTCTAATGACTACTGAGGTCGCTGATATGTAGTACCTGGCAGTAGGTGGCAGCACAATGCACCTAATACGAAAAACGAATATTTTTTGGGAGTGTCCGGATACTTTTGATCACATAGTGTACGCTTCAGCATGATGTGACAGAACATGTGGTTTAGACACCTTAAGAATTCGCTCAGGATGAAATTCGCAAGCTGTTCGCCGCATGTCGCACCAAATACAATAATGTACTCGTCGTTCCTGTTGGTGTCACACATTACACGGAGATGGCAAGTCATGGTGTAGCTTTATGCACTTATACAGATGACGGTAGTAATTAACAGCCTTTTAACATGGAATGATCGTTGATGCTAGACACAGGGGAGATTCCATTTCGGAAATCATTAGGTAATTCAATATTCCAAGACCAAAAGTGCCAAGAGCGTGGTGAGAATACCAAATTTCGGGCACTTCCAGTCATCACGGTAAACGCAGTGGCCGACGGCCTTCACATAACGACCGAGAGCAGCGGCGTTTGCGTCGAGTTGTCAGTGCTAACAGACAAGCAACACTGCCTGAGATAACAACAAAAATCAACGTGGGACTTACGACGAACGTATCCATTAGCACAGTGCGGCGAAATATTTCGTCAATGGGCTGTGGCTAACGACGGACGCGAGTGGCTTTGCTAACAGCAAGACACCGTCTGCAGTGCCTCTCCTGGGTTGGTAACTATACCAGTTGGACCCTAGACAACAGTGGCCTGGTCGGATGAATTCCGATTTCAGTTGGTAAGAGCTCATGATATGGTTGGAATGTGGCGCATACCCAAAGAAGCCATGGACCGAAGTTGTTAACTAGGCACTGTGCAAACTGGTGGTTGCTCCATAATGGTGTGGGCTGTGTTGATGCAGAATGGACTGGTCCAGTTGAACCAATGGAAAATCAGCGTTTGGCGTCTTTGGCCGGGAGGCCCCTTGCGGGGCAGGTCCGGCCGCCTTGGTGCAGGTGTCATTACATTCGACGCAACATTGGGCGACCTGCGCGCCGGATGGGGATGAAATGACGATGAAAACAACACTAGTCCCTGAGCGAAGAAAATCCCCGATCCAGCCGAGAATGGAACCCGGGCCCGTAGGACGGCAATCCGTCACGCTCACCACTCACCTATCGGGGCAAACAGCTGAACCAATCATTGACTGGAAATGGTTATGTTCGGCTACTTCGAGACCATCTGCAGCTATTCACGGACTTCGCGTTCCGGAAGAACGATGGAATTTTTATGGATGACAATGCGCCATGTCTACGGACCACAATTCGCAATTGGTTTGAAGAACATTCTAGGCAGGTGGAACGAATGATTTGGCAATTCAGATGGCCCGACATGATTCCCATTCAGTATTTATGGGACATAATCGAGGGATCAGTTCGTGCACAAAATCCTGCTGTGGCTACACTTTCGCAAGTATGGACGGCTATTGACGCCGCACGCCGCAGTATTTCTGCAGAGGACTTCCAGCGGCTTGCGACACGGTATTACGAAGTAGGTTCAAAAATGATCAAATGTGTGGGAAATCCTACGGGACTCAACTCCTAAGGTCATCAGTCCCTAAACTTACACACTACTGAACCTAAATTATCCTAAGGACAAACACACACACCCATGCCCGAGGGAGGACTCGAACCTCCGCCGGGACCAGCCGCAGAGTCCATGACTGCAGCGCCTTTAGACCGCTCGGCTAATCCCGCGTGGCTTTACGAGGTATCCCTTGACATTTGTTTCCTCAGCGTATACGAGGCCTATTTGAAAAGTCTGTTGGGGTAAACCTTTTTTTATTTTTCGACATAGTCTCCTTTTACACTTCGTCCAACGCTGTTCTAATTTGCTGATCCCTTCCAAATAATAGGAATTGTCCAAGTCTGCAAAATAGCTATTAGTTGCTGCAATCACCTCCTCGTTTGAATAAAATCTTCGTACCGCCAGCCATTTCTTCAAATTGGGGAACAAATAGTAGTCCGAGGGAGCCAAGTCTGGAGAATAGGGGGGATGTGACACGAGTTGGAATCCTGTTTCCATTAATTTTGCTACCACCACTGCTGAGGTGTGTGCTGGTGCATTGTCGTGATGGAAAAGGACTTTTTTGCGGTCCAATCGCCGGCGTTTTTCTTGCAGCTCGGTTTTCAAACGGTCCAATAACGATGAATAATATGCACCTGTAATAGTTTTACCCTTTTCCAGATAGTCGGCCGAAGCAATGGTCTTCGCCTTTTTTGGTGCAGATTCTCCCTTGGTAACCCATTGTGTAGATTGTTCTTTGGTCTCAGAAGTATAGTAATGTATCCATGTTGCATCCACAGTGACGAAACGACGGTTACAGTCCTGCGGACTCTTCCTGAACAGCTGCAAACCATCCTTGCAACACTTCACACGATTCCGTTTTTGGTCAAGCGTGGGCAAACGCGGAACCTATCTTGCGGATAGCTTTCTGATGTCCAAATGTGTATGCAAAATATTATGTACCCGTTCATTCGAGATGCCCACAGCACAAGCAATCTCACGCACGTTAACTGTTCTGTCATCCATCACCATATCATGGATTTCATCAATGATTTCTGGAGTCGTAACCTCCACAGGGCGACCAGAAGTTTGAGCATCACTTGTGCCCATATGGCCACTCCGAAGATTTTGAACCCACTTATAAACTGTTCTAATCGAACGTTCAGAGTCACCATAATGTTTATCAAGCTTCTCTTTAGTCTCCTGAGGCGTTTTGCCTTTCATAAAGTAATGTTTAATCACCACACGAAATTCTTTTTCGTCCATGTTTTGACACTCACTCAACTTCCTTGATTCACACAAATGCCAAACACAAAGAAGTAGACCAATATGGCTGAAACCTGGTGTGCGTTCTTTCCAAAGATGCTACTAACTCAACATGACCTCGATACGCGCCGGTGGTGCCATCTATCGCACTTCGCACGGACTTTTCAAACGCCCCTCGTACTCGTGTTGACGAAGGTCATCAGTTCCGAATGGAACAGTTCAATCATTACGTGATGAAATTCTCCACTTAGTTTGATACGTATCGGAGTGGCACCCTGCATTTGTGTAATCAAAAACATGGTATACCTCTACAGTTTGAGATTTTCTACAAACTTTATAATTTTGCACTTCACTCTTTGGGACACTGTTTTGTTATGATCTGAGTATAGTTCAATTCTTTTATCTTGGCGGTTCGCGCATGCCCACCCAGACACGGGAGATTGCTGCGTTGCCAGTTGTACGCGCCAAGAGAAGCAGCGCCATAGTATAGTATAGTTCGCAAACTTACGTTTAGGGGGGAGCGCGCAGTTCATGAAGTAAAGCCACCACGGCCGCATTAACCCTTTCGCTGCTACAGAGACGTGCTCCCCGCATTCCGCGCTGTGCGCGATTTTGTCATCACTGCACTGCTCGCCTGTGCAGACACATGGTATTCCGACTGCTTTGACACATTTATCATTCGATTTCACAAAAACTATTTGGCCCAAAAATTTTATTTTTACACATGTTCTTGACTGATACCTTCCCCGCATAAATGATTTGATTTTGTTCAATGCAGTTACTGTGCAGCATTAGATGTTGTAAACCATTGCACGAAATTTTGAAGAGTTTGCAGAGGTAAAAGTCCATAGTGTATACTTTCCATATGGTCGATTTTAGTTGCCACTAGAAATTCCAAAAAATTACATTCAAACGAATAAAATTCATGAAGTAAGACACTTCGATATGGTTTTTAAGTAAAGAAAATATTAAACACCGAATAAGGTTTGAACTCTGAACCTTTTGCTTAGCTGCCATACACCTTAATCATTACGCTAACGCAGCTCGTCATTCAGTACATCTCCCGGAGGATTTTAAAATGTCACACAAAATACCGACAAACACTGTTGGTGTGACTATGAATTACCCACGTTTCGTCGAAGTACAATAGGAAATAAACAATTACCGCTGTTCTTTATTGCGAAAAAGCGGTTAGTGAGAATGATACAAACACCTTTCCTTGCTATCGCCTGAATTAGGAGGCTTATTTCTTGTTTGGTTTAATTAATTAATAGAATATGAAGCAACTGCTATAAAGAATGCATTTTCCAAACTTTCTATAAAAGAAAGTCTGCTATCAAGACATTGCTTTTGTTCAATTACTTTATTTATGGCTGAACGTTTCTGAAACTGAAGACACTCGTCCGTGCTCTGCTCTGCAGTCGAGCTCTGGCAACGTCGTTCTCTGTTCATTGGCTGACTGTGGTTTGTGACGTCAGATGCGCGGAACGAACCTAAACTCGGCCGCCGTCGTAAATGACGCGCACTTTAGTCATTACTGCAACTTCGATAGTATACTTTTCCATAGTAACCTACGAACAGTCTGGCGTTGCACATAACCTGTCCGCTAAGTGATTAACACGTACACACGGACCTCTTCGGCCCCAGCTGCGCCGTCTGCTGGCGCCATATGTGGCAAACTATGGCAGTTCTCTTGGAGGCCGAGACTTTAATAGCGTTTCTGTAACGGGGGCCTCGACTTAACTAGCTTCTGCGTTAATGAAATCCCGTTAAACCTCTCAATTGTGTGAAAGGCGGACAACTCGTTTTATGAAGCGTGTGCCAGTATTCCGCCGCGGAAAATATTAATTATCAGGCTTGTGAAGCCCGCTCGGTGCAAGACCTTTGGTTCGATGTCACAAGACGACTACGTTACGGCTTTATACAGCATGTCCCATACATCTTGACAACCACAAATAATTTTTTGTCCACAAGCAAATTTTGTTTCGTTGTCAGGGCAACATCAACCAGCATGGTACTCATTCTCGTTACTTTCTTCTTAACGAAAATATGAAAAGTGACAAGCGGTTTTTTTTTTAATACCACGTTATAGTTTTCATTCGGTAGTCGACTTCCTCGCAGTGCATAGTTTACGTAAACGCCAAGTTATTAAAAATGTGACACGAAACTGATTGACTTTGCTGTTATACAGGGTGTTACAAAAAGGTCCGGCCAAACTTTCAGGAAACATTCCTCACACACAAAGAAAGAAAATATGTTATGTGGACATGTGTCCGGAAACGCTTACTTTCCATGTTAGAGCTCATTTTATTACTTCTCTCCAAATCACATTAATCGTGGAATGGAAATACACAGCAACAGAACGTACCAGCGTGACTTCAAACACTTTGTTACAAGAAATGCTCAAAATGTCCTCCGTTAGCGAGGATTCACGCATCCACCCTCCGTCACACGGAATACCTGATGCGCTGATGCAGCCCTGGAGAATGGCGTATTGTATCACAGCAGTCCACAATACGAGCACGAAGAGTCTCTACATTTGGTACCGAGGTTGCGTAGACGAGAGCTTTCAAATGCCCCCATAAATGAAAGTCAAGAGGGTCGAGGTCAGGAGAGCGTGGAGACCACGGAATTGGTCCGCCTCTACCAATCCATCCGTCACGGAATCTGTTGTTGGGAAGCGTACGAACACTTCGCCTGAAATGTGCAGGAGCTCCATCGTGCACGAACCACAAGTTGTGTCGTACTTGTAAAGGCACATGTTCTAGCAGCACAGGTAGAGTATCCCGTATGAAATCGTGATAACGTGCTCCATTGAGTGTAGGTGGAAGAACGTGGGGCCCAATCGAGACATCACCAACAATGCCTGCCCAAACGTTCACAGAAAATCTGTGTTGATGACGTGATTGTACAATTGCGTGCGGATTCTCGTCAGCCCACACATGTTGATTGTGAAAATTTACAATTTGATCACGTTGGAGTACATACTGACGAAGATGAGCTCTAACATGGAAATTAAGCGTTTCCGGACACATGTCCACATAACATATTTTCTTTCTTTGTGTGTGAGGAATGTTTCCTGAAAGTTTGGCCGTACATTTTTGTAACACCCTGTATATGGCACGCAGCACAGGTACTCGGGATTATAGCGTAATTCGTCCACTTACTGGCATAACCATGTAACACACACTCTCACAAGCGACAACATCGACAAGCCCATGCACATAAGCAACACTGACTGGATATGACGGCTGCTACAACAGTCGATCTACAGGCTATAGCAGGGAAGGCGACAAGCTCGCTCACTAACGCACAAGCAAACCGCCAACTCTACCCTACACTGTGAATCCGTTTGTTGTTGTTGTTGTGGTCTTCAGTCCTGAGACTGGTTTGATGCAGCTCTCCATGCTACTCTATCCTGTGCAAGCTTCTGCATCTCCCAGTACCTACTGCAACCTACATCCTTCTGAATCTGCGTAGTGTATTCATCTCTTGGTCTCCCTCTACGATTTTTACCCTCCACACTGCCCTCCAATGCTAAATTTGTGATCCCTTGATGCCTCAAAACATGTCCTACCAACCGATCCCTTCTTCAAGTTGTGCCACAAACTTCTCTTCTCCCCAATCCTATTCAATACCTCCTCATTAGTTACGTGATCTACCCACCGTATCTTCAGCATTCTTCTGTAGCACCATATTTCGAAAGCTTCTATTCTCTTCTTGTCCAAACTGGTTATCGTCCATGTTTCACTTCCATACATGGCTACACTCCATAAAAATACTTTCAGAAACGACTTCCTGACACTTAAATTTATACTCGATGTTAACAAATTTCTCTTCTTCAGAAACGATTTCCTTGCCATTGCCAGTCTACATTTTATATCCTCTCTACTTTGACCATCATCAGTTATTTTAATCCCTAAATAGCAAAACTCCTTTACTACTTTAAGTGTCTCATTTCCTAATCTAATCCCCTCAGAATCACCCGATTTAATTTGACTACATTCCATTATCCTCGTTTTGCTTTTGTTAATGTTCATCTTATATCCTCCTTTCAAGACACTGTCCATTCCGTTCAACTGCTCTTCCAAGTCCTTTGCTGTCTCTGACAGAATTACAATGTCATCGGCAAACCTCAAACTTTTTACTTCTTCTCCATGAATTTTAATACCTACTCCGAATTTTTCTTTTGTTTCCTTTAATGCTTGCTCAATATACAGATTGAATAGCATCGGGGAGAGGCTACAACCCTGTCTCACTCCTTTCCCAACCACTGCTTCCCTTTCATGCCCCTCGACTCTTATAACTGCCATCTGGTTTCTGTACAAATTGTAAATAGCCCTTCGCTCCCTGTATTTTACCCCTGCCACCTTCAGAATTTGAAAGAGAGTATTCCAGTTAACGTTATCAAAAGCTTTCTCTAAGTCTACAAATGCTAGAAACGTAGGTTTGCCTTTTCTGAATCTTTCTTCTAAGATAAGTCGTAAGGTTAGTATTGCCTCACGTGTTCCAACATTTCTACTGAATCCAAACTGATCTTCCCCGAGGTCCGCTTCTACCAGTTTTTCCAATCCGTCTGTAAAGAATTCGCGTTAGTATTTTGCAGCTGTGACTTATTAAACTAATAGTTCGGTAATTTTCACATCTGTCAACACCTGCTTTCTTTGGGATTGGAATTATTCTATTCTTCTTGAAGTCTGTGGGTATTTCGCCTGTCTCATACAACTTGCTCACCAGATGGTAGAGTTTTGTCATGACTGGCTCTCCCAATCATGAATCCGTTTAATCAGTGGAATTCTGTGCGACGCAAAGCGCTACCAGCTACCTTCCCACGCATTTCCAGAAGGAACACGATAGCGCAGCGGCGCAGGGGGGGCGGGGGGAGGGGGGGGGGGGGTGAATGGAATGCACTATGTACCCTCCGCCACGCGCCGTTTGGTGTTTGGCAGGTCGCAGATGTTCGTGAGACGTGTCCAGGATTAGCGCTTGCTCATCGCGTGTCCCTTTTACCTCTGTCCTGCTGCCCAGCAGCAGTTATGAAACGGGCTGTCGGCTGTTGCTGCCGGCTGGATCTTCCGTAATGAGGCGCCAACTGCGGGAAATAACCTGAGCAGACATTGCCGTAGCCGCTGACGTCACTGCCAAGGCCGTGCAAAGATGTGCGGACGACTTAGCGCTCGGCCATTCGCGCTCGCCGTTTCTCTCCGTTGTTTCGACTGGGCCAGACGATAGAAACTCCCCACCTCATTCCCCCTCAGGTTTAGTGTTAGGTGGTGGTGGTTAGTGTTTAACGTCCCGTCGACAACGAGGTCATTAGAGACGGAGCGCAAGCTCGGGTTAGGGAAGGATTGGGAAGGAAATCGGCCGTGCCCTTTCAAAGGAACCATCTCGGCATTCGCCTGAAACGATTTAGGGAAATGACGGAAAACCTAAATCAGGATGGCCGGAGACGGGATTGAACCGTCGTCCTCCCGAATGCGAGTCCAGTGTGCTAACCACAGCGCCACCTCGCTCGGTTTAGTGTTAGGACGGCCCAGTGGATAGGCCGACCAAAATTGAACACACATCATGCGAGAAAACAGGAAGAAAGTGTACTGAACTGTGGACAAAAGAAGCAAAATATGGACAGTGAACGGTCAAAGCTCAACAGGTGCTACGTCGAGCGAGTTAGAATAGCTACGGTATCGTGGTTTTTGTGGTCATGGTGTTGGACTGCGGAAGGGGGACATACACTATGTGATAGAAAGTATCCAGTCACCCCCAAAAACAGACATTTTTCGTATCAGGTGCATTGTGCTGCCACATACTGCCAGGTACTCCATATCAGCGACCTCAGTAGTCATTAGACATCACGAGAGAGCAGAATGGGGCGCGCCGTGAAAGTCACGGACTTCGAACGAGGTCAGGTGATTGGGTGTCACTTGGGTCATACGTCTGTACGAGAGATTTCCACACTCCTACACGTCCCTAGGTCCACTGTTTCCGACGTGATAGTGAAGTGGAAACGTGAAGGGACACGTACAGCACAAAAGTGTAAAGGCTGACCTCCTCTGTTGACTGACAGAGACGGCCGAGAATTGAAGAGGGTCATAATGTGCTAGAGGCAGACATCTATCCAGACCACCACACAGGAATTCCAAACTGCATGAGCATCCACTGCAAGTACTATGACAGTCGGGCGGGAGCAGAGAAAACTTGGATTTCATGGTCGAGCGGCTGCTCATAAGCCACACATCACGCCGGTAAATGCCAAACGACGCCTCGCTTGGTGTAAAGGGGCGCAAACTTTGGACGACTAAACAGTGCAAAAACGTTGTGTGGATTGACGAATCGCGGTACACAATGTGGCGATCCGATGGCAGGGTGTGTGGGTGTGGCGAATGCCCGGTGAACATCATCTGCCAGCGTGTGTAGTGCCAACAGTCAAATTCGGAGCCGGTGGTGTTATGGTGTGGTCGTGTTTTTCATGGTGGGGGCTTGCACCCCTTGTTGTTTTGCATGGCTCTGTCACAGCACAGGCCTACAGTGATGTTTTAAGTACCTTCTTGTTTCCCACTGTTGAAGAGCAATTCGGGGATGACGATTCTTTCAACACGATCGATCACCTGTTCGAAATGGACAGCCTGTGGCGGAGTGGTTACACGACAATAATATCCCTGTAATGGACTGGCCTGCACAGAGTCCTGACCTGAATCCTATAGAACACCTTTGGGATGTTTTGGAACGCCGACTTCGTGCCAGGCCTCACCGATCGACGTCGATACCTCTCCTCAGTGCATCACTCCGTGAAGAATGGGCTGCCATTCCCCAAGAAACCTTCCAGCACCTGACTGAACGTATGCCTGCGAGAGTGGAAGCTGTCATCATGGCTAACACCATATTGAATTCCAGCATACCGATGAAGGGCGCCAAGAACTTTTAAGTCATTTTCAGCCAGGTGTCTGGATACTTTTGATCACATAGTGTATGTCGTCCTGAAGGTTGGCACAGCTGCGTATTTGATTATGATTCACCGCCACATGCTGCTAGTAAAAATTTCTGTACTATGCAAGCAGTTACACCGACAAAAATCGAAGACTGGATATCGCACGAGGACAATGACACCGAGTACCATAGCCGACATTGCAGCGACTGCAAAAAGGAGGAAGGTGTGCGCGTACTGCATTGACCGTCACCCTCGCCTGACGGTAATTCTATTGAAAATGTATGGTCTTAGATCCAAAGGAACTTACGAGATGCACCGAAAAAAGATCTTCACTTTGAATCAGCCTTTGTTTTATAAGGTCATCAGTCTACTGACTGGTTTGATGCGGACCGCCACGAATTCCTTTCCTGTGCCAACCTCTTCATCTCAGAGTAGCACTTGCAACCCACGTCCTCAATTATTCCCTGGCTGTATCCCAATCTCTGTCTTCCTCTACAGTTTTTGGTCTCAACAGCTCCCTCTAGTACCATGGAATTCATTCCCTCATGTCTTAGCAGATGCCCCATCATCCCATTTCATCTCCTTGTCAGTGTTTCCCACATATTCCTTTCCTTTCCAATTCTGTGAAGAACTTTCTCATACCTTACCTTACCAGCCCATCTAATTTTCAGCATTCCTTTGTAGCACCACGTCTCAAATGCTTCGATTATCTTGTAATGGTTTTCTCACTGTCCATGTTTCACCACTATACAATGTTTTGCTCCATTCGTACAGTCTCACAAATTTCTTACTCGAATTAAGGCCTGTATCTGATACTAGTACCCTTCTCTTGGCCAGGAATGACCCTTTGCCAGTAACAGTCTGCTTTTGACGTCGTCCTTGCTCTCTCCGTCATTGGCTATTTTGTTGTCTAAGTAGTATAGCCTAATTCCTTAACTTCACCTACGTCGTGATCTTCAGTCCTGATGTTAAGTTTCTCGCTTCTGCTACTTCTCATTACCTACGTCTTTCTTCGATTAACTGTGATACCATCTTCTGTACTCATTAGATTGGTCATTCCATAAAGCAGATCATGTACAGGGCTATTACAAATCATTGAAGCGATTTCATAAATTCACTGTAGCTCCATTCATTGACATGTGGTCACGACACACTACAGATACGTAGAAAAACTCATAAAGTTTTGTTCGGCTGAAGCCGCACTTCAGGTTTCTGCCGCCAGAGCGCTCGAGAGCGCAGTGAGACAAAATGGCGACAGGAGCCGAGAAAGCGTATGTCGTGCTTGAAATGCACTCACATCAGTCAGTCATAACAGTGCACGACACTTCAGGACGAAGTTCAACAAAGATCCACCAACTGCTAACTCCATTCGGCGATGGTATGCGCAGTTTAAAGCTTCTGGATGCCTCTGTAAGGGGAAATCGACGGGTCGGCCTGCAGTGAGCGAAGAAACGGTTGAACGCGTGCGGGCAAGTTTCACGTGTAGCCCGCGGAAGTCGACGAATAAAGCAAGCAGGGAGCTAAACGTACCACAGCCGACGGTTTGGAAAATCTTACGGAAAAGGCTAAAGCAGAAGCCTTACCGTTTACAATTGCTACAAGCCCTGACACTCGATGACAAAGTCAAACGCTTTGAATTTTCGGCGCGGTTGCAACAGCTCACGGAAGAGGATGCGTTCAGTGCGAAACTTGTTTTCAGTGATGAAGCAACATTTTTTCTTAATGGTGAAGTGAACAGACACAATGTGCGAATCTGGGCGGTAGAGAATCCTCACACATTCGTGCAGCAAATTCGCAATTCACCAAAAGTTAACGTGTTTTGTGCAATCTCACGGTTTAAAGTTTACAGCCCCTTTTTCTTCTGCGAAAAGAACGTTACAGGACACGTGTATCTGGACATGCTGGAAAATTGGCTCATTCCACAACTGGAGACCGACAGCGCCGACTTCATCTTTCAACAGGATGGTGCTCCACCGCACTTCCATCACGATGTTCGACATTTCTTAAACAGGAGATTGGAAAACCGATGGATCGGTCGTGGTGGAGATCATGATCAGCAATTCATGTCATGGCCTCCACGCTCTCCCGACTTAACCCCGTGCGATTTCTTTCTGTGGGGTTATGTGAAAGATTCAGTGTTTAAACCTCCTCTACGAAGAAACGTGCCAGAACTGCGAGCTCGCATCAACGATGCTTTCGAACTCATTGAGGGGGACATGTTGCGCCGAGTGTGGGAGGAACTTGATTATCGGCTTGATGTCTGGCGAATCACTAAAGGGGCACATATCGAACATTTGTGAATGCCTAAAAAAACTTTTTGAGTTTTTGTATGTGTGTCCAAAGCATTGTGAAAATATCTCAAATAATAAAGTTATTGTAGAGCTGTGAAATCGCTTCAATCATTTGTAATAACCCTGTAGTTCTTCTTCACTTTTACACAGGATAGCATCACTGATAGCCTTTCAGTTGAATTTTAACCCCACTCCTGAATCTTTCTTTTATTTCCATAATCGCTTCTTCGATGTACAGATTAAATAGAAGGGGCGAAAGGCTACATCCGTCTCTTACACTCTTTTTTAATACGAGCACTTCTTTCTTTGTCTGCACTCTTATTATTCCCTGACGGTTCTTGCACATACTGTGTATTATCTGTATCTCCCTATAGCTTACTCCTATTTTTATCAGAATTTCGAACATCTTGCACCATTTTACACTGTCGAACGATTTTCCCAGGTAAACAAATGCACTTGTACTGATTTTTCTTTAGTCTTGTTTCCACTATCAACCGCAACGTCAGAATTGCCTCTCTCTTGCCCCTTTACCTTTCCTGAAGCCAAACTAACTGTCATCTAACAGTTCCTCAGCTTACAAAGTGATATGATTCAACGGCATCCAGTAATATGAAACAGTGACGACTCGCGAATTTTGTATCACTTTCCGCCATTTCTTATATACAGGGTGGTCCATTGATCGTGACTGGGCTAAATATCTCACGAAATAAGCGTCAAACGAAAAAACTACAAACAACGAAACTTGCCTAGCTTGATGGGGGAAACCAGATAGCGCTATGGCAGGCCCGCTAGATGGTGCTGCCATAGTTCAAACGGATATCAACTGCGTTTTTTTAAAAATAGGATTAAATAGGAACCCCATTTTTCATTACATATTCGTGTAGTACGTAAAGAAATATGAATGTTTTAGTTGGACAAATTTTTTCGCTTTGTGATAGATGGCGCTGTAATAATAACAAACATATGGCTCACATTATTAGACGAAGAGTTGGTGACAGATAGGTTTCTTAAATTAAAATACAGAACGTAGGTACGTTTGAACATCTTATTACGCTCGTTCCAATGTGATACATGTACCTTTGTGAACTTATCATTTCTGAAAACGCGTGCTGTTACAGCGTGATTACTGTAAATACCACATTAATGCAGTAAATGCTCAAAATGATGTCCGTCAACCTCAGTGCATTTGGCAAATACGTGTAACGACATTCCTCTCAACAGCGAGTAGTTCGCCTTCCGTAATGATCGCACATGCATTGGCTCTGAGCACTATGGGACTTAATTCGCACATTCATTGACAATGCGCTGACGCATGTTCTCGGGGGTTGTCGGTATATGACGATAGCAAATATCCTTCAACATTCCGCACAGAAAGAAATCCGGGGACGTCAGATCCGGTGAACGTGCGGGCCACGGTATGGTGCTTCGGCGACCAATCCACCTGTCACGAAATATGCTATTCAATACCGCTTCAACCGCACGCGAGCTATGTGCCGGACATCCATCATGTTGGAAGTACATCGCCATTCTGTCATGCAGTGAAACATCTTCTAGTAACATCGGTAGAACATTGCGTAGGAAATCAGCATACGTTGCACTATTTAGATTGCCATCGATAAAATGGCGTTGATGTTCCACTTGTCGCAGCCATCGTGGATTTTCCGTTGCCCAGTAGTGCATATTATGCCGGTTTACGTTACCGCTGTTGGTGAATGACGCTTCGTCGCTAAATAGAACGCGTGCAAAAAATCTGTCATCGTCTCGTAATTTCCCTTGTGCCCAGAGGCAGAACTGTACACGACGTTCAAAGTCGTCGCCATGCAATTCCTGGTGCATAGAAACATGGTACGGGTGCAATCGATGTTGATGTAGCATTCTCAACACCGACGTTTTTGAGATTCCCGATTCTCGCGCAATTTCTCTGCTGCTGATGTGCGGATTAGCCGCGACAGCAGCTAAAACACCTACTTGGGCATCATCATTTGTTGCAGGTCGTGGTTGTCGTTTCACATGTGGCTGAACACTTCCTGTTTCCTTAAATAACGTAACTATCCGGCGAACGGTCCGGACACTTGGATGATGTCGTCCAGGATACCGAGCAGCATACATAGCACACGCCCGTTGGGCATTTTGATCACAATAGTCATACATCAACACGATATCGACCTTTTCTGCAATTGGCAAACGGTCCATTTTAACACGGGTAATGTATCACGAAGCAAATACCGTCTGCACTGGCGGAATGTGATGCCACGTACTTATACGTTTGTGGCTATTACAACGCCATCTATCACAAAGCGAAAAAAGTGGCCCAACTAAAACATTCATGTTTCTTTACGTACTAGACGAATATGTAATAATAAATGGGGGTTCCTATTTTAAAAAACACAGGTGATATGCGTTTGACCTATGGTAGCGCCATCTAGCTGGCCAACCATAGCGCCATCTGGTTTGCCCGTTTAAGCTAGACGAGTTTCGTTCTTTGTAGTTTTTCCGTTTGACGCTTATTTCGTGGGATATTTGGCCCGGTGACTGTCAATGGACCACCCTGTATTACTTTGAGACCTGTTGTACACATTTCACGCGACCCGACGACTGGCTGTGGAAAGAACCTGATTGTACAGTACAGAAATTTTTATCCGCAGTTTTGGTGTGGAATCGTGTTTCTTTTTGGTCGCTAAAGCAATTCAGCGGAGGAAGGTGCGTGGTGAGCCGCCACCGGCGCTGGTCCACTTTGCAGACAGTGGGCCAGTGAGGCGGTAGCAACGGGGCGGGCAGTCAGCGGCGGTTAGCGCGGGCCCTTACCGCTCGTTAGCGGCTCTTACGGCGCCCGGAAGCCACGTCTGTCTGTCCGCGTCTGGCCGCAGATTGCCGTGGCACCGCCCGCGTGCCCACAACGCCACGTGGCCGCCGCTTCTCGGCGAAGAACACCTCTACTGAGTGTTTCCGTAAGAGCGTTCAAAAATGTGGCACGACATAATGCACCACTGAAGAATTTGAGCTAGGAAACCTGGCGACGGAGAAGCGAGCTTCAGCAGATATGGAAGTAAACTTGCCTACCGCTCTTTTCAAATAACTTCCGGGAATTCAGCCGGGTAACACGTTCAACGAGAACGGGACCAACGACGACTGAAGAGAACCGTTCAACGTGACAGAAGATCAGCCTTTCCGCAAATTTCTGCAGATTTCAATGCTGGGCCATCAACAAGCTTTACGTGTCGCCTGGGCTCGTCAACAACGATATCGGACTATTGATGACTCGAAACATGTTGCCTAATCGGACGAGTCTCGTTTCTACGAGGGCAGTTCAATAAGTAATGCAACACATTTTTTTTCTCGGCCAATTTTGGTTGAAAAAACCGGAAATTTCTTGTGGAATATTTTCAAACATTCCCGCTTCGTCTCGTATAGTTTCATTGACTTCCGACAGGTGGCAGCGCTGTACGGAGCTGTTAAAATGGCGTCTGTAACGGATGTGGGTTGCAAACAACGGGCAGTGATCGAGTTTCTTTTGGCGGAAAACCAGGGCATCTCGGATATTCATAGGCGCTTGCAGAATGTCTACGGTGATCTGGCAGTGGACAAAAGCACGGTGAGTCGTTGGGCAAAGCGTGTGTCAAGCAAGACTGTCTGATCTCCCGCGTGCGGGCCGGCCGTGCACAGCTGTGACTCCTGCAATGGCGGAGCGTGCGAACACACTCGTTCGAGATGATCGACGGATCACCATCAAACAACTCAGTGCTCAACTTGACATCTCTGTTGGTAGTGCTGTCACAATTGTTCACCAGTTGGGATATTCAAAGGTTTGTTCCCGCTGGGTCCGTCGTTGTCTAACCGAACACCGTAAAGAGCAAAGGAGAACCATCTGTGCGGAATTGCTTGCTCGTCATGTGGCTGAGGGTGACAATTTCTTGTCAAAGATTGTTACAGGTGATGAAACATGGGTTCATCACTTCGAACCTGAAACAAAACGGCAATCAATCGAGTGGCGCCACACCCACTCCCCTACCAAGAAAAAGTTTAAAGCCATACCCTCAGCCGGTAAAGTCATAGTTACAGTCTTCTGGGACGCTGAAGGGGTTATTCTGTTCGATGTCCTTCCCCGTGGTCAAACGATCAACTCTGAAATGTATTGCGCTACTCTTCACAAATTAAAGAAACGACTTCAGCGTGTTCGTAGGCACAAAAATCTGAACGAACTTCTCCTTCTTCGTGACAACGCAAGACCTCACACAAGTCTTCGCACCCGAGAGGAGCTCACAAAACTTCAGTGGACTGTTCTTCCCCATGCACCCTACAGCCCCGATCTCGCACCGTCGGATTTCCATATGTTTGGCCCAATGAAGGACGCAATCCGTGGGAGGCACTACGCGGATGATGAAGAAGTTATTGATGCAGTACGACGTTGGCTCCGACATCGACCAGTGGAATGGTACCGTGCAGGCATACAGGCCCTCATTTCAAGGTGGCGTAAGGCCGTAGCATTGAATGGAGATTACGTTGAAAAATAGTGTTGTGTAGTTAAAAGATTGGGGAATAACCTGGTGTATTTCAATGCTGAATAAAACAACCCCTGTTTCAGAAAAAAATGTGTTGCATTACTTATTGAACTGCCCTCGTAATTACATCGAGCGGATGGACGTGTACGGGTATCGAGACAACCTCATGAATCCATGGACCCTGCATCTCAGCAGGGGACTGTTCAAACTGGTGAAGGCTAGTCTAGATACGACTCTGACAGGTGACACTTACGTAAGCATCCTGTCTGATCACCTGCATCCATTCATGTTCATTGCACATTCCGACGGGCTTGGGCAATTCCAATAGGACAATGCGACACCACACACGTCCAGAATTGCTACAGAGTAGCTCCAGGAACAGTCTTCTGAGTTTAAACACTTCCGCTGGCCACCAAAATCCCCAGACATGAACATTATTGAGCATATCTAGGATGCCTTGCAACTTGCTGTTCGGAAGATATCTCCACCCCCTCGTTCTCTTACGGATTTATGGACAGCCGTGCAGGATTCACGGTGTCAATTCCCTCCAGCACTACTTCAGGCATTAGTCCGGTCCATTGCCACGTCGTGTTGCGACGCTCCTGCGTGCCTGCGGGGGCCCTACACGATATCAGGCTGGTTTACTAGTTTCTTTGGCTCTTCGGTGCAAGAGAGTCAGATACAGACATGCGAAATGAATTTCCGTAGGTCAACTCTGCCAAACAACAGGAGACACAGACTTGGGAACGAATATGTAAGGAGAGAACTGTAGGTGACTTGGAGCATGATGAAATGAATGACTGTCGCAAGATTGAAATGGTTGGGGCACCACACTCGGAATTTCACGTCAGTATTTGGAGATGGAAGTACCAGAGACAAGAGCGTAGGAAGAGATGGACAGGGATCTCAAGAGGAGGAGAGTAATGTGAGATGGAGTGCAGACAGAAAAGCTGTTCCGAGGCAGAAATTGAGGCATATCGTTTACGAAGTTCCTACCCGGTTCGCTGGAAAGAAATCCTGAAAATGTTGATGATGATACAGGTTCAAATTGCTCTGAGCACTATGGGACTTAACATCTGAGGTCATCAGGTCCCTAGAACTGAGAACTAATTAAAACTAATTAAACCTAACTAACCGTAGGACATCACACACATCCATGCCCGAGGCAGGATTCGAACCTGTGACCGTAACGGTCACGCGGTTCCAGACTGTAGCGCCAAGATCCGCTCGGCGACCCCGGTCAGCATGATGCAGATCGCTCACGACTTTCCGATTTCTTTCGCTACCTATATCGATTAATGGGCTAAGAACTTCCGACCATTGGCAAAAAAACAAAATAAAAAAACCTGAAATGCAGGATTCTCAAAACAAATATCTTAGGTTTGACGATAATTAGGTAAAAAGCGGTGAAATAATGGAATAATCGGGACGCGGGAGTAAAGCTGGAAGATCGGGAGACTCTCGCCAAAATAGGGAGAGCTGGCAGGAATGCAGGTGTGAAGAATATGAAAGGCAGTACAGAATATATCATACGTACAAACACTTCGCCACGTCTCTTGATAAACCGTATTGAAGCCACCGAAGTTAACTGCCGTAGTTCTCCCATATTCAGCACAGCGATAAGGCTGCTAGGAAAGTAATGGCCGCCCATAATATCAGCACGGAGTTTCTAAATTCGCCCCTACGTTTTCACTTTGTTGTAATCAACTTCTTCAGCTGGTCCTAGCTCATTAGATCCCTTATCCCGGAGTTTACCCTGGCGCCCATAAATGGCTGGACCAGTTAGTACCTACCGGTTCTCTCGCCTCTGATACGGCTCGCTAGCCCCAGGACCTCGAAAATGGTGTCCAGTGTCCGTTATGTAAATTGCCGAAAGTGAAGGACCCAACACGATACCCTGCGGTACACCGCTGGAGGCTCCAGTTTCGAAGCTGCGCACGCGCTCCAGTGTTCTTACAGCGCGCGAGCGCGCACACACACACACACACACACACACACACACACACACACACACAGATCAGCCGAGAGTGTAGCGGTCGCTGTTTCTACACATTAGGACAGCGCGCGGGTTGCAGAGTACGTCAGAACGCCGGCCTCATTCTGCTACGAGATACGGGGTGGTACGGTACGAGTGTTAAGTGCCGTTACCGCAGACTCCCGTAGGGAAAAGTGTCCGTCTCTCTAACCGGTACCCGAAGCGGACACATATTGCGTCGTAAAATGAACCACTTTCGCTCGGAAATTCGTTCCTGCATCTAAACTGCTCGGTCAGTCCTCCTGCTATCTCCATCCACTCTCTGCAAACCACTGCGAAGTGCGTAGAAGAGGGTACTTTTCATTCTGCGAGCTTTTAGGGCTTGTTCCCGTTCCGTTCACGTGAAGCACCATTAACAATGGAGGAACACAAGCGAACGAGCACCAGCGAACGAGAATTCGCTGCGCTGTGAACGGCAGGCGAGCGTGAGAGAACTGCTTTAGGTCGTGTTCTGTTCGCATTCGCTAGTGCTCGCTCGTGTTCCGCTCGCCCCACTCTTTCAGCGAACCATCAAAAAGAAATTCTCGTCCCCTCCGCTTCGACGCTAGCACTACAGAAAGTTTTGCTCTATCTTCTCTTTCCTGTTCATGTTGATGTGAATTGGTTGAGTGGTGGAATATGGCTCTGAGCACTATGGGACTTAATATCTGAGGTCATCAGTCCCCTAGAACTTAGAACTAATTAAACCTAACTAACCTAACGACATCACACACATCCATGCCCGAGATAGGATCCGAACCTGCGACCGTAGTGATCGCGTGGTTGCAGAGTGAAGCGCCTAGAACTGCTCGGCCACAATGACCGGCTGAGCGGTGGAATAGTCTGAGGAAAACGAATATTGCTGTTGGAAGAATGTAGACATCGTAGATCCAAGATGTAGGATCCAAGAGACCACAGCACAAATGCAGAAGGACAAGAAATTTGATTGGATAAATAAAACCCCGAAACTAGTCATTATAAAATAACAGAAAAAGCTATTATGCAACGTTGGATGTTTGTCACATGGAAAAAAAGGCAGGAATCTGCCGAAGCAGTCAAAGGTAAAATTAGCAACGTGAGAAAGACGGTAAAATTATTCTGTCCTTGCACCAGCGGGAAATAGAGCGAATGTTTTTGTTGTTGTTGTTGTTGTGGTCTTCAGTCCTGAGACTGGTTTGATGCAGCTCTCCATGCTACTCTATCCTGTGCAAGCTTCTTCATCTTCCAGTACCTACTGCAGCCTGCATCCTTCTGAATCTGCTTAGTGTATTCATATCTCGGTCCCCCTCTACGATATTTACCTCCCCCACGCTGCCCTCCAATACTAAATTGGTGATCCCTTGATGCCTCAGAACATGTCCTACCAACCTATCCCTTCTTCTACTCAAGTTGTGCCACAAACTCCTCTTCTCCTCAATTCTATTCAATATTTCCTCATTAGTTATGTGATCTACCCATCTAATCTTCAGCATTCTTCTGTAGCACCACATTTCGAAAGCTTCTATTCTCTTCTTGTCCAAACTATTTATCGTCCACGTTTCACTTCCGTATATGGCTACACTCCATACAAATACTTTCAGAAGCGACTCCGTGGCACTTAAATCTATACTCGATGTTAACAAATTCCTCTTCTACAGAAACGCTTTCCTTGTCATTGCCAGCCTACATTTTATATCCTCTGCATTTCGCCCTTCATCAGTTATTTTGCTCCCCAAATACCGAAACTCCTTTACTACCTTAAGTGACTCATTTCCCTCAGCATCACCCAACTTAATTGGACTACATTCCACTATCCTCGTTTTGCTTTTGTTGATGTTCATCTTATATCCTCCTTTCAAGACACTGTCCATTCCGTTCAACTGCTCTTCCAAGTCCTTTGCTGTCTCTGACAGAATTACAAAGTCATCGGCGAAACTCAAAGTTTTTATTTCTTCTCCATGAATTTTAATACCTACTCGGAATTTTTGTTTTTTTTCCTTTACTGCTTGCTGAATATACAGATTGAATAACATCGGGGAGAGGCTACAACCCTGTCTCACTCCCTTCCCAACCACTGCTTTCCTCTCATGTCCCTCGACTCTTATAACTGTCATCTGGTTTCTGTACGAATTGTAAAGAGCCTTTCGCTCCCTGTATTTTACCCCTGCCACCTTCAGAATTTGAAATACAGTATTCCAGTCAACATTGTCAAAAGCTTTCTCTAAGTCTACAAATGCTAGAAACGTAGGTTTGCCTTTTCTTAATCTTTCTTCTAAGACAAGTCGTAGGGTCAGTATGGCCTCACGTGTTCCAACATTTCTACGGAATACAAAGTGATCTTCCCCGAGGTCGGCTTCTACCAGTTTTTCCATCCGTCTGTAAGGAATTCGCGTTAGTATTTTGCAGCCGTGACTTATTAAACTGATAGTTCGGTAATTTTCACATCTGTCAACACCGAATAAACACAACAAATTTCCTCAAAAGTAAACAACTGTCTATAATGGCGATCACATTTTTAAAAAATGCGTCAGCCATGATTATTGTCGTTCGTTATGTTCATCGTGGCCGTAAGTACATGGCCCGCATCTCGTGGTCGTGCGGTAGCGTTCTCGCTTCCCACGCCCGGGTTCCCGGGTTCGATTCCCGGCGGGGTCAGGGATTTTCTCTGCCTCGTGATGGCTGGGTGTTGTGTGCTGTCGTTAGGTTAGTTAGGTTTAAGTAGTTCTAAGTTCTAGGGGACTGATGACCATAGATGTTAAGTCCCATAGTGCTCAGAGCCATTTGAACCACTTTTTTTTGTAAGTGCATGGCGGACGTCTCACGGTTATTTTACAGATTTTTGAGAATAAATAAAAATCGTTTATCCCGGATCAAGACATTTGTCTCCTAACAAAATGTATGGGGCGAGCAGAAAGTTTCAGTTCGAATGCCGCACAGTCCACAAACGGTATACGGATCAGGCAGTATCGCCGTAAGCACTGGCGGAATCATTCCACCGACGCACCAGACTGAAGATACCCGTTTGGTACAACGCCGTGTCCTGGTGGGTAAAATGGTCCGTAACTGCCTGCTAGACATCATAGTCAGACAGGAATCGTCGACCTTTCAATGCATCTCTTACGGGACCGAAGGCGCGATCATCGCATAGGAAGATCAGGACTATAGGGCGGGTTCTCCAGCGTCTCCCATTCGAGCTGGCGTAACTTCCGCGTTACGACATTTGCGATGTGACCACGTGCGCTATCACCCAGCAGCAACGCCCGAAGGCGTACTGTTCCACAACGCTGTTTTTCGACAGACATGCTGCTTCATACACACACTTTATTCTTCTACGGATATCTACTGATGTTTGTCCCTCGGCAGCCAAGAAAAGAATAACAGCACGTTGGTCCCGCTTGAACGTATTTGGCAATGACGTTTCCGTGTTTACCACACGCACGTCGGAAAGACACGAATGCCACAGTAATTCCCTGCCAACATGTCGGTGCTTATATACCCGCACCAGACTCGCGCTTCGTTTCATACGGGTTACACTGTGATAACGCCGTGAAACGGAAAATTTTTGATAGCCCGTGATGTATAGCAGACTTTATCAAGTAGCTCAAATGGCTTTGAGCACTATGGGACTTAACATCTGAGGTCATCAGTCCCCTAGAACTTAGAACTACTTAAACCTAACTAACCTGAGGACATCACACACATCCATGCCCGAGGGAGGATTCGAACCTACGACCGTAGCGGTCGCTCGGCTCCAGACTGTAGCGCCTAGAACCGCACGGCCACTCCGGCCGGCCTTTATCAAGTAGTCTATTTGATATCTCGTAAGAACAATATTTCAAATTCCATTAGTCATATTTTATTGACGTTACCTTCTATATACGTACTTTAATATGGTCGCTGGAGTGCTTCGCACATGTCACTCAATACGTCGAAAATTACACTACATGATCAAAAGTATCCGGACACCTCCAAAACATACGTTTTTCATATTAGGTGCCTTGTACTGCCACCTACTGCCAGCTACTGCGACCTCAGTAGTCATTAGACATCGTGAGAGAGCAGAATGGGGCGCTCCGTGGAACTCACGGACTTCGAACGTGGTCAGCTGATTGGGTGTCACTTGTGTCATACGTCTGTACGCGAGATTTCCACACTCCTAAACATCCCTTGGTCCACTGCTTCCGATGTGATAGTGAAGTGGAAACGTGAAGGGACACCTACAGCATAGAAGCGTAGAGTCCGACCCCCGACAGCTGAAGAGGGTCGTAATGTGTGATAGGCAGACATCTATCCAGACCATCACACAGAAATTCCAAACTGCATCAGGATCCATTGCAAGTACTACGACAGTTAGGCGGGAGGTGAGAAAACTTGGATTTCATGGTCGAGCCGCTGTTCATAAGCTACACATCACGCCAGTAAATGCCAAACAACGCCTCGCTTGGGGTAAGGAACGTAAACATTGGACGACTGAACAGTGGAAAAACGTTTTGTGGAGTGACGAATCACGGTACACAATGTGTCGATCGGATGGCAGGGTGTGGGTATGGCGAATGCCCGGTGAATGACATCTGTCAGCGTGTGTAGTGCGAACAGTAAAATTCGGAGGCGGTGGTGTGATGGTGTGGTCGTGTTTTTCGTGGAGGGGGCTTGCACCCCCTGTTGTTTTGCGTGACACTATCACAGCAAAGGCCTACGTTGATATTTTAAGCACCTTCTTGCTTCCCACTGTTGAAGAGCGATTCCGGGATGGCGATCGCATCTTTCAACACGATCGAGCACCTGTTAATAACGCACGGCCTGTGGTGGAGTGGTTACACAATAACATCCGTGTAATGGACTGGTCTGCGCAGAGTCCTGACCTGAATCCTACAGAACACCTTTGGGATGATTTGGAAGGCCGACTTCGTGTCAGGCCTCACCAAAAGACATCGATACCTCTCCTCAGTGCAGCACTCCGTGAAGAATGGGCTGCCATTCCCCAAGAAACCTTCCAGCACCTGATTGAACGTATGGCTGTGAGAGTGGAAGCTGTCATCAAGAGTAAGGCTGGGCCAACACCAAACTGAATTCTAGCATTACCGATGGAGGGCGCCAGGTGTCCGAATACTATTGGTCAGATAGTGTAGTGGTACAGTTGTTGAAATGAAGGGTGGACAACTTTCAGAGGTCGTAGTAAGGACCAAAACAAGGAAAAATGTCCAGTAAACACGGGGTCTAAAACGCGCACCTGAAGAGGTGTGAGCACATGTTCAGCTTAGCTACTGTGAAACTCATACCCTCTACTCTACTGAAGAGTGCTCCACGCTCGTAAATTAGAATTTTAGAGCCAATGTGTACCAGAATTTTTTCTTGTTTTGGTCCATGCTACCACCATTGAAAATTGTCAGTACGTTTCTGACTTATAACTTTCCTCTCGTTCGTTTCCAGATCGGTGCATCTATCCTTCTCCATCGCCCTAGAAAGTTTGTAACCCATCATTACGGGATGATGTTGAATCCGGATAAATCTTGCAGATGTGCAAGATGGGTCTCAAAGGAGTTCACGCGGCTACACATGGTTGAGAGTGTGCACAGAGCTAGAGGAACGATATGAAAGACAAGGTGAGCACTTCCTCAACAAAATTTTAACTTGGGATGAAACTTGGGTTCACTATTATGAGATAGAATCGAAAAGACAAAGCATGGAGTGGAAGCACACAAACTGACCTGTCAGGAAAAAATTCAAAACCTAAGCCCCAGCAGGAAAAGTCACGTTGACCGTGTTTTGGGATCCTGAAGGTCCAGTTTTTTGTGATTGTCTCGAAGAGCAGCGTGCAATGAACAGCCAATACTACTCGGATTTGCTTTTAAACAAAGTGAAGCCAGCCATGAAAAAAAAACATCAGTTGTTTCCTGTGCGCAGTTCTTGTGCATTTGACACGTTCCACATCATAACGGTTTTTCCGTGCTATTGATTAATGGAACACGTAACTAACTAACTAACTAACTAACATGAGAGAGAGATGTCGTGGATCTCAGAGGAGAGGTGTGATTCTCCAGCAAGACAAAGCACGTCCTCATATTGCTCAACTAACCCGTGAAACTATCGACAAAATGGGCTGGGAAGTACTGCCTGCCGGCCGGCCGCTGTGACCGAGCGGTTCTAGGTTCTTCAGTCCGGAACCGCGCGACTGCTACGGTCGCAGGTTCGAATCCTGCCTCGGGCATGGATGTGTGTGATGTCCTTAGGTTAGTTAGGTTTAAGTAGATCTATGGGACTGATAACCTTAGAAGTTAAGTCCCATAGTGCTCAGAGCCATTTAACAAATATAAATCCACCTGATGATGGAGGTTTAAACTTTTGAAACCCGTCGTGGAGATAAATTAACAGTGACTGGTAACAGCAAACTTGTTGTTTCATTTAATGTCAGTAACAGTGACGGTAAAGCCTAACCTAAAATGTTCGCATTTAAAGACATAAGAAACACCTCTTATTCTTCGGTTTCTTTAATCTTAATTACAGATCCGGCGATGGCAGTAGCCGAAACGGCGAGATGAATAACGGATGACGCTGTAGTATACAGAGACGTTGCAGCATTAGAAAATTGCAGTGAAATGCAGGAAGATCTGCAGCGGATAGGCACTTGGTGCAGGGAGTGGCAACTGACCCTTAACATAGACAAATGTAATGTATTGCGAATACATAGAAAGAAGGATCCTTTATTGTATGATTATATGATAGCGGAACAAACACTGGTAGCAGTTACTTCTGTAAAATATCTGGGAGTATGCGTGCGGAACGATTTGAAGTGGAATGATCATATAAAATTAATTGTTGGTAAGGCGGGTGCCAGGTTGAGATTCATAGAGAGAGTCCTTAGAAAATGTAGTCCATCAACGAAGGAGGTGGCTTACAAAACACTCGTTCGACCTATACTTGAGTATTGCTCATCAGTGTGGGATCCGTACCAGATCGGTTTGACGGAGGGGATAGAGAAGATCCAAAGAAGAGCGGCGCGTTTCGTCGCAGGGTTATTTGGTAACCGTGATAGCGTTACGGAGATGTTTAGCAAACTCAAGTGGCAGACTCTGCAAGAGACGCACTCTGCATCGCGGTGTAGCTCGCTGTCCAGGTTTCGAGAGGGTGCATTTCTGGACGGGGTATCGAATATATCGCTTCTCCCTGCTTATACCTCCCGAGGAGATCACGAATGTAAAATTAGAGAGATTGGAGCGCGCACGGAGGCTTTCCGGCAGTCGTTCTTCCCGCGAACCATACGCGACTGGAACAGGAAAGGGAGGTAATGACAGTGGCATGTAAAATGCCCTCCGCCACACACCATTGGGTGGCTTGCGGAGTGTAAATGTAGATGTAGATATGTGCCGTCCGATGTAGACGGCTTTTCCACGAAGTCACAGTGTGACACAAAAACGTGTCGGGAGCGATCTGGAGCAGCCCAGTACGAAGACCCGAGCGTGGAGACAGACAAGCTGCGACAGCCGTGTTACGTCATCCGCGGAGCGCTAACCGCATCGCATAGACTGGGCCCCGGTCTCGCATTTCTTGGGCGTCCACATTGCTGCAAGCCCGCATCCTGCCCGACAACAGCCCTATAAGCCGGCGTGTCTCCTTCTGCGCGCCCGAGCCTTGCCAACTTTCCCTCCCGCCGGTAGCCCGCCTGCTTTTATTTCTGGACCGTTGCTCCCCTTTTGTCTGCCCCTCCTTTTTTTATTTCTCTCCCCCGCTTCGGCGTCCTCGGGTCGCGGAGTCGTATTCGCCGAGGTCTGGTTTTGGTGATCCAGCCAACGACCGCCAGCGCCAAGGTCGTACAGACCGCGTCAGGGGCCGGAAACACGAGAACAGCACCGCAACGAACGGCTGCCGTTTGCTCGCGGCCCCAATAGCCAGCGGCTGCAACAACTGCCGGCTGCACCTCTGCACCCGCTATGGTTCAAATGGCTCTGAGCACTATGGGACTTAACTTCTGTGGTCATCAGTCCCCTAGAACTTACAACCACTTAAACCTAACTAACCTCAGGATATGACACACACCCATGCCCGAGCCAGGATTCGAACCTGCGACTGTAGCGGTCGCGCGGTTCCAGACTGTAGCGCCTAGAACCGCTCGGCCACTCCGGCCGGCACACCCGCTATAATACGGGCATATAGCGGACCAGGTTGGGGGGGGGGGGGCAGTGCATTACCACCGGACTTGACAACGCACCGATCATGACATTAGATATAGAGATAGATTAGTTATAGGCTCAGAATAGGATAATTAGATTAGCATATAACTGCAGCGACAAACTCATCGACCACCCCAGTGCCAGGGGCACTCCCACTGGGATTAGCTCAGTGGGAAAGGCAGCAAAATTAGGTTTGTTTCTTCTGGCACACCTGTGATGCCGCTGGTAGAGTAGTCATAGTAACATGTTAAAAGTACAGGGTTATTACAAATGACTGAAGCGATTTCACAGCTCTACAATAACTTTATTATTTGAGATATTTTCACAATGCTTTGCACACACATACAAAAACTCAAAAAGTTTTTTTAGGGATTCACAAATGTTCGATATGTGCCCCTTCAGTGATTCGGCAGACATCAAGCCGATAATCAAGTTCCTCCCACACTCGGCGCAGCATGTCCCCATCAATGAGTTCGAAAGCATCGTTGATGCGAGCTCGCAGTTCTGGCACGTTTCTTGGTAGAGGAGGTTTAAACACTGAATCTTTCGCATAACCCCACAGAAAGAAATCGCATGGGGTTAAGTCGGGAGAGCGTGGAGGCCATGACATGAATTGCTCATCATGATCTCCACCACGACCGATCCATCGGTTTTCCAATCTCCTGTTTAAGAAATGCCGAACATCATGATGGAAGTGCGGTGGAGCACTATCCTGTTGAAAGATGAAGTCGGCGCTGTCGGTCTCCAGTTGTGGAATGAGCCAATTTTCCAGCGTGTCCACATACACGTGCCCTGTAACGTTTTTTTCGCAGAAGAAAAAGGGGCTGTAAACTTTAAACCGTGAGACTGCACAAAACACGTTAACTTTTGGTGAATTGCGAATTTGCTGCACGAATGTGTGAGGATTCTCTACCGCCCAGATTCGCACATTGTGTCTGTTCACTTCACCATTAAGAAGAAAATGTTGCCTCATCACTGAAAACAAGTTTCGCACTGAACGCATCCCCTTCCATGAGCTGTTGCAACCGCGCCGAAAATTCAAAGCGTTTGACTTTGTCATCGGGTGTCAGGGCTTGTAGCAGTTGTAAACGGTAAGGCTTCTGCTTTAGCCTTTTCCGTAAGATTTTCCAAACGGTCGGCTGTGGTACGTTTAGCTCCCTGCTTGCTTTATTCGTCGACTTCCGCGGGCTACGCGTGGAACTTGCCCGCACGCGTTCAACCGTTTCTTCGCTCACTGCAGGCCGACCCGTTGATTTCCCCTTACAGAGGCATCCAGAAGCTTTAAACTGTGCATACCATCGCCGAATGGAGTTAGCAGTTGGTGGATCTTTGTTGAACTTCGTCATGAAGTGTCGTTGCACTGTTATGACTGACTGATGTGAGTGCATTTCAAGCACGACATACGCTTTCTCGGCGCCTGTCGCCATTTTGTCTCACTGCACTCTCGAGCGCTCTGGCGGCAGAAACCTGAAGTGCGGCTTCAGCCGAACAAAACTTTATGAGTTTTTGTACGTATCTGTAGTGTGTCGTGACGATATGTCAATGAATGGAGCTACAGTGAATTTATGAAATCGCTTCAATCATTTGTAATAGCCCTGTATTATCAAAGTCTAACAGTAGCAGAAAATTCAATCCAATTATCATAACAGCATGCGTAGTATATAACAGTGGAATAGTCCCCAAGTGGTGAAGACATTATAGTATTAACCTGTAGTGTTAGTAAAAGCTGCAGAGTGTCAATAGTAATAGTTAGAAATAGGGCCTACTAATGTACTTAGGTAGTAGGTTAATTTGTATAATTATAATGATTTGAATACAGCGGCAGCTTTCTGGCGTCGAGAGGGGACCTCCTCCTGAAACCGAAGTACAGCTTTTCTGCTCGTTACGGAATTCTCTTAAATTTGTCGACGACATTTTAATTCTGTCAGAGACAGCAAAGGATCTGGAAGAGCAGTTGAACAGAATGGACAGTGTATTGAAAGGACGATATAAGATGAACATCAACACAAGCAAACCGAGGATAGCGCATTGTAGTCGAATTAAATCAGGCGATGCTAAGGGGACCACTCCGTGGTTCAGGTAGAAAAGAATCGATTTTCGGTTTTCACCATATTTCGATAGATTAAAGTTATATTTAAGTACTCTGAAAAGGATTTTGCTGAAAAAAATTTTTCTCGAGCATTTAAAGAGCATTTTCCTACCACGTGTGTTTATGTGCCACGCACACTTTTCGGTCACCCACTTTTCTGCATATACTGGGTGATCAAAAAGTCAGTATAAGTTTGAAAACTTAATAAATCACGGAATAATGTAGCTGAAAAAATTGACACACATGCTTGGAATGACATGGGGTTTTATTAGAACCAAAAAAAAAAGTTCACAAAATGTCCGACAGATCGCGCTGGGCAGCAAAACTGCTACCGTGACGGGTGAGAGGTACACCGATATGTTACAGAATCGCATCATCCCCAGCCTGGCTGATAGACACCTGCTGGAACGTACGATGTTTATGCAGGATGGCGCTCCACCCCATATTGCTAGACGCGTGAAAGATCTCTTGCGCGCGTCGTTTGGTGATGATCGTGTGCTCAGCCGCCACTTTCGTCATGCTTGGCCTCCCAGGTCCCCAGACCTCAGTCCGTGCGATTATTGGCTTTGGGGTTACCTGAAGTCGCCAGTGTATCGTGATCGACCGACATCTCTAGGGATGCCGAAAGACAACATCCGACGCCAATGCCTCACCATAGCCTCGGACATGCTTTACAGTTCTGTTCACAACATTGTTCCTCGACTACAGCTATTGTTGAGGAATGATGGTGGACATATTGAGCATTTCCTCTAAAGAACATCATCTTTGCTTTGCTTTGTCTTACTTTGTTATGCTAATGATTGCTATTCTGATCAGATGAAGCGGCATCTGTCGGACATTTTTTTGAATGTTTGTATTTTTTCATTCTAATAAAACCCCGTGTCATTCCAAGCGTGTGTGTCAATTTGTACCTCTCTGTCTACATTATTCCGTGATTTATTCAGTTTTCAAATTTATTCTGACTTTTTGATCACCCAATATTTTAGATCTTTCCATCCCCTACATTGCACGTCAGGTTTTTTTTTTTTTTTTTTTTTTTTTCCACGAGAGTGTGTTGACTATCCTCGGAATGCAACGGTCGGTATTCTTTTGTTGATGCTATTTGTAAGCAACACGCTTTCAAACACATGGTTAGTTTTGTTCAAGTGTGATTGCGAATAGTTGTTATACTGACGTTTGCAGTTTTTGTTTATGCGTGTGGTGTTGTGGTTATTGAAGATGACGAAACTAAAGGCATTTTCAAGAAACGACAAATTAGAGGAAACACGTTTAGAAAGCTTTCTGTACAAGAGGTTATGTCGCCTGGCAACGATGTTTCTAATTGTAATTCTTCAACAAGTGCATCATCAAAGAAGCTCTCACCACTTCAAGAGAGCGTGCCTACAGTTCACAACGAGATCACTACGCAATTATATATATGAAGTCCGACAATAAAGTAATGACTGATTCCCTTTGCAAGATGTGGCAACCCTGCAGGCTTGCGTAGGCACAATATGTTTGACCTCGGTCTATAAGCTGCTTTTAGTCCAAGCGGCCCATCGATGCAACTGCTCAGTCGTGAGTTGTGCTGTAGTAAGCTAACACGTGTTTGTGTCTCTCGCCACGGAAATGGAACAGCATAATATTGCGCAACGGTATCCCATTTCTTTTTGCGTTAAATTGGGTGAAAACGCGACGACAACTTACGTTAAGCTTCAGAAGGCTTTTGCAGAGGAGGTTATGTCAAAAACTCAAGTTTTTTGTTGTCATAGAATGTTTAGCGAAGGCAGAACGAATGTTGAAGACTGCAGTGGACGACCATCAACCTGACAGACAGATGTCAACTTGGCCAGGGTGTGTGAACTCGTAGGATCTGATCGAAGATTATCCGTGAAAATGATTGCAGAAGAACATCAATCGAGAGACGGTTCGTCTAATAATAACTGAAGATCTTGGTATGAGAAAGGTTTGTGCAAAAATGGTCCCCAAAAATCTCACACCACAACAGCGAGAAACACGGAAAAATGTGGCAGCCGATCTGTTAGAGCAAGCGGAAATCAATCCAGAATTGTTGATCATTGGTGATGAAAGTTTTTTTTGCCCCAGTACGATCCAGAGACAAAACGCAAAAGTTCGCAATGGTGCTCAAAGGGATTACCCAGACCAAAAAAAGTTCGCATGTCAAAGTCAAAAGTGAAATGCATGCCTGTGTCCTCCTTTCATTTCAAGCGAAATGTTCATAAAGAGTGGGTGCCTCCTGGACAAACAGTTAACCAATATTACTACAAAGAAATTTTAGAAAGACTCCATAAAAGAGTTCTTCGTGTCCGTGCCAACATTGCTGATAATTGGATTCTGCATCACGATAATGCGCCATCCAATACTGCTCTGTCAGTACAGCAATTTTTAACCTCAAAACAAATTTCAGTACCACCACTGCCACCTTATTCACCAGATATCGCTCCGTGCGACTATTTTCTATTTCCAAGGGTCAAAACGGCGGCCAAGGGACACCATTTTCAAACAACACACGCTGTCCAAAAAGTTGTGACGAGGGTCTTGGAGGATATTACAGAAGATGAGTTCCAGAAATGTTACCATCAATGACAGAAGCGCTGCAAAAGCTGTCTGCAATCAGAAGGGAACTGCTTTGAAGGGGACAACACTAAACTTGACTAAAACGGTAAGCAACATTTCTTTTTCACATCGGTCTCATTACTTTATTGTCGCACTTCGTGTGCAAAGAACGAAACTCGTCTAACTTGAAGGGGGAAACCACATGGCGCTATGGTTGGCCCGCTAGATAGCTGTGCCATATGTCAAACGGATATCAACTGCGTTTTTTTAAAATAGGAGCCCCCATTTTTTATTACGTATTCGTGTAGTACGTAAAGAAATACGAATGCTTTAGTTGGACCACTTTTTTCGCTTTGTGACAGATGGCGCTGTAATAGTCACAAACGTGTGGCTCACAATTTTTGACGAACAGTTGGTAACAGGTAGGTTTTTTAACTTAAAATACAGAACGTAGGTACATTTCGGTTGCTCCAATGTGATACATGTACCTTTGTGAACTTATCATTTCTTAGGACGCGTGCTGTTACTGCGTGATTACCTGTAAATACCACATTAATGCAATAAATGGTCAAAATGATGTTTGTCAACCTCAATGCATTTGGCAATACGTGTAACGACATTCCACTCAACAGCGAGTAGTTCGCCTTCCGGAATGTTCGCACACGCATTGACAATGCGCTGACGCATGTTGTCAGGCGTTGTCGGTGGATCAAGATAGCAAATATCCTTCAACTTTCCCCACAGAAAGAAATCCGGGGACGTCAGATCCGGTGAACGTGCCGGCCACGGTATGGTGCTTCGACGACCAATCCACCTGTCATGAAATATGCTGTTTCAGTACCGTTTCAACCGCACGCGAGCTATGTGCCGGACATCCATCATGTTGGAAGTACATCGCCATTCTGTCATGCAGTGAAACATCGGTAGAACGTTACGTAAGAAATTGCACCATTTAGATTGCCACTGATAAAATGGGGGCCAATTATGTTTCCTCCCATAATGCCGCACCATACATTAACCCTCCAAGGTCGCTGATGTTCCACTTGTCGCGGCCATCGTGGATTTTCCGTTGCCCAATAGTGCATATTATGCCGGTTTACGTTACCGCTGTTGCTGAGTAGCACTTCGTCGCTAAATAGAACGCGTGCAAAAAATCTGTCATCGTCCCGTAATTTCTCTTGTGCCCAGTGGCAGAACTGTACACGACGTTCAAAGTCGTCGCCATCCAATTCCTGGTGCATATCGATGTTGATGTAGCATTCTCAACGCCGACGTTTTTGAGATTCCCGATTCTCGCGCAAATTGTCTGCTACCGATGTGCGGATTAGCAGCGACAGCAGCTAAAACACCTACTTGGGCATCATCATTTGTTGCAGGTCGTGGTTGACGTTTCACACGTGGCTGAACGCTTCCTGTTTCCTTAAATAACGTAACTATCCGGCGAACGGTCCGGACACTTGGATAATGTCGTCCAGGATACCGAGCAGCATACATAGCACACGCCCGTTGCGCATTTTGATCACAATAGCCACACATCAACACGATATCGACCTTTTCCGCAATTGGTAAAAGGTCCATTTTAACACGGGTAATGGTATCACTAAGTAAATACCGTCCGCACTGGCGGAATGTTACGTGATACCACGTACTTATATGTTTGTGACTATTACAACGCTATCTATCACAAAGCGAAGAAAGTGGTCCAACTAAAACATTCATGTTTCTTTACGTACTACACGAATATGTAATAAAAATGGGGGGTTCCTATTTTAAAAAACAGAGCTGATATCCGTTTGGCCTATGGCAGCGCCATCTAGCGGGCCAACCATAGCGCCATCTGGTTTGCCCGTTCAAGCTAGACGAGTTTCGTTCTTTGTAGTTTTTTCGTTTGACGCTTATTTCGTGAGATATTTGGCCCGGTCACTGTCAATGGACCACCCAGTATATTAGATGAATTCTACGTTACATCATGCAGGTATTCCAAATGAACGAAAAATAAACCGGGAAATAGGCCAGAGTGAAATTCGAAGCAGCGATGTACTGTCTACCGTTCTCCAACTGTCAGGAAAACTTTCCTTCTTCGTCAATCAATTACCCGTCGTACTCTTACGGCATTATGGACAGACCTGCACGATTCATGGTGCCAGTTTCCTCCAGCACTACTTCAGACGTTAGTCGAGTCCATACCAGGTCGTGTTGCGGCACTTCTGCGTACTCGCTGGAGCCCTACACGATATTAGTCAAGTGTAGCAGTTTCTTTGGGTCTTCAGCGTATTACCAAATTATATTTTGTCCTGTGGGCGGTAATAGCCACTGCTCGGAACCGAGGCCTTGACAACAAGTCGTCGCTTTCGTCGGCGGCTGGAGATACCCAGGCCAGCTATGTGGAACCAGGCTGAAGTTCTAGACACGAAACTGAAAGCCGACACCGCACTGCCAAAAGCCTTTAGCCCTGTGACCTGGCGTGGCGTCAGCGGATGGCAGCCGAGCCGGGGCAGCTGCCAGGCAGTGCCGCGATGTGCGGTGACGTAACGTAATTGTCGAGGTCCGAGTCTTGAACCGCGTGGGACACTCGGCGACAGCCGGGCCCCGGGAACTCGCTGTTACACGCGTGGGCTGCTGGTGTGAGCGCTCCGGAACACTAGGCGGGGCACGGCACGGATGAAGGACAGCAGACGGGTTCAATATTCCTCGGATTCCGGTAAGTACACTACTGGCCATTAAAATTGCTACACCAAGAATAAAATGCAGATGATAAACGGGTATTCTTTGGACATATATCTTATACTAGAACTGACATGTGATTACATTTTCACGCAATTTCGGTGCATAGATCCTGAGAAATCAGTACCCAGAACAACCACGTCTCGCCTTAATAACGGCCCTCATACGCCTGGGCATTGAGTCAAACAGAGCTCGGATGGCGTGTACAGCTACAGCTGCCCTTGCAGCTTCAACACGATACCACAGTTCACCAAGAGTAGTGACTGGCGGATTGTGACGAGCCAGTTGCTCGGCCACCATTGACCAGACGTTTTCAGTTGGTGAGACATCTGGAGAATGTGCTGGCCAGGGCAGCAGTCGAACATTTTCTGTATCCAGAAATGCCCGTACAGGACCTGCAACGTGCGGTCGTGCATTATCCTGCTGAAATGTAGGGTTTCGCAGGGATCGAATGAGGGGTAGAGCCACGGGTCGTAACACATCTGAAATGTAACGTCCACTGTTCAAAGTGCCGTCAATGCGAAAAAGAGGTGACCGAGACGTGTAACCGATGGCACCCCATACCATCACGCCGGGTGATACGCCAATATGGCGATGACGAATACACGCTTCCAATGTACCTTCACCGCAATGTCGCCAAACACGGATGCGACCATCGTGATGCTGTAAACAGAACCTGGATTCATCTGAAAAAATGACGTTTTGCCATTCGTGCACCCAGGTTCGTCGTCGAGTACACCATCGTAGGCGCTGCTATCTGTCATGCAGCGTCAAGGGTAACCGCAGTCATGGTCCCCGAGCTGATAGTCCGTGCTGCTGCAAACGTCGTCGAACTGTTCGTGGAGATGGTTGTTGTCTTGCAAACGTCCCCATCTATTGACTCAGGGATCGAGACGTGGCTGCACGATCCGCTACAGCCGTGCGAATAAGATGCCTGTCATCTCGACTGCTAGTGATACGAGGCCGTTGGGATCCAGCATGTCGTTCCGTATTACCCTCCTGAAGGCACCCATTCCATATTCTGCCAACACTCATTGGATCTCGAGCAACGCGGGCAGCAATGTCGCGATACGATAAACCGCAATCGTGATAGGCTACAATCCGACCTTTATGAAAGTCGGAAACGTGATGGTCCAAACGGTTCAAATGTCTCTGAGCGCTATGGGACTTAACATCTAAGGTGGCCAGTTGCCCAGAACTTAGAACTACTTAAACCTAGCTAACCTAAGGAGATCACATACATTCATGCCCGAGGCAGGATTCGAACATAGCGGTAGCAAGGTTCTAGACTATAGCGCCTAGAACCGCTCCACCACTCTGGCCGGCAAACGTGATGGTACGCATTTCTCCTCCTTACACGAGGCACCACAACAACGTTTCACCAGACAACGCCGGTCAACTGCTGTTTGTGTACGAGAAATCGGTTGGAAACTTTCATCTGTCAGCACGTTGTAGGTGTCGCCACCGGCGCCAACCTTGTGTGAATGCTCTGAAAAGCTAATCATTTGCATGTCACAGCATCGTCTTCCTGTCGGTTAAATTTCGGATCTTGTGTGTAGCACGTCATCTTCGTGGTGTAGCAATTTTAATGGCCAGTAGTGTATTTGACAGGTTCCCCCACTATAGGAGCGACGCGGTATAGCCGCGATGTCTAAGGGCGCATTGTCACGGTTCGTGCGGCTTTCCCCCGTCGGAGGTTCGAGTCCTCTCTCGGGCATGGGTGTGTTTGTTGTCCTTAACGTAAGTTAGTTTAAGTTCGATTAAGTAGTATGTAAGCCTAGGGACGGACGACCTCTGCAGTTTGATCCTATAGGAACTTACACAAATTTCCAATTTTCCTACTGTAGGCTGCTACTGAAAGTCCAAGCATACGGATAGGTTTCTAGACATGTGAGCGGCTCGAAGACTTCTTAAGAAACAGAACCCAATATGTTGTTCTCCGCAGAGAGTGTTCATCAGAGAGAAGGGTGTGGTCATGAGTGCCCCCAGGAAAGTGTAATACAGGGAGTATCAAGAAGAATCACCCGATTTTAAAAAAATCACAACTATTATGTTATTTGAGATATGTGTGTTGGAAAGAGCAAACTGTCGAGTTTTTTTATGGTTCCCTCTACGTAGAACCAGCGTGCGGCCATTTCAGTTCTAGTAACAATGCTGTCGGGCCAACAGAAAGCGTTTTGGGCACTTCAGCGTGGGTTCGTTATAAGTCTGGTGTGGATGCTGCTACGGCACAGGTAATTAGCCGGCCGCTGTGGCCGAGCGGTTGTACGCACTTCAGTCGGGAACCACGCGGCTGCTACGGTCGCAGGATCGAATCCTGCCTCAGGCATGGATGTGTGTGATGTCCTTAGGTTGGTTAGGTCTAAGTTGTTCTAAGTTCTAGGGGACTGATGACCTCAGAAATTAAGTCGCATAGTGCTTAGAGCCATTTGAACCATTTTTGAATTTGTACACGATCCAAATGTCTCGGCTGCTTCGCGTGTAGAGCTGCTGGGCTGAAACGGCGTGGCTGATACGTGCGGCGTGGGTCCCAGCACTGCCTCGCACTGCGGCTGGCGTATGCCTGCACCAATAAGCAGCAGCCGGCCGCGGCTATTGTGGCCCACTTGGCACACAATTGCAGACTCGCCCACGATGCGCAGCCACACTTGCATAACGACGCACCGGCTGCGCTCTGCCGGTCACACCACCAGACACGCCCATCTCTCTATTTTCTTCCTCCGTCTGCACTTCCTCTACCAAACAATTCATCCCACGCCCCTTCCACCTCACTGGCTCCCAAACAAACAACCTCCTTCTGTATTTCCTTATTCTAATCACAGGTAAATTCTTCTCCTCTTTCCAATTTCTTCATCTTCCTCATTAGTTCAAGAGTCTTTCGTCCATTCATAACTGCATCTGCCACTCCTCTTCCTCCTACTACTGTTCTTTCATGTGATTCGCCCCTCCCCACTACTTTATAAGTGTTAGCTTACTCTTGTCATCTACTCATATTTTTCAATTCCTTCTCTTCCTCCCATTCTCAGCCGCGGATCCACGATGTTCACGAACCGGGGCAAAAACATGATAGTGCCGCCCCCTACTCCTCCTCGAGCGTTTGAGATAGGACGTCAAAAATTTAAAGAAAAGATCGATTTTTCAAAAATATGTTCACTTCGTAACGCACATCTTTCTGAAGACTTTGAAATATAAAACATGCACGTTCGAGGAAATGTAAGACATGTTATTTGGTCGTAAGTGTGCCAAAGTGCAGGGCCATGCCTCTTCACACAGGATTCTTCTACCGCACGTGACTGTACATCGCTCTGTGGAATTCAAACGCGTATATTTTGTATTAGAAGCCGCCAAATTCAGGACAGTGGAAATTAAACTGTCCTGTGGTGCCTCGCCTGTTCCCAGTCGGTGGGTCTGACATGCTACTCATGCTGGGTGCGATTATTTGTGACTGGCAGAATTAGAACTCTTCAGAAAATTATCACTCAGCATCTGATGCTTTTCACGTGTGTTGTATACCCTACTAGGTCTGGTAGCAACAACTGACAGAAAAAAAATTCATGAACTCTGGTGACCGTTCTACCTGTCACAAAACGTTCCAACTAACAATTTACTGGGTGATCAAAAAGTCAGTATAAATTTGAAAACTGGATAAATCACTGAATAATGTAGATAGAGAGGTACAAATTGACACACACGCTTGGAATGATATGGGGTTTTATTAGAACCAAAAAACTACAAAAGTTCACAAAATGTCCGACAGATGGCGCTTCATCCGATCAAAATACCAATAATTAGCACAAGAAAGACAAAACAAAGATAATGTTCTTTACAGGAAATGGTCAATATGTCCACCATCATTCCTCAACAATAGCTGTAGTCGAGGAATAATGTTGTTAACAGCACCGTAAAGCATGTCCGGAGTTATGGTGAGGCATTTCCGTCGGACGTTGTCTTTCAGCATCCCTAGAGATGTCGGTCGATCACGATACACTTGCGACTTCAGGTAACCCCAAAGCCAGTAATCGCACGGACTGAGGTCTGGGGACCTGGGAGGCCAAGCATGAGGAAAGTGGCGGCTGAGCACACGATCGTCACCAAACGACGCGCGCAAGAGATCTTTCACGCGTCTAGCAATACTTCGTTTTTTTTTGTTCTATTAAAACCCCATGTCATTCCAAGCATGTGTGTCAATTTTTACCTCTCTATCTACATTATTCCGTGGTTTATTAAGTTTTCAAATTTATACTGACTTTTTGATCACCTGGTACATATACATCATCGTGTGTATGTGAATGAAGTTGCACTGACATCCAATCATGTCTTCTGCACGCTTCACTTTTTTTACCAGATAGTTTCTTTCCTGCTCCCTCATCTACCTTACTAGTTCAAGTGTGTTTGCTCCTCCTTACCCTATACTAACATTTCGCTTATATTTCTCTTACTGGTCCTCCCATTCTTTGCAGTTTCCCCATTCTTCCACTTAGTTCAAACGAGTTTTATTCCGCTTATCCCATAGTCACAAGTTACTTCTTTTATTCCTCATCCTCCACTCCCCTCCATTATTTCGTGTCTCCCGCCCTCTTCACTAGTTGTAACGTGTTATTTCACCTTTAATCCTTACATATTGCCTATACTTTCACAGTTTCTCATCATGTTTCCTTCCACAAACTTCCACTTAAATTTTAGCCTCTATTTTCTTACTTCCTTCCACTCTCAAAAGAACTACCTTTCAACACACGACAGGTGCTATACGGATCTAGTTTCGATCTGAAATGTCATCTGGTCACAGAACATCAGCTTACCACAAGTACGCATAATCCATCATCATTCCAGTTACGACCATAGTGCTTCGAATTTAAAACAGGTAATGTAACACAAAACTGCCGCCGAATAGTACCATCAGCTTGGGCTAAACCACTATGAAAATATTAAGTACCGACTAAGACTCTCTTCAAATGAGAAATGACTAACTACACTGAGATGACAAAAGTCATGCGATACCTCCTAATATCGCGCCGGACCTCCCCCTGCCCGCCGTAGTTCAGCAACTCGACGTGGCATGGACTCAATTAGAGGCCAGAATTCCCCTGTAGAGATGCCGAGCCATGCTGCCTCTTCAGCCGTCCATAGCTGTGAAAGTGTTACCGGCGCAGCATTTTGTGCGCGAACTGACCCCTCGATTCTGTCCCATAGACGTCCGATGGGATTCATGTACGGTAATCGGCTTGGCTAAACCATTCGCTCCAACTGTCAAGAATGTTCTTCAAACCAGTCACGAACAACTCTGGCCCAATGACATAAAGGATTGTCATATAGAAAAGTTACATCGTTGTTTGGAAACATGAAGTTCAAATGGTTCAAATGGCTCTCAGCACTATGGGACTTAACTTCTGAGGCCATCTGTCCCCTAGAACTTAGAACTACTTAATCCTAACTAACCTAAGGACCCCACACACATCCATGCCCGAGGCAGGATTCGAACCTCCGACCGTAGCGGTCGCGCGGTTCCAGACTGTGGCGCCTAGAACCGCTCGGCCACAACGGCCGGCAAACATGAAGTCAATGAATAGCTGCAAACAGTCTCCGAGTAGTCGAACATAACCATCTCCAGTGAATGATCGGTTCAGTTGGACCACATG